>NC_138222.1:20939617-21357745 GCF_964197995.2 Scardinius erythrophthalmus
ACTTGAAAGTAATTTAATACCTTAGAACATTTGTCAACCAATCAGAATCAAGCATTCAGCCCCATAGTATAAATATAAATGATATTTTCACGTTTAAAGACCAATTTTTACTGTGTGAGAAAAAAAAAATTGTACAGACATGTTTTTTACCTAAATTAAATAATTGTCTTTTATATTGTCATTGTACTAAAAAAATTCATTAAGATACAGTGTATATTTTCTACTAACTATTATAGGTTTGAATGAGTAAGCCTTTAAAATAATAATAAAAACATTCTATTTTAAAAAAGATTTTATTTGTATTTCTTAGGGCCCTATCATACACCCGGCGCCAGGCGCAAGTGTTTTTTTGCTAGTATCAGCCCGACACAGTTAATCATGTTTAAATAGAAAATGCATTTGCGCCCATTTGTGCCCATGGGCGTACTGGGGTAATGGGATTCGAACATGCCCTAAGTCCACTTGCGCCATGCACTTTAGACCATGCGCTTAGATTGTTAAAATAGGACCCTTATAGTAAAAAAACTAGGGTCGTCAATAGAAAACAATCATAATTAAACATTTAATAAATATAAGTTAACTTTGACATATTTTATATAAAAAAAACTACTACTACTACTAATAATAATAATAATCTAAATATATTTGTTAAAAATCAAAATCTGCAGACGTCCTAGCTATCCTTTTGGCCCCTGGTTTGGTTTAGGGGACTAAAATACTAATTCCTCTCATAAACAATATGTGTGGATTTGATGTAGCCATCAGCATCAAAAGTCCCTGTGTGTGTGTTTAGTACCAACGCTAAACTCTTAAGCTTTTCAGTGTTTCCTCATTGTAAATGTTAAACATGCGTTTAGTCTGTACTATATTTTGTATGTCTGTGATTCAGGAGGATAATTCCCAGCCCCGAGACAGTTTCCCGGCTAGGCTAGAAGAGCAGTTGCTATCTGCAGAGGGAGCAACAGAGAACACTTTACCCAGAGGCCTGATGCCCAGCCTGGCCTCAAATGGGCTCACGCACAGCAATACCAGCCTGGGCAGCAGCAGTGGTAGCAGTGATACCGGCCGTGCAAAGCTGTCGACACGTAAGGCTCATACACAGTACACATATATCATGCTATACTGTATGTCTACTCCAAAAAACATGTATCAGCATGAGGCTTCATAAATAAGATTCATATCATCAATCATTTTATTTCTAATTTTAAAAACAACGTTATATAATTGCAAGGTTAACATATTTGAAAAGCAATTCTCTCTTTTCATTTGTTCTTCACAGCTTTGACTCCAGGTCGCTCAATGAGAGGTGCAGACTCGGAGAGGTCTGAACATAGTTCCTCTCATCATGCCAGCACCTCCAGCATTTACCAGAATTGTGCTTTAGAGGTTAGAGCAGCACCCTCTGCTGATGGTCAAATACAAGATCACTTCAGAATTAGCAGAAGTAGTACAATTGTACTTCATGTTTCTTTTTGGCAGGTTCTAATGTCCAGCTGCTCTCAGTGTCGGTCTTGTGAGGCTCTGGTGTATGATGAGGAGGTCATGGTGGGCTGGACGGCTGACGACTCCAATCTCAACTGCACCTGTCCTTTCTGTCAAATCTCTTTTCTCCCTCTGCTCCATGTTGAGTTCCATGACTTGCGCGCTACCGCAGGGTGAGTTACACGTTTGATGCCTAACTATATAGCGCTAACATTTTACTTGATTTTACTGTGTTCACATGTGGAAAAATATTTTAAAATTACTAAAAAATATATATTCAAAAAATATATTTTTTTTATATAAAGAAATATTTTGGCAACATTTTACTTAAAGGTGCTCTAAGCGATGTCACGTGTTTTTTAGGCTGAAACATTTTTGTCATATACAGCAAACATCTCCTCACTATCCGCATAATAATACTTATCTATTCATTGAACACACCTTTAAAAAAGTATAATGCATTAAAACACATGACACCCACCAATTTCAGATGTAACAGGGGAATGCTGCAAATATTATAATGCTAGAATATATTAGAACTTTTAACCTTGTTCAGAATTATTTATAAAAAGATATGATGCATTATAACATACATTATGAATAGTCTAGATGGAAATAGGGGTCCACACGCACCCCCCGGCTTTTTTTTATGCCACCTGATTTTTTTTTTATCTTTAAAGTGTCTAAAATAGACACTTTAACCCTCTGGGCTTCTTCGTGCAAAAATGCACGAAAACATTTACGTTTTGAATTTTTTTTTTTTTTTGCTTCATCAGAGGGGGATGAAACTTGGTGACTTTTGTTATATTACCTATGTGAATACACAAAAAAAAATCAAGGAGATGATTCAGATATGTTAAAGGGTTGTAAAAAAAAAAGTCACACTTGGCTTCCTTCGTGCAAAAATGCACGACCATAGGAAATGAATGGGAAATACGAAAAAATAGGAAAACTCAGAGAAACTTTTGGTGGTACAAACTACTGTACAAATCAGCCACTGTGCAGAAAAAAAGTGCACAGCAATGAAGGGGTGACACTCTAAAACATCAAGAGTGCAAATATGACACCCCCCCCCCCCCCCACACACACACAACAAAATTTGCTCCAAACTATATAAAAACTATATAATCATTACTCCAAAACTGTAGCAAGGAGAGTCAAAAGGTAGGTATCGTTTGAAAGAACTTTTTTTTACATTTTTTGAATATATAAATTAGATTACATTTGGACATTGTCCTGCCGAGAAACTGCTGATAAAAGACAATATATATATATATAATTTTTATTATGATTTTGCATATCTTTCTTATTTGTCATGGAATAACTCAGGAAGGAAATAAGGTAGGGGGAAAATTCTTTTTTAGTGAAGTCCCCCTACATGTTAGCTGCATCTTGATTTATTTATTTATTTTATTTTTTGGATAAAGAAATCAAAAGTTACAGCATTTGGAACAGAGATAGCCTTTTTGTACAGTCTTTGATGCCCCCTCGTGGGCAATTGTTTCTCCATGAAGAATATGTTGTCATAAAAGCAATAGATTATGTTAATTCTGGACTCATTTTAATTGTAATAATATGCTGTAAAAAACGAAGTGCCATTTTCAATGATCTGTGAATGTTTCATGAGCTGTATGATGTTTTTGACACATTGCAGTACATTATTTTATAGATTATGAAAAAAAGAAAATCTATTTATCAGCAAATAACTCAGCAATACTTAAGATTTTTTCAAAGTGGATACATTCACTGTAAAGTTCAGACTCTAAGCTTTCAAATGACATCAACTTTGTGTTAATCAAGGCAAAATTTTTGAAAAATATGGTAATGAATATTTTCGCAGCTAGGTGGCGACTGCTGGCGGTACATTCGGTTTTAGAGGGATTACTCAGCACTTGTTATGAGTTAATAAATGCGATTAGATGCATTAAAAAGCTGAGATCCTAAGCTTTAAAATGATATATCATTTGTGTTGTTCCATTCAGTGATTGCTTAGTAATTAGATTTTTTTCTTTCCGAATGGGAATAAAAATAAAAATCAAAAAATATAAAAAATTAATTAAAAAGCTATAGGCAGCCTATAGGCGGTTACAGGACATTACACACATTTATATATTTTTAAAGCCGCTAGATGGCGCTCTTCTCACTTGAACATTTTTTTTTTTTTTAGGCCTGCACTCTATTTTGATGTGAAATGTTGCATTTATTGAAAAAAAAAAAAAAAATATATATATATATATATATATATTATATATATATATTAATTCTAATGGAAAAAATAGCTCATAAAAATTATATAATTAATGCAAAGTATCATAAAAATCTTTAAAAATTCTAAATAATAATAATAAAATATTACTGAACAAAAATATATTTCATTGGTTTTCCTGGGGAAAAAAAAGTTACATTTTAAGGCTTCGTACGTTTTTGCACGAAAGGAAGTCAAGTGTAACACATTAAAGGTATAGCGGAGGATCTTTCCAAATTTTAGATATGACCCGCCCTCTCCACTTTTTGAAAAGTTTGATTGATTCACCAGAATGATTGACAATTAGGAGGACCAATAGTTTAGGTTACCCACCAGGAAGTAAAACATCCTCTGCTATACCTTTAATGAAGAAGCCCAGAGGTTAAAGATAAAAAAAAATCAGGTGGCATAAAAAAAGCCGGGGGGTGTGCGTGGACCCCTATTTCCATCTAGACTAGAATACCTTTAATGCATTATACATAGAGGCTTTAAGTAAAGTGTTATCATCCATCCATCCATCCATCCATTTTCTACCGCTTATGCCCAGACTTCCCTCTCTCTCGACACTTCCTCCAGCTCTTCCGGGGGGACACCGAGGCGTTCCCAGGCCAGCCGGGAGACATAGTCTCTCCAGCGTGTCCTAGGTCTTCCCCGGGGTCTCCTCCCGGTGGGACATGCCCGGAACGCCTTCCCAGGAAGGCGTCCAGGAGGCATCCGGAAAAGATGCCCGAGCCACCTCAACTGACCCCTCTCGATGTGGAGGAGCAGCGGCTCTACTCTGAGCTCCTCCCGAGTGACCGAGCTTCTCACCCTATCTCTAAGGGAGCGCCCAGCCACCCTGCGGAGAAAGCTCATTTCGGCCGCTTGTATCCGGGATCTTGTCCTTTCGGTCATGACCCAAAGCTCATGACCATAGGTGAGAGTAGGAACGTAGATTGACCGGTAAATCGAGAGCTTCGCCTTGCGGCTCAGCTCCTTCTTCACCACGACAGACCGGTACAGCGACCGCATTACTGCAGAAGCTGCACCGATCCGTCTGTCAATCTCCCGTTCCATCCTTCCCTCACTCGTGAACAAGACCCCGAGATACTTGAACTCCTCCACTTGAGGCAGGAACTCTCCACCAACCTGAAGCGGGCAAGCCACCCTTTTCCGACTGAGGACCATGGCCTCGGATTTGGAGGTGCTGATTCTCATCCCGGCCGCTTCACACTCGGCTGCAAACCGTCCCAGCGCATGCTGGAGGTCCTGGTTTGATGAGGCCAACACGACCACATCATCCGCAAAGAGCAGAGATGAAATCGTGTGGTCCCCAAACCTGACCCCCTCCGGCCCCTGGCTGCGCCTAGAAATTCTGTCCATAAAAATTATGAACAGAACCGGTGACAAAGGGCAGCCCTGCCGGAGTCCAACACGCACCGGGAACAAGTCTGACTTACTGCTGGCAATCCGAACCAAGCTCCTGCTCCGTTCGTACAGGGACCGGATAGCCGTTAGCAAAGGGCCCCGGACCCCATACTCCCGGAGCACCCTCCACAGGCTGCCGCGAGGGACACAGTCGAATGCCTTCTCCAAATCCACAAAACACATGTGGATTGGTTGGGCAAACTCCCATGAACCCTCCAGCACCCTGTAGAGGGTATAGAGCTGATCCAGTGTTCCACGACCGGGACGAAAACCACACTGTTCCTCCTGAATCCGAGGTTCTACCATCGGCCGGATTCTCCTCTCCAGTACCCTGGCATAGACTTTCCCAGGGAGGCTGAGAAGTGTGATCCCCCTATAGTTGGAGCACACCCTCCGATCCCCCTTCTTGAAAAGAGGGACCACCACCCCGGTCTGCCAGTCCAAAGGTACTGTCCCCAACCGCCACGCGATGTTGCAGAGGCGTGTCAGCCAAGACAGCCCCATAACATCCAGAGACTTGAGGTACTCAGGGCGGATCTCATCCACCCCCGGTGCCTTGCCACCGAGGAGTTTCTTGACTACCTCGGTGACTTCAGCCCGGGTGATGGACGAGTCCGCCTCCGAGCCCCCAGCCTCTGCTTCCTCAATGGGAAGACGTGACGGCGGGATTGATGGCGGGATTGAGGAGATCCTCGAAGTATTCCTTCCACCGTCCGGTGATATCCCCAGTCGAGGTCAACAGCTGCCCACCTCCACTGTAAACAGCATTGGTAGGGCACTGCTTCCCCCTCCTGAGGCGCCGGACGGTTTGCCAGAATCTCTTCGAGGCCGACCGATAGTCCTTCTCCATGGCCTCACCGAACTCCTCCCAGGCCCGAGTTTTTGCCTCCACAACCACCCGGGCTGCAGTCCGCTTGGCCCGTCGGTACCCATCAGCTGCCTCAGGAGTCCCACAAGCCAGCCAGGCCCGGTAGGACTCCTTCTTCAGCTTGACGGCATCCTTTACTTCCGGTGTCCACCACCGGGTTCGGGGATTGCCGCCTCGACAGGCACCGGAGACCTTACGGCCACAGCTCCGAGTGGCTGCGTTGACAATGGAGGTGGAGAACATGGTCCACTCGGACTCAATATCTCCAGACTCCCTCGGGATCTGGTCGAAGCTCTGCCGGAGGTGGGAATTGAAGATCTCTCTGACAGGGGATTCGGCCAAGCGTTCCCAACAGACCCTCACAGTACGTTTGGGTCTGCCGAGTCTGTCCAGATTCCTCCCCCGCCATCGGATCCAACTCACCACCAGGTGGTGATCAGTTGACAGCTCCGCCCCTCTCTTCACCCGAGTGTCCAAGACATACGGCCGGAGGTCGGATGAAACGACTACAAAGTCGATCATCGACCTCCGGCCTAGGGTGTCCTGGTGCCATGTGCACTGATGGACACCCTTATGCTTGAACATGGTGTTCGTTATGGACAAGCTGTAACTAGCACAGAAGTCCAATAACAGAACACCACTCGGGTTCAGATCAGGGGGGCCGTTCCTCCCAATCACGCCCCTCCAGGTGTCACTGTCGCTGCCCACGTGGGCGTTGAAGTCGCCCAGTAGAACGATGGAGTCCCCAGTCGGAGCACTTTCCAGCACCCCTCCCAGAGACTCCAAGAAGGCCGGGTACTCTGCACTGCCATTCGGCCCGTAAGCACAAACGACAGTGAGAGACCTATCCCCGACCCGAAGGCGCAGGGAAACGACCCTCTCGTTCACCGGGGTGAACTCCAACACATGGCGGCTGAGCTGGGGGGCAATAAGCAAACCCAAACCAGCCCGCCGCCTCTCACCATGGGCAACTCCAGAGTGGTGAAGAGTCCATCCTCTCTCGAGGAGTGTGGTTCCAGAGCCCAAGCCGTGCGTAGAGGTGATCCCAACTATCTCTAGTCGGAATCTCTGAACCTCACGCACAACCTCAGGCTCCTTCCCCGCCAGAGAGGTGACATTCCATGTCCCTAGAGCTAGATTCCGCGTCCAGGGATCGGGTTGTCTAGGCCCCCGCCTTCGACTGCCGCCCGATCCACTTTGCACCGGCCCCTTACGGTCCCTCCTGCAGGTGGTGGGTCCACGGGAGGGTGGCCCCACGTCGCTCCTTCGGGCTGAGCCCGGCCGGACCCCATGGGGGGAGGCCCGACCACCAGGCGCTCGCATACGAGCCCCAACCCCGGGCCTGGCTCCAGGGTGGGGCCCCGGCTGCGCCATACCGGGCGACGTCACGGTCCTCATTTTTTTTGTCATCATAAGGGGTTTTTGAACCGCTCTTAGTCTGACCCGTCGCCTAGGACCTGTTTGCCTTGGGAGACCCTACCAGGGGCATATAGCCCCAGACAACATAGCTCCTAGGGTCATTCGGGTACTCAAACCCCTCCACCACGGTAAGGTGGCAGTTCAAGGAGGGGAAGTGTTATCATATTTTTAAAATTATTTTTAATATTTTTATTACAGCACATTTTGATATTACAGTAATGGTTTATATTTTTGACATATTTACTCTTTTGCCAAAAACCTGAAACAACATTTTTCAGCTGATAATGTTTAGTAAGCAAAAGGTTAGCTCAAACCTAGTTTACATAATTTTTAGACCATTGCGTCGTCTCACTGCATATGTTTAATGTTTTGCACCATAAGTACAACAATACATTTTATGGGATCGATTTATGTTTGACAGTTGTGCTTAAAAACATAAATGTGCTATTTTGATTAATATAAAATAATATTAACTGCTGTATGTTTTTGGTTTACAGCTTCTACTTGACGAGCACATCTGGAGACAGTATCCACAGCTCCAGCACGCAACCAGCCACCTCTAGCTCCTCTGAAGTGAAAGTGGGTTGTCCTAGTGAGCCTTCAGACCTCGTGAGCTTCCCAGAATCTCCGGAGGACAGCAAAGGTCCTGTCGAAATGCCTGGCGGTCAAAGTGGAACTCCAAAGATGTATGTAAACACAATCCTGAAATGTAACATGGGTCATAACTATTTTTTGTGTTTTTTGGTGCATGAGTAAATATTGAAAGCTTGATTTCGGAACCATAAGTGCCAATTTAGTTGAATTGAAAATACCTTTGTAAACTACCTTTACATGCACCCAAATAAATGTTAAATACATTTTGATCAGATTGAAAGGGGTGGTGTAGAACTGAAATAATTTGATCAACAATCTCATTAAAAAATACCTTGCACATATGTCCAGTGCCATGATGTGTATGGTTACATATATTTTTCTTCATATGAACATGCATATGTTTATTTAAGTCTGACTGGACGTTAACTAAATATTTGCAAAAAAAAAAAAAACCTCATCTGACACCTCCAGTGACTTTCTCTAATTCTTAGCATGGCAACAAGGCACTGCGCTTGTGCTAAAGTTCTCTTCAGAATACATGTAATGCACATGTAAACAAATATGTGAATCAGATTGCAACGCCGATTGATGAACATGAGTGCATGTAAACATATCTAAATGAGATTTGTGTTGAGTTGACATGCTGATATACGGTAATATGATATATCACGATAATGAACGTGCACGTTATTGTTATCGTGGGCACTTTAAAATACCGTCAATAATTATTTATTATGAATTATTCCGATTTTAAGAATGTAATTTTAGAATACTTGTCCATAAACCGGTTAAAATGTCAAAGAGACGTGCACACACTGCAACCCCTGATACGCATGTGCAGCATGCAGGAATGAGTGGAGAAGACGTGCTGAATGAAAATTCACATTCACTCTCCAACAGCAGATGGTGCTTATGGAACAGCAGAAATGCTGTTACACTGGTAACCCTGTAAACAAAGCAGCTGCGCCTCTTTCTGTTTCTGAACAGTATTTAAATGTTTTAAACAGCCATTCAGGTTTTTGTATTCGCAATGGTGTTTATCACAGCACCAAAAACGTAAAGACTTAATAGGCCATTTATTTTCAAACTTAAACATTTTTATATTTTGATCTGGAGTCTGGACTACAACATGCCTTAGATATTGATTGAAAATGTTATGATTCATTATTATTGTTTGGTTTGGTTCACTTTACAATAAGGCTCCATTTGTTAACATTAGTTGGTTCATTAGTTAACATAAATATATATTGGAGATATTAATGTGTTGTTTAACCACAACTTAAATATTTTGTTGCTGGAATTTAGAATTTATTTTCCAATGAGTAGGTCAAATGGTAATGTCATTGGCTAACTGATGATTTTTTTTTTTGATCACATTATGATTTATGACTTTGCACTGTAGCTTTGTACCAGAGCCAGTACATTCAGACCCCCTGGGTCTCATTGAGAGACAAGCTGAGAAACGCAACACTTTAACCCGGAGCAACAGTGTGGGAGGCCCACTGCAGAGTCTGGACTTGATTCAAAAACCCAATCATGGCATATCCACCACAAGCCTGCCCAACAGCCTACAAGAGGTGGGGGTGAGTGAGCATCTTCCAGTTTTAATATTCTTAGTTTTTCAAGAATCATATTTATTGCTTACAGTTGTTTGATTAAATCTGTATTTTGTTGTTCAAGGACACTTTGGGTCAAAAGTGGCCCAACCCAAAACCGGTGTCTGTGCCGTATCTCAGTCCACTGGTCCTGCGCAAAGAGTTGGAGTCGCTGTTAGAGAATGAGGGGGATCAGGTATTCAAGCATGACTTTACAACAACCTTTTGATGGTTCACTTAACATGTCCCCCATGGATGTTACATTCATAAAATGTTTCTCTTTCCCATTTTAAATCTGTGGCAAAAAGCCCCAGATCATAGCAAACTTACACTGTTGAACCCTCTGTAAGTCTCTAGTTGTGTTGTGTGTACCAAGAAGACAGAAAGCAAGAAAGCAAGTCTTCATATAACAGCCTGTTGTCTTTTAATGTGCTTGGCTTTATGTATGTATTGTCTTTGATTCATCCATTTCCATTATCTCTCAGGTAATCTATACCCATAAGTTCCTCAGTCAGCACCCCATTATCTTCTGGAACCTGGTGTGGTATTTCCGGCGTTTAGACCTGCCCAGCATTCTGCCTGGACTCATCCTCACCTCTGAACACTGCAACAATGGAGTACAGGTACTTTACCTTTATTCACATTGCCATTCTCTTACTGACTGCTTCAGAGTGGTCTGTGGAATGCTTCACAATTCAGTTTTCAGACCATACAGTGCAAATACAAAAATAAATACTGTGGCCCTGCTTGTTTATATCTATTTATTTACTTATTCATTATTACTTTTTTTTTTACTTTATTACATTATTACCAAATTATTTTGGAATTTGCCATTCGATAATAAACTGAAACAAATCATGAATCCTTTACTAGTCTTGCAGCATATGACTGGCGAACGGCTTCTAGTGTAATGAACAGTTAATGACTGTGCTAAATTTAAAGGGATAGTTCACCCTAAAATAAAAATTAAGTCATAATTTACTCACCCTGGTGTTGTTCTAATGCAGTATGCTGTTCTTTCTTTTTCTGACCAAAAAATGAGACATTTAAGACATGGCAGTGAATAGTGGCAAGCATCAAGCTTTAAAAAAGATGCAAAAGTATCACAGCATGGTCAGATGTTACACGTTTCATATATCTTATGTTTTCTGGGGGTATACGATAGGGTTTGGTAAAAAAAAAAGAAAAAAAAAAAAAGGAAAAAGAAAATCCTGACCTTGACCATTGGTATTCATGAGGCTCTATTTGCACAGCAGTTCACTCCGACTCACCGAGTAAATGCACACAAGTTGTGAGCATCCCAAAACACACCACTGTTACCCACAAGAGTAGCATAAAAAATATGGTTAAACTGGTATGTTGTCGACCACAAATTTTCCCTCTGCAGTGCAGTTGGCGATCAGGGTAGCCATCAAAGGGGCCTTGTCCATAGGGTCCCTCCATTGCTAATAGGCTTATAGTCCGCAGCCGGTGTAATGGGATTTTGTTCCTCAGATGGGCTGCAAAGAGAGATCAGGAAATTTGTGGTCGTCAACATACCAGTTTGTTTAGATTTATTATTATATGGCGAATTCCAAAATCATTTGGGTGTATCATGCATGCAACAATATAAAGTCATAACAAATATGTTCGATACAAGTGAGCGGGGCTGTGGGCAAAATTAGTAGCCAGGCCACTGTTTTGTTTTGTTTTTTCATTTCGCCCACTCCTTCCGATGGCCATCCCGAGTCTGCCATAAATGTAGCACAGTTATTAACAATAAAAATTATGGCACTTTGTGTGAAAAAGGTCATCCTCTGTGTTAGCCTTTTAAACTACTTCTCATCGTCCACGCAGTTAGTCTAAACAGTTGGTCTACACAAAATGCCACCCTGTGCTAATGGAACAGCCTACTGCGCAAATTGCAAGACAAGGGAAAAAATATAAAATCTGTAAGATTTCGTTTATTCAAATGATAATTTCTTAAAGGTATAGCGGAGGATCTTTCCGAATTTTAGATAAGAACCGCCCTCTCCACTTTTTGAAAAAATGCACATGCGCAACACTCTACCTGCTCCCGAGAGGGAACGCCTATTAAACGTGTGCGAGGTTCTCCTCGTGCACGCTCTGTTTACAAGTTGCTGTCGGCATCGCTCATACAAGATTACTTTCCAAAAGAAGATTTGCACTTTTTCTCCAAATAGCATGCCAAACTTTACCTGTCGAGTAGAAACTTCGCGACTGTGGCATCAGTGGGAAGCCCAACCTGTGTTTTCAGCGCACGCCATCATGTGAAACAATCTCCCAAAAACACTCTGATCTTGTTTCTGTCTTCTGAGGCCTTTCTCTTCTTCTCATACAGTTCGTACAAACTTTTTCTCTTGCGACCCTCAGACATTTTCAAAGGACCCGGTGAAACGGCGAGCTTCAATGAATGGCTTAGCTCTAGCTCACCACACATAAACACACTGAAAGTGCGCATGTGCAGAAAGCGAAAACTAAGGGACGAGCACGTACGACGGCCTTACGTAAACATATCACCAGAATGATTGACACTTAGGTGGACCAATAGTTTACACTACCCACCCGGAAAAAGAAAATCCTCCGCTATACCTTTAAGTCACAATTTAGCAAAAGGAAATTTTAAAAAGGACACAAAATGGCAGTTATCCATTGATGAAGTAACTGAAAAAAGTAAAATGAATGCTTAGTTTAATTTTTTTATTTACATTTGCACTGTATGGGGTAAAAACTGAATTGTGAAGCGTTACACGGACTCAGAATGAGCCATCATGTCTCATGAAAATATACCTCATTTGTTGAGTCATTTTGTGTATTTCAACCCATAATTGCTTGTTTGGTGAACTGAACTACATGATAAAGCTACCCTCTCTGTTTTCCTCCTGTAGCTGCCGCAGACATCTCTGTCTCAGGACAGTAAGCAGGTGTATGTGCAGCTGCTGTGGGACAATGTCAACTTACATCAGGATCCCACCGAGCCCCTCTATCAGCTCTGGAGGACCTTCTGTGAGTACAGCAGGGGTGCTTTGAGAAGATTTATTTGTTCAGTATTAGCATTAACACATTAATGTTCATTGACACATTTTTTTTTTTTTTTGGATCAACTACATTAATGTGCACATCTAAATAAATGTAATAAATATTGTTTTGTTATGTAGAAACCTCATGAATGGATTGCCATTAAGCTACTTCATGTATGGCACTGAATGTGAGTGTCTTTGTTGTGCAGTGCAAAGAAAGGGAACTCTAAGCCCCACTGACCACCAGGAGACTCGAACTCTACTGAACAGCATTGTTCGCAGCATTCAGACGAACGATGTGTATGGCCCCATCAACATGCTCCTTAGGGAGATCAAGAAACACCCAGAAGTTAAACGCCAGAGGTTGGACATGCATGCTATATTTTGTATAAATGACTAAATTTGAAATGAAACTGTTAGACTGATAAGTCATTTACAGACAATCTGCTAGCAATCACATTGTTTACTACATGGCACAAGGCTGACTGACCTCTGTTGCTTCTGAAGCCGGAGTTTACTTTTTGTTTAACATTTCAATATTCTTATTCAGTGTTTGCTGTGAGCTGGTCCTGCATTGAGTTGATTTCCAGAGGCGTTTTACCTTTATAAGGGCAATTTATGTGACTTCCTTATTAAATGTATCTGCCAATGGGCTAGATTTTTTGGTTGCAAGTAAAACACTGTAAAAAATAAATACAAAATTCGCGAATTTAGTACTTATATGTATGCTTTGGATGTTTAGAATGAATTCACATAATATAGTAAATGTCAAGAATGTGAACCTGTGCTTACATAGTACTGTTTACAGTACTAGCATGTATTTTAGGTTATTACACATTAAAACAGGTGTGCATTGTTATTTATATAATTTCATTTATTACCCTTCCCATAAAAAAAAAAAAAAATGATAAAGGTTATTACTTTGCATAGGCGCATTAAGAGTGGTAGCCTAGTTTTCTAATACATGCATTAGTGTAATTTACGTCAGTATTGTGACCCACATAAAATATTTGTTATTACCTGTACTGCATTAATTGAAAGGCAGTTAATATAAAGCTTTTTAATACAAATTATTTTTAAAATATACTTGTAATAGTATTTTCGTTCCATGACAACGTGGGTGTCTTGTTCTAGTGTTTAATTCTGAGGAAAACTCTAGCCTACAAACCTCCGAATGACTGGACTAGGAAAGACACAGCCTCACTAGGATGCAGCCTTCCTTTTGAGAAGCACCCTATGTGTGTTAGAACCCTGCCTTATACTGAGAACTGCACAGGACATGCCAAAAATATATATATTGTGTCTGTCATTTGAGCACTTTTTATTAATTCTGGGGCACTCTGTTTAGTTAAATTGTGAGCACGTTGTATTAATTCGTTTCCATTATGTACCTAGGACTACAACAAAGGATCAAAAAGTAAAATGTGGGCACAATTTAACTAAAAGATGGTACGTCCGTATAATTTTACCATGTAAATTAGACATTTTAAGTTTTTCATTGAAGTCTGAGGATAGTTATATTTCTTAATTATTGCCAATTTGAATATAAAGTTCAGTGTTTGTTGTAACAGTAGTCAAAGAGTGGGAGTCTTACGCATTTCTATGATAATCACTCTTCTGCAACCGCAAAAACAGCAGTAGTTTGCATAGTTGATCTAGTCCACCAAGACCAAATACATTAACATTGTCATATCCAATAACATGCTAAAACTATCCCAAGAGTTTTCACAGCTGAATATGCAGCTTAATAAGAACCCTGTTGTTTGTGATCACCAAGGTCTAACTCATTTGCAATCATTTTGTCATATATAGGTGTATGAGTATCTTGTGTTCTAATGAACTCTTCTCTTCATGTCCAGGAGTATCTATAGGGAAATTTTGTTTCTGTCACTTGTTGCCTTAGGAAAGGAGAACATTGATATTGGTAAGTAAATGCTGTTCTTTAATTTCACATGAAAGTGATTTCATTACAGTCATCAAATTAATTTAATAAGTGCTTATAGGGTCAATCTCTATATCTCCATGTCAAAAGAAAGATAAAAGTTGTATTTACATAAAGAACATTAAGTATATTTTTAGGACCATTAAGATGCAATATTTTGCATTGAAACGGAATGTGTTTTTAAGACATTGCAAATAAATCTCCTTCTCATTAATGTAATGTGAAAAAAAAAGAGAAATTATTAAATATAATATTTTTTACAAAGTACATTAAGTATTTATATCTCGTTATTATTAGTTACTGGAATAAATTTAATTTTTGCTAATTGTGATTTTTTTTTTTTTTTAAATCAAGATGATTCAATTACTGAAAATAAGATTGATTTATGCATTAGAGTAATGAGAATATTAAGGAAAATTGTGCTTAATTGTCAAAAAGCTATCACATTTAAAACATTTTTTTAAAAATCAATGTTTTTCAAATCTTCTGGCAAATATAATTTCCTATGGAAGGCATATCCTTGAATTATATGAGATTCACTTCTTAACTATCTTTTTTAACTTTGTTTTTCCCTCACAGAAGCCTTTAATCGTGAATACCGTCTTGCATACAATGAGCTCAGCGCTGAACAGCTTAAAGTCCTATCCCCCATTGACAGACCACCTAGCAACGGTGTGCAGTGGTGCCTCAAGTGCTTCGGAGCCCCGTTCATCTGATTTGCTCCTCTTACCCACAGTGACTGTATAAGCCCTAAGTCAGGATTGTACAGTAATTTCCTTCATTTGCACCATCCCCTGAAATGGTACTTTTTTATCATCTACCAGAATAAAAAAAAATTTGGCTTCTTTGCTCTGAAATTCCTGAGAGTGTCGTGGCACCAGCCGTACAGCGGGTAGACACTGCATTTTACTGTTGATCTTCAGATGTTGAACTGCCTCTTGTGTGTGAGCCCTTTTCAAACCGCAGTGGAAGTAAATGAAAGACTAAGAGTAATCTTCTTACTGTAAAATGGCTCTCTACACTGCCTTTGACTCTAGCTTCTCTCTTCAGCCGACCTGTGGAAGGATTCTATGGATATGGGGAGAGCATTCTGGAGAGGTGTCAGTGACAATGGTCTTATTTGATGTGCACTTTCAGAGATAGTTGCTTTATCGTTCTCCATTGTCGCCATGTGTTTATATATATATATATATATATATATATATATATATATATATATATATATATATATATATATATATATATTTCTGTATTGGGATATTTGAACTCTGTTGCCTTTCTCAAGTGAGGGATCTTTGGCTAGATTTCTGTGGAGTCTTAAACACAGAGCCCTTCGATGTTAATGTAGGCTTTTCAGTGTTCACGTTCAAGATGAGAGGTGCGTGTTCAGTAGATAGACCACACCTTAAAGTGGTATAATGTGAGAGAGGACAATCAGATGAAATCCAGAACATTCCAGAAAGCATCTCTAATGTCTTAAACAGAGGCTAGAATCAATATGAATGATGGAAAAGTGATAAACTGTTGATTTGTTTCTTAGAAATACTTTAGACCTAAATGTAGGATAATGATGTATTGTGGAAAATATCGTGAAATACATCTGGAATGGAGGAGACGATTTATGAAGTAACTCTTTATTAATGCATTCACACAGACATACACATGGTTTGTTTAATACACATGCTTTGATTAAAAGACATAAAATATATTTCCATTATCTGTATTAAGAAATGACTCTTTAACACAGAATAGAAAATGTTCATAGCACCTCAAACAACAAGAATATATATCAAAATATTTTTTTAAACTTGCTTTTTAATCTGCTAGATGACTTTAGTTATGGCAAATTAGTGTTCATTAATTTTATTGAAATCTTTTTTTCTTGTCCCATTGTACAAGCGAATCCAAAGGATGTAAAAATCTTCAAGTCACTGCCATTAAAAAATTATTCAGTGAAATCGAAATCATTATTGTGCCTTATTATCAAGTCAAAGTAGGACTTGTGGATTTGTAAAAATGTATGATTAATTTACTACTAATAAATTAACATGAGCAAATGGTCTGCCTTTATCATTTTAATTTATATCCTGACTCTTTTCTTTCATTGAATATGTAAATGTGAAATGTAAAAGTGTAAATGAAACATCATCCCATTGTTTGTGGAACAAGCCAGGTGCAAACGAAGTATGTTAAATTACTATTGTCTTATCATCATTGTCAAGGAATGTTATTGTATTTGATGCATAACGGGACTCTTTAAGGCTTCATCGCTGTTTTCCCAAATTACAAAACCTATAGAACAACAGCATACACATCCATAATAGTAACCCCTAATATATATATATATATATATGGAGAAGTATTTTTTGTGAGAATGGAAAGTTTGGCATTTGATAATATAGTTTTTTTTTTTTTTACTAGGCGGATATATTGTGCAGGCTTATTATCTCATTATTTGTCTTGTATGCTTGCATTGAATGGCCACATAAAATAAGGAAAACTCTGATGCACCAAACTGTTTTATGAATTATTGAATATAATTCAGGGCTCCAGACTAACTTTTCCACTGGTTGCACTGGTGCTACCAACTTTCTCAGTTGGTCGCACCAGCATATGATTTGGTCGCACCTTTTTTTTTTTTTTTTTGCTACATGCCATGGGATTAATCAATGCATGCTGATGAATAGTGGTCTTAATCTGCATACCCTAGTTTTGCACTGATGTAATAAGACTGACAGTGACACAAGACCTCATGTTAGCAAAATGTTTTAATCTTTAAACTCTAAAAAAAACTAATAAAAAACATGTTCTTTAATGTTTGATTATAATTTTACTGTCTTCACATAGGGATGGGAATTGATAAGATTTTATCAATAATAATGCCACTGACGATTCTGATTATCGATCCGATTCTTTAATGATTCTCTTATTGATTCTTGATAGCACTGTGTGGAAAAATGTAGTCAAATGCTTTTCAAAAAAACAAGTGGTTTTATTTATTTTAAAGCTTAAGCTTGAGTAAGCAAACTGTACTTTTTATGTAATTTATGTAATAAATAGAACCTTATTGTAAAGTGTTGCTGATTTGTTATACACCGATTCAGACGTCTCCTGAGTTCACTGTTGGAAAGATCAGTTTTAACCATTCATTAAAATGAATCGGTTCAAAGGAGTCATTAGTTCGCGAATTGGACGTGTCGTGCGCGTTGTGTGTTTATCCCAGCAGTTAGGACATGGACATCCAAGATTTGTGTCAACACAGAAAACATTTCATCACTGGATAGTTTTTTTTTTTTTTTCGTTTAATTAAAGTGGGTTTTTTTTTTTTTTTATGTCAGCTGAATGTCCGGAACGCTTTTCAGAGAAGATAAGGCAACTTATTTAGCACAATTCACACCCAGCGGTAATTCAGGAAAAAAAATAAAAAATCTCCGAATGCTCCATGGAAACTCGTCCGACCTTTTACCACCGTGTCGATTTATTTTGATTAATATGCGCGCGGGAGAGAGAGCAAGATAGCGCTTAGTTTGGAGACGGTGAAGTCTTGTTTACACTTTCGCCTGGCTCCGAAGAGAGAGAGTGCGCGCGCGCGACCGGGGCTCTCTCTCTCTGCTCGTTCTTTCAGTTAAACATGCGCCCTGTCACAAGCGCAGCAGTTCATCTACATTACTCACCGATCAAATAAGACTTTGGCGGGCGCTAAAACAAGTTCAATGCAGGAAAATTCATGCGTGAATTTAACTGAGTAGTACATGACCATGCACTCGCACAAATGCGACCACATCAAATTTTAACTCGCACATTCTCAAAAAATGGTCGCATATGCCATTTTGGTCGCAGTCTGGAACCCTGTAATTACTGAATTATAATCACCTGTAACTGTATAATTTTATCTGCTCAGCTGAAGTCTCACCCACAACGGCAGTCTCATTCTACATTGAGTCTTATGTTATGTACAGATTAACGCATGGCCTTGATTTGGCCGACTGGAAAATCCCAAATTAAACAACAATAGCTGGTTCTCCACATAAAAACAGGGTAAATTAAACATAGCTGATGATGATCTTTAAAGTCGACATTAAATGAACATTCACCCTATCTATTTTCTAAATAATTATTACTCCATGCATATACACTCACCTAAAGGATTATTAGGAACACCTGTTCAATTTCTCATTAATGCAATTATCTAATCAACCAATCACAGTTAGGTCAATGCATTTAGGGGTGTGGTCCTGGTCAAGACAATCTCCTGAACTCCAAACTGAATGTCAGAATGGGAAAGAAAGGTGATTTTTTTTTTTTTAGCGTGGCATGGTTGTTGGTGCCAGACGGGTCGGTCTGAGTATTTCACAATCTGCTCAGTTACTGGGATTTCCACGCACAACCATTTCTAGGGTTTACAAAGAATGGTGTGAAAAGGGAAAAACATCCAGTATGCGGCAGTCCTGTGGGCGAAAATGCCTTGTTGATGCTAGAGGTCAGAGGAGAATGGGCCGACTGATTCAAGCTGATAGAAGAGCAACTTTGACTGAAATAACCACTCGTTACAACCGAGGTATGCAGCAAAGCATTTGTGAAGCCACAACACGCACAACCTTGAGGCGGATGGGCTACAACAGCAGAAGACCCCACCGGGTACCACTCATCTCCACTACAAATAGGAAAAAGAGGCTACAATTTGCACAAGCTCACCAAAATTGGACAGTTGAAGACTGGAAAAATGTTGCCTGGTCTGATGAATCTCGATTTCTGTTGAGACATTCAGATGGTAGAGTCAGAATTCGGCGTAAACAGAATGAGAACATGGATCCATCATGCCTTGTTACCACTGTGCAGGCTGCTGGTGGTGGTTTAATGGTGTGGGGGATGTTTTCTTGGCACACTTTAGGCCCCTTAGTGCCAGTTGGGCATCGTTTAAATGCCACGGCCTACCTGAGCATTGTTTCTGACCATGTCCAACCCTTTATGACCACCATGTACCCATCCTCTGATGGCTACTTCCAGCAGGATAATGCACCATGTCACAAAGCTCGAATCATTTCAAATTGGTTTCTTGAACATGACAATGAGTTCACTGTACTAAAATGGCCCCCACAGTCACCAGATCTCAACCCAATAGAGCATCTTTGGGATGTGGTGGAACGGGAGCTTCGTGCCCTGGATGTGCATCCCACAAATCTCCATCAACTGCAAGATGCTATCCTATCAATATGGGCCAACATTTCTAAAGAATGCTTTCAGCACCTTGTTGAATCAATGCCACGTAGAATTAAGGCAGTTCTGAAGGCAAAAGGGGGTCAAACACAGTATTAGTATGGTGTTCCTAATAATCCTTTAGGTGAGTGTATGTTCAGTAAAAAAAAAGGGTTTCTCCAATAATTTAGTCTGCTTAGTCATCATCATTTATATAGCGCTTTTAACAATATAGATTGTTTCAAAGCATCTTCAGTGATAATCAGAGGTGGGAGTAAGTCACACGTAAGTCTCAAGTCCCTACCATCAAGTCTCAAGCAAGTCTAAGTCGCAGTACACAAATACCAAGTCAAGTCAGTGGTTCACTTCAAGCAAGTCAAGTCGAGTCCTGCTAAGGGTCAAGTCAAGTCAAAGTCAAGTTACAATACCAAACAGAAAAAAAGTAGTTTATATTGGCCTCAAACTTATTTATTTTTCCCTCAAAAATGATTACCTTTCTTATACATTTATATCATAATATTCATATAATTTATTAGCATGCATTTATGATTATCAAAATTTGGAATTATTATTATTATAATAACAATGATACAAAATGTTTTGAAGATAAAACATTTGAAGGTAAATTCACAAGTGTGATGCATTAATTATATTGGTTTTATAGTAAATGTCATATGTTTAACTTTGCTTATATATACATTTTTTTTATGGAATATCACCGGCAGACATTAACTTTCCCATTAAGAGCCAATATTTGACCCCTTAAATTGATTTCCAGGGGCATTTTTTTCTAACTATGTTCAAACCATTTATTTTTCTAACCATGCATTTAAACTGCAATTACAACACCATAAATAATGTTATGAGATTAATGATTTATAATTAATATAGAAAAAATTAGATGCTAAAAAAAATAAACTATATATTTTTAATTATGAAGTTAAAACCGCCAATAGGTGGTGCCAAATCACCGTCTTAATGTACAAGTCATAGAAGCATTCATTCAACTGATTTGTTCAAAACGGCAGATTCGTTCTGGAACTAAGCAACTAGGTCACTGAATCACAAAAAAAAAAAAAAAGAATTTGTTCAGATACGCATAACTCTTTCTGTGGCTTGTTTGGAACTATTGTCATTGGAGAAATAAAGCAAAAACAGAGAATATTTGGAATATTATGTCTAAAATGTCACATCACAATATTAACTCTTTGTTTACTGAACTGTTTTATAAAATCATTATCACATTTGCAATCGCGCCAATATTCTGAAAATATTTTTTAATATCATATCTGTGCGGCCCTTGCAATGCGATCTCTTGTGCAAAGCTAGACAGCCAGTGAACATTCAAAAGTCCTCCAATAAACACACAAGGCTTGACTTTTCTTGTATTTTACTGAAGTTGTTTCCTCTTGTTGTTTTGTTTTGTAAAACTGAAGCATTACAAAATAAGAATATAAATCAGTACACAAAACATGAACATATGCATACATATAACTATGTTACTACAAAATTCCTATCAAAGTGTAAAACAAGCACTGTAGCCTACTGTATGAAACGTCTCGGTTACGTATGTAACCCTTGTTCCCTGAGTAAGGAACGGAGACGTTACGTCGGATGACGACGAATGGGGTTTCGCTTAGAAAGCCTATCACCTTCAAGTATATAAAACGAGCCAATGGCAAAGAAATGCCATGGGTCTGCGGAATTTGCATAGCGTATCTCCGCCCCCCCCCCGGGGGTATATAAGGAAGTGCGCTGGCAACATGCAGATATGTCTTCGCTCAGGCGTTCCAGCGGTACAGTGGAAGTGGCTGGGAGACCTACTCAGGGAACGAGGGTTACATACGTAACCGAGACGTTCCCTTTCGTAGTCACTCCGAGTTACGTCGGATGACGACGAATGGGGTTCCCAGTGTAATCACGCCACCTCTCGACTGTCTTCCAGTGCCCTGCGTAAGTCTGAGCTCCCTGTTGTGAGACTAGCACGGACGAAGGAGTCCTACTTAACACAGGAATACCAAGGTACACTGGGAAGCATATCTCAGTGGAAATATGCAATTATGCCCAGCCCGAAGGGGGGGACTTGGAATACACATATGACCCCGGGGGGCTGCATATGGAGTATCACTGGGGTGTCCAGCTGCAGGTGGAATATTTCAACCCCAGGGGTGGCAAGGTGGCTTGCCAAGGGAAAGACAGATGCTCAAGGAGGCTTACAGTGGAATACACATGTGGGGGTCACCCAGAGGGGGAACCATGCACATGGAAGCACCTAGCCAAGCGCGAAAGCTGCCAGTGGTATAACTCTGGCGTTGACGTCGTCAGTGCTGGAGGAGACTCAGGCTTATTAGGCTCACCTGAGAAGAATATCGCACGTATCCCATCCGTGGAGAGGAATGGCGAGCAAGCGAAGACACCTGAGCAGAATCTCTTACTGGCTAGTTGAAGCGAGTACATGAGAAGAAACTGGCTCCACTCGGAGATTATAGAATCTAGCGAATGTGTTAGGTGTCGCCCAGCCTGCAGCTCTGCAGATGTCTGTTAGCGAGGCGCCATGCGCTAGAGCCCAAGAGGATGCCACACTCCGAGTGGAGTGGGCCGTCACACCAAGGGGGCATGGTCGACATTGCTGCTGGTATGCCAAAGCAATGGCGTCCACTATCCAGTGAGACAACCTTTGCTTGGAGAGAGCCTTTCCCTTCAGCTTCCCACCATGACAGACAAAGAGCTGATCTGAGGTCCTGAAACACTGCGTTCTGTCTACGTAAGTACGGAGTGCACGTACTGGACAGAGCAGTGCCAAGGCTGGGTCTGCCTCCTCCAAGGGCAGCGCTTGCAGGTTCACCACCTGATCTCGAAAGGGAGTGGTGGGAACCTTGGGCACATATCCAGGCCGGGGTCTCAGGATCATGTGAGAGTTAGCCGGTCCGAATTCCAGGCACGCTTCGTCAACCGAAAATGCCTGCAGGTCCCCTACCCTCTTGATGGAGGCCAATGCAACCAGGAGCGCTGTCTTCATTGACAGGAACTTAAGCTCCACTGATTGCAGAGGCTCAAAGGGAGCACTCTGCAGGGCAGTTAAAACCACTGAGAGGTCCCAAGAGGGAACGAGAGGAGGGTGCGGAGGATTCAGTCTCCTCGCTCCTCTCAGGAACCTGATGATCAGGTCGTGCTTTCCCAGAGACTTACCATCAACTGCGTCGTGATGTGCAGCAGTGGCGGCAACATACACTTTCAGGGTGGAGGGAGACAGCCTTTGCTCCAACCCTTCTTGCAGGAAGGAAAGCACGACACTGATCGGGCATTTCGTGGGTTCTTGATGTTTAGAAGAACACCAGTTGAAGAAGAGGTTCCACTTCAACGCATAGGCATGTCTCGTGGACAATGCTCTAGCGGAAGTAATGGTAGCCACCACCGCTGGTGGTAGGGTACTCAACCCTGCCTCGTCCCGTCCAGGAGCCACACATGGAGGTTCCAAAGATCGGGACGAGGGTGCCATAGGGTGCCCCGTCCCTGAGAAAGAAGGTCCTTCCTCAGAGGGATTGGCCAGGGAGGTGCTGTCGCGAGGAGTATAAGTTCTGGAAACCAGGTGCGGTTGGGCCAATACGGGACAACCAAAATCACCTGCTCCTCGTCCTCCCTGATCTTGCGCAAGGTCTGCGCAAGAAGGCTCACTGGGGGAAACGCATACTTGCGGAGGCCCCGCGGCCAGCTGTGCGCCAGTGCATCCGTGCCGAGCGTGCCCTTGGTCAGGGAATAAAACAGGTCGCAATGGGACGAGTCGTGGGAGGCAAACCGGTCTACCTGTGCGTCCCCGAACTGATCCCAAATCAGCTGAACCGTCTGGGGATGTAGTCTCCATTCTCCAGCGAGAGGCCGAAGCCGAGACAGCTCGTCGGCCGCCTGGTTCAGGTCTCCCGGGATATAAATGGCTCGAAGCGACCTCAGATGCTTCTGACTCCATATGAGGAGGTGGCGGGCGAGTTGTGACATACGGCGGGAGCGCAGACCCCCTTGACGGTTGATGTACGCTACAGTCGCGGTATTGTACGCTACAGTTGCGATTGCTCCTGTCTGCCTCGCTGCCTGCTGTGAGTGTGTTTGTGTGCTTCGGTGCAGTAAGCTCCGTCTTAGCCTTATATTTCTTTGTTTTGAACCATCATTTTACTACCATTTCTAGTTGTTTATACTACTACATTTTACCCAACATCTCAGATTAACCTGACATCGCTAGCTTTTGTTATTAGTACTACTGGCACAAAACGCTAGTAATTCGCTAGCCTGCTAACGCGCCACCCGTGCGCTCAGCTATTTTATTTATTTATTTTTCTCTCGCGCGTCCGCGCCTTTGAGTTCATAAAAAGCTCAGGTGAGTAAGAATCAGTCAACAAACATGGTGAGTAATGTCTTGTCCTGTTATCGTCACTTGCACTTC
The DNA here is from genome assembly GCF_964197995.2 of Scardinius erythrophthalmus. Taxonomy (NCBI): domain Eukaryota; kingdom Metazoa; phylum Chordata; class Actinopteri; order Cypriniformes; family Leuciscidae; genus Scardinius; species Scardinius erythrophthalmus. Next base: position 20,963,821 of record NC_138222.1, read on the forward strand.
ATGTCACATGTTTAGCATAGGCTTCTCTGTCGACAATATAGGATTTATATGTGATAAATGTAAGGAGACAGTTAGGTTGACAGAGAAGATTTCAGAATTAGAAACACGCATCCAAACTTTAATTGAGGATAGTAAGAGTGCTAGTGCTTTAGATGTTTTGGATGCGCATAGAATAGTGAACACTTTACATGGCGTGGTTCCGGCTGAAGTAGAGCCCTTGCAGCCGGGCAAATGGGTGACAGTGAGGGATCGCTCAGGTCGCGGATCTAAAAACCACTCTTCCGTTCCGATTACCATAACAAATCGATTTGCCCCACTCAGTGAAACACCCACTGAGAATGATTGTGCCCTAGTTATTGGCGATTCTATTACACGGAACGTGAAAATAGAGACACCAACCACCATAGTCACATGTTTGCCGGGAGCCAGAGCGCCTGACATCAAAGCAAATTTAAAAGTGCTGGCTAATGCTAATCGTAAATTCTCTAAGATCATTATTCATGTCGGCACTAATGATGTTCGACTCCGCCAGTCGGAGATCACCAAAATTAATATTAAAGAGGTGTGTGAACTTGCAAGTACGATGTCAAGGACTGTAATTTGCTCTGGCCCCCTTCCTGTTCGCAGGAGTGATGAGATAGTTAGTAGATTGTGTTCGCTCAACGGTTGGCTGTCTCGGTGGTGTCCGCTTAATAATATAGAATTCATAGACAATTGGAAAAGTTTTTGGGGCAAACCTGACCTGTTGAAAAGAGATGGTATTCATCCCTCCTGGGATGGTGCTGCTCTTCTCTCTAGTAATATGGCTCATAGTCTTAGAGCTCAAACATGACAATCTGGGGCTCAGGTCAGGAAGCAGACAGACTGGCTTCACCGACCGTCTGCTAGCGGCCTCACGTCACCAAGGTCAGATAAATCCCATCACATAGAGCCTCTTTCACCTAGCTATCATCATATAGAGACTGTGTCTGTTCCCCGAATTTGGAAATCCAAAAAAACGTTTAAACCCAACTAAGGTTAAAAATTTAATTGATGTTCAACAAATAAAAAACAGCTATATTACAGATGAGCAAATGCTAAAGCTTGGGTTGCTGAATATTCGATCGCTTACTTCAAAAGCACTCGTTGTTAACGATATGATTTCAGATAATAACCTAGATGTGCTGTGTTTGACAGAAACCTGGCTAAAACCAAACGATTACATTACTTTAAATGAATCAACCCCGCAAGATTACTGTTATAAACATGAGCCTCGTCTGAAACGCAAAGGGGGTGGTTTTACTGTAATTTATAGTAATAGTTTCAAAACCACTAAGAAATCAAGTTTTAAATATAATTCTTTTGAAGCATTGGTGCTTAATGTAAAAATATATAGTGTAAACGATAAATCACGTTTGAGATTTGTGCTGGCTACTGTATACAGGCCACCAGGGCACCATACAGACTTTAGCAAAGAATTTGCGGACTTTCTATCAGAATTAATATTGACTGCAGATAAAGTACTAATTGTTGGTGATTTTAATATACACATCGATAATGAAAAAGATGCATTGGGATTGGCATTTAAAGACATTGTAAATTCAATTGGAGTTAGACAACACGTGTCAGGACCTACTCATCGTCGTAATCATACTCTAGATCTAATATTATCACACGGAATAGATGTTGATGCCGTTGAAATTCTGCAGCAGAGCGATGACATCTCAGATCATTACCTAGTCTCGAGTAATTTGCATGTAGCCAAGGCTGCAAAGCCGACTCCGTGTTTCAAATATGTGAGACCTATCACTTCTGCTACTAAAGATTGCTTTATTAATAATCTTCCTGATCAGTTTCATCATCTCAGCATCCCAGATAGCTTAGAAGAACTAGATATTACAACAGAAACGTTTAACTCTCTCTTTTCCAGCACTTTAGACACAGTTGCTCCGTTGCGCTTAAAGAAGATTAAAGAAAATAGTCCAACGCCGTGGTACAATGAGCACACTCGGGCCCTTAAGAGAGCAGCCAGAAAAATGGAGCACAACTGGAAGAAAACAAAACTAGAGGTATTTCGCATTTCATGGAAGGAGAGCTCAATTACTTACAGAGAGGCTTTAAAAGCTGCTAGATCTGCTTATTTTTCAACTCTATTAGAAGAAAATAAACATAATCCTAGGTATTTATTTGAAACGGCTAAACTAACGAAAAATAAAGCTTCAAGCCCAGAAGTTTCCAAGCAACACAGCAGTAATGACTTTATGAACTTCTTTACTAATAAGATTGATAATATCAGGGAGAAAATTATAACTATGCAACCATCTACTACAGTATCGCATCAGGCAGTGCATTGTAGTCTCCCTGAGGAAAAATTTGATTCATTCGTTGCTATAGGAGAGGAAGAATTTACTAAACTCATTAAATCATCTAAATCTACAACATGTATGTTAGACCCTATACCGACTAAGCTACTGAAAGAAATACTTCCAGAGGTCATAGATCCTCTTCTTAATATCATTAATTCGTCTTTGTCTCTAGGATACGTACCAAAAAACTTTAAGCTGGCTTTGATTAAACCGCTTGTTAAAAAAACGCAACTTGATCCTTCAGAATTAGTCAATTACAGGCCGATCTCGAATCTACCTTTTCTGTCAAAGATATTAGAAAAGGCAGTATCCTCACAACTGTGTTCCTTTCTTGAAAGAAATGATATCTGCGAGGATTTCCAGTCCGGATTTAGACCGTACCATAGTACCGAAACAGCTCTCGTTAGAGTCACAAATGATTTGCTCTTATCATCCGATCGTGGTTGTATCTCTCTATTAGTGTTACTCGATCTTAGCGCTGCATTTGACACCATCGACCACAACGTTCTTTTAAATAGATTAGAACATTATGTTGGCATTACAGGAAATGCACTAGCATGGTTTAAATCATACTTATCTGACCGTTATCAGTTTGTAGCAGTAAATGATGAGATGTCTCATCGATCACAGGTTAAGTATGGCGTACCACAAGGCTCAGTATTAGGACCGCTGCTGTTCACTCTGTACATGCTACCATTAGGAGATATCATTAGGAAACATGGAATTAGCTTTCACTGTTATGCTGACGATACTCAGCTCTATATTTCTTCAAAACCTAACGAAACTTATCAATTCACAAAATTAACGGAATGCATAGCGGATATAAAAAATTGGATGACTTGTAATTTCCTACTTCTAAATTCTGAAAAAACAGAGATTCTAATTATTGGACAAAAAACTTCCTCACGTAATAATCTAGAATACTGTCTAACACTTGATGGCTGCTCTGTTAAGTCTTCGTCGTTGGTTAGGAACCTGGGTGTGCTCTTTGATACCAATCTTTCATTTGAAAGTCACGTGTCTAGTATCTGTAAAACTGCATTTTTCCATCTTAAAAATATATCTAAATTACGTCATATGCTCTCATTGACAAATGCGGAACAATTAGTTCATGCGTTCATGACCTCAAGGCTAGATTATTGTAATGCTCTACTGGGTGGTTGCCCTGCACGCTTAATAAACAAACTACAGCTGGTCCAAAACGCAGCAGCTCGAGTTCTTACCAGAACCAGGAAGTATTACCATATTAGCCCAGTTCTGTCAAAACTGCACTGGCTCCCTATTAAACATCGCATAAATTTTAAAATATTGCTGATTACTTACAAAGCACTGAATGGTTTAGCTCCGCAGTACTTGAGCGAGCTCTTAACGCATTATAGTCCGTCACGTCTATTACGATCTCAAAATTCCGGCCAGTTGATTATACCTAGAATATCAAAATCAACTGCTGGCGGTAGATCCTTTTCCTATTTAGCACCAAAACTCTGGAACAGTCTTCCTACCATTGTCCGGGAAGCAGACACACTCTGTCAGTTCAAAGCCAGATTAAAGACACATCTCTTTGACCTAGCTTTCACATAATACATTATAGACTTCTATAATTTAATGTTATGCTGCATAGATTAGGTCAGCCGGAACCGGGAACACTTCCCAAAAATCCTGATGTACTCGTTACATCATGAGAAGAATGGCATCTACGCTAATTTTAGTGTCTGTGTTTATCCCAAGGTTTTTCCTGCAGCCTGCCGGATCCAGGCCGTATCCAGATCTGACGAAGGACCTTCACCTGGACCGATGACAACGCAGTGCTGAAGTGCCAACTAGTCTCTCCCTATGGAGGATCCCACTACCACTCTACAGATAAGGCGTTGTCGGGAAAATTCGTCTCGCGTTCCTACCCCAAAGCAACAAATAAAATAAAATTCCTTATCAAAATTTATAAGGAAAGACAAGTATTTTGTTTAGGCTTGGCTTGTAGGGAATTCCAAACCTGCGTATATTCTAACGCACATAACTATAGAACCCATTCTAAATGCGCATGTGACCGCCATCAGCGTTTCTCACAGGTTCGCGTTTAAAGTCTGTGTAGAGAGAATGGTGTCGTCTTAGCGGCCCCTAATTTAATAACAAATGATCATTGCGACGGAACCAAATCAATTAAAACTAACTTTAGATGGAAATAACTTAACTCTGCTGTAAAGCCGAAACAATCTCTGTTACCTTAAATTATACGCTTATCTCTGTAAAGCTGCTTTGAGACAATCTACATTGTTAAAAGCGCTATATAAATGAAGATGACTTGACTTGACTTGATATTAGAAAAGGCAGTATCCTCACAACTCTGTTCCTTTCTTGAAAGAAATGATATCTGCGAGGATTTCCAGTCCGGATTTAGACCGTACCATAGTACCGAGACAACTCTCGTTAGAGTCACAAATGATTTGCTCTTATCATCCGATCGTGGTTGTATCTCGCTATTAGTGTTACTCGATCTTAGTGCTGCATTTGACACCATTGACCAGAACGTTCTTTTAAATAGATTAGAACATTATGTTGGCATTACGGGAAATGCACTAGCATGGTTTAAATCATACTTATCTGACCGTTATCAGTTTGTAGCAGTAAATGATGAGATGTCTCATCGATCACAAGTTCAGTATGGTGTACCACAAGGCTCAGTACTAGGACCGCTGCTGTTCACTCTGTACATGCTACCATTAGGAGATATCATTAGGAAACATGGAATTAGCTTTCACTGTTATGCTGACGATACTCAGCTGTACATTTCTTCAAAACCTAACGAAACTTAATTCACAAAATTAACAGAATGCATAGCGGATATAAAAAATTGGATGACTCAATTTCCTACTTCTAAATTCTGAAAAAACAGAGTTTCTAATTATTGGACAAAAAACTTCCTCACGTAATAACCTAGAATACTGTCTAACACTCGATGGCTGCTCTGTTAAGTCTTCGTCGTCGGTTAGGAACCTGGGTGTGCTCTTTGATACCAATCTTTCATTTGAAAGTCACGTGTCTAGTATCTGTAAAACTGCATTTTTCCATCTTAAAAATATATCTAAATTACGCCATATGCTCTCATTGACAAATGCAGAACAATTAGTTCATGCGTTCATGACCTCAAGGCTAGATTATTGTAATGCTCTACTGGGTGGTTGCCCTGCACGCTTAATAAACAAACTACAGCTGGTTCAAAACGCAGCAGCTCGAGTTCTTACCAGAACCAGGAAGTATGACCATATTAGCTCAGTTCTGTCAAAACTGCATTGGCTCCCTATTAAACATCGCATAAATTTTAAAATATTGCTGATTACTTACAAAGCACTAAATGGTTTAGCTCCGCAGTACTTGAGCGAGCTATTAACGCATTATAGTCCGTCACGTCTATTGCGATCTCAAAATTCCGGCCAGTTACTAATACCTAGAATATCAAAAGCGACTGCTGGCGGTAGATCCTTTTCCTATTTAGCACCAAAACTCTGGAACAGTCTTCCTACCATTGTCCGGGAAGCAGACACACTCTGTCAGTTCAAAGCCAGATTAAAGACACATCTCTTTGACCTAGCATTCACATAATACATTATAGACTTCTATAATTTAATGTTAGGCTGCATAGATTAGGTCAGCCGGAACCGGGAACACTTCCCATAAATCCTGATGTACTCGTTACATCATGAGAAGAATGGCATCTACGCTAATTTTAGTGTCTGTGTTTATCCCGAGGTTTTCCTGCAGCCTGCCGGATCCAGGCCGTATCAAGATCTGACGAAGGACCTTCGCCTGGACCGATGACAACGCAGTGCTGAAGTGCCAACTAGTCTCTCCCTATGGAGGATCCCTCTACCACTATACAGATAAGGCGTGGTCGGGAAAATTCGTTTCGCGTTCCTACCCCAAAGCAACAAAATAAAATAAAATTCTTTATCAAAATTTATAAGGAAAGACAAGTACTTTGTTTAGGCTTGGCTTGTAGGGAATTCCAAACCTGCGTATATTCAAACGCACATAACTATAGAACCCATTCTAAATGCGCATGTGAACGCCATCAGCGTTTCTCACAGGTTCGCGTTTAAAGTCTGTGTAGAGGGAATGGTGTCGTCTTAGCGGCCCCTAATTTAATAACAAATGATCGTTGCAACGGAAGCAAATCAATCAAAACTAACTTTAGATGGAAAATAACTTAACTCTGCTATAAAGCCAAAACAATCTCTGTTACCTTAAATTATACGCTTATCTCTGTAAAGCTGCTTTGAAACAATCTACATTGTTAAAAGCGCTATATAAATGAAGATGACTTGACTTGACTTGACTTGACTATTGTCTGACCGGACTAGTACGTGTTGACCCATGAGCAACGCCCGGAAGCGGTGCAGGGCAAGACGTACAGCCAACAACTCGAGGCAATTGACATGCCAAAGGCGCTGGGGTCCTGTCCAGGATCCCGCGGCAGCATGTCCATTGCACATGGCGCCCCAGCCTGTGGTGGAGGCATCTGTTGACACAACAACATGCCTGGACACTCGTTCCAAGGGCACTCCGGCCCGAAGAAAACTGAGGTTCGACCATGGGGTGAAGGTCTGACGGCAGGTCGGAGTCACTGGAACTCGGAGCGTGCCGTGATGCCATGCCCACCTCGGGACTCGATCGCGAAGCCAAAGCTGAAGTGGTCTCATATGAAGCAACCCGAGCGGCGTGACTGCAGCTGCGGATGCCATATGCCCCAGGAGCCTCTGAAATAGTTTCACTGGGACCACACTCTTGCCCTTGAACTGACGAAGGCAAGTCAGCAGTGATTGCGCGCGCTCGCTCGTAAGCTGCGCGCACATGGCGACCGAGTCGATCTCCATACTGAGAAAAGAGATCCTCTGCACGGGGCAGAGTTTGCTCTTCTCCCAGTTGACCCGAAGGCCCAGACGAGCTAGGTGCCGGAGCACAAGGTCCCTGTGTTCGCAAACCTGGTCTCGAGAGTGAGCTAGGATCAGCCAGTCGTCGAGATAGTTCAGGATGCGAACCCTGAGTTCCCGAAGGGGAACAAGGGCTGCCTCGACGACCTTCGTGAAGACGCGAGAAGACAGGGCTAGCCCGAAAGGGAGAACCGCGTACTGGTATGCCTGCCCCTCGAAAGCAAACCGTAGAAATGGTCTGTGTCGAGGAAGAATGGAGACACGAAAGTAGGCGTCCTTCAGGTCGATAGCTGCAAACCAATCCTGCGGCCGTATGCACTCGAAAATGCGTTTGGCCGTGAGCATCTTGAACGGCATCCTGTGAAGGGAGCGGTTCAAGACGCGCAAGTCGAGGATTGGTCGTAACCCACCGGATTTCTTCGGTACAATGAAGTAAGGGCTGTAAAAGCCGGACCTCATTTCGGCTGGAGGGACAGTCTCGATCGCACCCTTCGCCAGTAAGGTAGCGACCTCCGCTCTCATAACAGGGGCATTGCCACCGACCATAGTGAAGCGGACTCCCCTGAAGCAGGGAGGAGACCGCGCGAACTGAATCGCGTAGCCGAGCCAGATGGTCCTCGCGACCCAGCGGGACAGCCTGGGAAGCTCTAACCAGGCTTCCAGGAACTGTACCAGCGGGGTCATGCGGACCACAGACGTCAAGTCAAGTCAAGTCAACTTTATTTATATAGCGCTTTTCACAATACAGATTGTATCAAAGCAGCTTCACAGTGTTAAATAAAATAGTACATCAGTGTTTGTTTCTAGTGTAAAACGTCCACGTTTGGTAATGCTGATCAATAGTATTGTTGATTGATTAATTAAATTAAGTATCCCCAACTGAGCAAGCCAAAGGCAACAGTGGCAAGGAACCGAAAAACTCCATCAGGTGACCTAATGGAGAAAAAAAAACCTTGGGAGAACCCAGGCTCAGTCGGGGGCCAGTTCTCCTCTGGCGTTTATGAACTAGAGACCGGATTTAACTGTAAGATTAAAAATATTATATAAATGCCTGGCTGAAGAGATGCGTCTTTAATCTAGTTTTAAACTGGGAGAGCGAGTCTGAGCAACGAACAGTATCAGGAAGGCTATTCCAGAGTTTTGGAGCTAAATGTGAAAATGATCTCCCTCCTTTGGTTGATCTGGATACCCTAGGTATGACCAAAAGCCTCGAATTTAGTGATCTTAAAGAGCGCGATGGATTATAGGGCGATAGAAGATCCGTTAAATAAACTGGAGCTAAGGCGTTTAGTCAAGTCAAGTCAAGTCAAGTCATCTTCATTTATATAGCGCTTTTAACAATGTAGATTGTCTCAAAGCAGCTTTACAGAGATAAGCGTATAATTTAAGGTAACAGAGATTGTTTCGGCTTTACAGCAGAGTTAAGTTATTTCCATCTAAAGTTAGTTTTAACTGATTTGGTTCCGTCGCAATGATCATTTGTTATTAAATTAGGGGCCGCTAAGACGACACCATTCTCTCTACACAGACTTTAAACGCGAACCTGTGAGAAACGCTGATGGCGTTCACATGCGCATTTAGAATGGGTTCTATAGTTATGTGCGTTAGAATATACGCAGGTTTGGAATTCCCTACAAGCCAAGCCTAAACAAAATACTTGTCTTTCCTTATAAATTTTGATAAGGAATTTTATTTTATTTGTTGCTTTGGGGTAGGACCGCAAGACGAATTTTCCCGACAACGCCTTATCTGTAGAGTGGTAGTGGGATCCTCCATAGGGAGAGACTAGTTGGCACTTCAGCACTGCGTTGTCATCGGTCCAGGTGAAGGTCCTTCGTCAGATCTGGATACGGCCTGGATCCGGCAGGCTGCAGGAAAAACCTTGGGATAAACACAGACACTAAAATTAGCGTAGATGCCATTCTTCTCATGATGTAACGAGTACATCAGGATTTTTGGGAAGTGTTCCCGGTTCCGGCTGACCTAATCTATGCAGCATAACATTAAATTATAGAAGTCTATAATGTATTATGTGAAAGCTAGGTCAAAGAGATGTGTCTTTAATCTGGCTTTGAACTGACAGAGTGTGTCTGCTTCCCGGACAATGGTAGGAAGACTGTTCCAGAGTTTTGGTGCTAAATAGGAAAAGGATCTACCGCCAGCAGTGGATTTTGATATTTTAGGTATAATCAACTGGCCGGAATTTTGAGATCGTAATAGACGTGACGGACTATAATGCGTTAAGAGCTCGCTCAAGTACTGCGGAGCTAAACCATTCAGTGCTTTGTAAGTAATCAGCAATATTTTAAAATTTATGCGATGTTTAATAGGGAGCCAGTGCAGTTTTGACAGAACTGGGCTAATATGGTCATACTTCCTGGTTCTGGTAAGAACTCGAGCTGCTGCGTTTTGGACCAGCTGTAGTTTGTTTATTAAGCGTGCAGGGCAACCACCCAGTAGAGCATTACAATAATCTAGCCTTGAGGTCATGAACGCATGAACTAATTGTTCCGCATTTGTCAATGAGAGCATATGACGTAATTTAGATATATTTTTAAGATGGAAAAATGCAGTTTTACAGATACTAGACACGTGACTTTCAAATGAAAGATTGGTATCAAAGAGCACACCCAGGTTCCTAACCAACGACGAAGACTTAACAGAGCAGCCATCAAGTGTTAGACAGTATTCTAGGTTATTACGTGAGGAAGTTTTTTGTCCAATAATTAGAAACTCTGTTTTTTCAGAATTTAGAAGTAGGAAATTACAAGTCATCCAATTTTTTATATCCACTATGCATTCCGTTAATTTTGTGAATTGATAAGTTTCGTTAGGTTTTGAAGAAATATAGAGCTGAGTATCGTCAGCATAACAGTGAAAGCTAATTCCATGTTTCCTAATGATATCTCCTAAGGGTAGCATGTACAGAGTGAACAGCAGCGGTCCTAATACTGAGCCTTGTGGTACGCCATACTTAACCTGTGATCGATGAGACATCTCATCATTTACTGCTACAAACTGATAACGGTCAGATAAGTATGATTTAAACCATGCTAGTGCATTTCCTGTAATGCCAACATAATGTTCTAATCTATTTAAAAGAACGGTGTGGTCGATGGTGTCAAATGCAGCGCTAAGATCGAGTAACACTAATAGAGAGATACAACCACGATCGGATGATAAGAGCAAATCATTTGTGACTCTAACGAGAGCTGTTTCGGTACTATGGTACGGTCTAAATCCGGACTGGAAATCCTCGCAGATATCATTTCTTTCAAGAAAGGAACACAGTTGTGAGGATACTGCCTTTTCTAATATCTTTGACAGAAAAGGTAGATTCGAGATCGGCCTGTAATTGACTAATTCTGAAGGATCAAGTTGCGTTTTTTTAACAAGCGGTTTAATCAAAGCCAGCTTAAAGTTTTTTGGTACGTATCCTAGAGACAAAGACGAATTAATGATATTAAGAAGAGGATCTATGACCTCTGGAAGTATTTCTTTCAGTAGCTTAGTCGGTATAGGGTCTAACATACATGTTGTAGATTTAGATGATTTAATGAGTTTAGTAAATTCTTCCTCTCCTATAGCAACGAATTAATCAAATTTTTCCTCAGGGAGACTACAATGCACTGCCTGATGTGATACTGTAGTAGACGGTTGCATAGTTATAATTTTGTCCCTGATATTATCAATCTTATAAGTGAAGAAGTTCATAAAGTCATTACTGCTGTGTTGCTTGGAAACTTCGGTGCTTGAAGCTTTATTTTTCGTTAGTTTAGCCACCGTTTCAAATAAATACCTAGGATTATGTTTATTTTCTTCTAATAGGGTTGAAAAATAAGCAGATCTAGCAGCTTTTAAAGCCTCTCTGTAAGTAATTGAGCTCTCTTTCCATGAAATGCGAAATACCTCTAGTTTTGTTTTCTTCCAGTTGCGCTCCATTTTTCTGTACCCACGTACCCTCGGTGGTGCAGCGAGGCGGAATGACCGGCCCAGGCGTGGGTGGCATAGCGGCCCGGTGCGGGGGCACGGTCATTAGACTGTAGCAGACTGTGAGCAGACTGAGGCACCTGTGCCGACGGCTGGGTGGAGGCAGCAGCTGGCCGTCGGGGCAGGACATGTTTGAGAGCCTCAGTCTGCTTCTGGGCGGTCGAAAACTGCTGGGCAAAGTCCTCAACCGCCCCGCCGAAGAGGCCAGCCTGGGATATGGGAGTGTTGAGGAACCGGGTTCGCTCGGCCACACGCATATCGGCCAGGTTGAGCCACAGATGTCTCTCCTGGACCACGCAAGTGGACATCACCTGACCCAGGGAGCGTGCGGTCACCTTCGTCGCTCGGAGAGCAAGGTCGGTGGCGGCACGCAGCTCATCAAAGAGCCCTGGGTCAGTCCTCCCCTCGTGCATGTCACGCAACATCTGGGCCTGGTAGACCTGGAGTGTTGCCATGGCATGCAGTGAGGAGGCCGCCAGCCCCGCAGCTCTAAAGGCCTTAGCCTCAAGTGTGGAGGAGAAACTACAGGCCTTGGAGGGGTGCTTAGGGTCACCGCAAGAAGACGCACTCTGAGGACACAGTTGCATCACAACAGAGCGTTCAACCCGGGGAACCCCAGTGTACCCTTTGGCGGCCGCCTGATCGAGAGGAGGCAAGGCGGAGGAGGTCGCCGAGCGTTCACGGGAAGACAAGGGTGCCTTCCAGGACCTCGTGACCTCCTCATGCACGTCCGGGAAGAAAGGCATTGGGGTCACGCGCTGACGAGGATCAGCGGCGGCACCCAAAAACCAATCGTCCAGCCGCGAGCGCACCGGACCAGGTGGCGGGGACCACTCAAGACCGATGGCCGCGGCTGCCCGGGAAAGCATGGCCGTCATCTCGGGATCAGACTCAGGCAATGCTGGGACACCCGAAGGTGGCAGCACAGCAGAATCCTCACTTCCCAAGGACTCCTGCCCACCTTGTGATGCAGCGATCGACATCACATCTTCCTCTGGAGCGCCAAATGAGACCCGCGGCAAGTCAGAGGACTGTACAGCGAGCTCATTTGAAACACTCGCGGGTTGCACGGCGCTAGAGGACGGTGTGGAGCGTGGAATAGTCGCGCTTTGTTCCACACCGTAACCCTCAGGTCACCCTGGCCGCCAACCGAAGTACTAGCTCTCTCGGAGCCCGTAGATCGGGGTGCGGATGAGGGGACTCTACCATGAAGGTCATTGAGTCTAGACCGCAACCGTGCGATGGGCATGTTCCCGCAATGGGAACATGACTCATCCACAAACGCTGCCTTAGCGTGCTCAATACCCAGACACACAAGACAGCGATTGTGCCCATCAGAGTCAGAAATGAGAAGACCGCAACCAGAAGTGCACGGGCGAGGCATCTTTAAAAAGACGTTCCGCGTGCAAGCTCTTTTAGAAAGGAGATTTCTCCGCAAATGCTGAAGCGACCAGGGAGAGAACACACAAACACTGGCAAATCACTGCACAGATAAGCAGGGAATGTGCACTCGCTGGAACTCGCTGTCACACCAACACTTGGAGAGAGGCTCGTTCGAAGAGAAGAGATGAATCTCAGGATTGGCTTGTGGAGTGAAGTATATCAACTTGGCTCCGAAGCGAAAACATATCTGCATGTTGCCAGCGCACTTCCTTATATAGGCGGAGATACGCTATGCAAATTCCGCAGACCCATGGCATTTCTTTGCCATTGGCTCGTTTTATATACTCGAAGATGATAGGCTTTCTAAGCGAAACCCCATTCGTCGTCAATGAAAAGGCAGAGCCAGCTACAGCTGTACTGCTAGCTAACAGAGCACATGTTTTACAAAACATAAAAACGTTTCTAACATGACATTCCTTACCAATGCAAGTGATTGAAAATGATTTACACATTACTTACAGGCACATAGTCTCCAAGGCAGAAGCTTATCAGAAATAAATTCAGCAACATGAATCCAGCACTGACTTTCTTGCCTGACAGAGTTCTACTGAAGAGAGTGTTTCACTGAATTATTAACTCTGACCAGTAGAGGGCAGCACACAGCAAGAACTTCTGAAATTTAACTTGATGTATTTAATGTCTTAACTTTTCCAATGAATAACTTATTTAACCCATTCACTTAACTTTAAAGACAGCACAATATCAGTTCAGTTCAGTTCAACTTTATTGTCAGACTCAGGGTCCATTAGAAAACCATACAACATTACAGACATACATATGTTATAATTATAATAATAACTATAAATAAGGCAATTTTTATATTAATTCTGCTGGCATTTTGCCCCGAACCCCCTGATAACATCTAACCCTGCTTTAAGAGAAACATAAAACACGACAAAACAGTTTTCTGTGTTGTTTTTCGTCATTGGAAAGAACGACATATTTGGCTTTAAAGCATGATTTGAAAGAAATGTGGCAAATGTTATACAAAACATATGCCATCATTAATTATTATTTGAATATTGACAACATTAAGCTACATTTGAAAACATAATTGTGTATAAAGAGGCATGCTGTTTTGACCAATATTCTCTCTAGATTTAACAATAGTCAGATTAACTATAACAAACAGGTTAAACAAGCCATAGCTTACTTTTAGACGTGGTGAATGAAGTTCGACTGTTCGAGGTTGTGATGGTCGTCCGATATCCCTTGCCAGTTATTATGCATACAGCAAATCTTCTTGTATGAATATGGTCAATTTTAGTGTTTATATCCAAAAAGAAACGATGCTGGGAGATGTTTTTGTATTTAGCGCGCTCACCGCAATGTATGTTTTTTCTGGGCTTGTGTAGCATCACCAAGCGGCAACATTCTGATCTGAAAAATGAAGCTTACCCGGAAGTGCGAAAAACTGCAATACATCGAAAATCCTCTAGGGGCAGGTCCCAAAAGGGAGCAAATGTCCATAGACCCCATGTTAAAATGTCCGTTTTCACAGCATAAATTCATGTTTTTACAGGTTGGTCCCATGGACTTTTATTGTATTTTTCTATAGCTTCCGAATGCCTGACAACTGTGAGGGGGGTGAATTTTTTTCTGTATCATGAAATGTAGTTTTAAGAGTTTTTCAGTCGAGAATGTAGTTGTTTAAAGCTCAAATCTGTGGTTTATTTAAAGATTTATGAAAATTTGATCCAGTTGTGAGATCCAGCGATGACCGGGCGCTCGGCGCATGTACCCCGCCTGGAACAGCTTTTCCTCGGCTAACGTTAGTCGTTCTGGCGTTTGCCGCGGACTCTGGCGTCTCTGTAGAGGTTAAACATGAGATATAATTCGTCTTGTCTAATGGGCGATCTAATGGGCGATTTTTGGTCTTGTGAATCTATAATTTGTTCCCTGCCAATCGTTTTGGCTGAGGGGAAGTTTCATAACTTTATAAGCTGTTTAACTTTACCATTGTATGGTTAGACTAGAGCGCTGATTTTGTATGTTTGACTGAATTGTTTGCTTTATTTGTATAGCTTCTTGTACCTTTTACTTATACTTTTATAATGGCTAATATTGATAAAAGTGAAATTTAACAAAAAAGAGACTGGGTTGAGTTTTGTCATTTGAAATTTTAATACAACGAAGATGATCTGTAAAGGCGTTTACTGCAAAATCTGTTGTTTAGTACAAATGCACATATTGCCTGGACCATATTAAAATGTTTAATATTTTTATATTATATTTAAAACGAAAAGAGGCAGGTTTGTGTTTTATATTTCGTTTTGTTATAAATAGGCAAACGTTATGTGCAGTGAATATAATCAATACGCGTTGCCTGAACCACATTTGTGTGGCTATAATGTTTAAGATTTCTTTAAATGAAAACGAAAAGAGTTAGTATGGTGTTTTATAACATATTTCGTTGCCTAAAATATACACAGAGATAACCGGAGTAGCAGAGCGAGCTGAGTGACGCAGTGGCGCTGCGTCAGAAGGTGGGTGGGGTTAGGATTTCCCAAGATTTTCCAAGATGGCGCCGCCCATACCCCCCATAAACGGCTTCAAACCCATTCTTCAGAAAGTCTATGGGTGACGTCACAGACGCTTTGTCCATATTTTTTACAGTCTATGAGCATCACGCAATCGCGCAGAATTTGATGACTGGCGTCAATGGTTCCGTTGCTTTCATTTTGTTCATCAATTGATGTTGCGATGATTTATATAAAAATGTATATCAAGTCATTCTCGAGTCATACAGTTCAAGTCAAGTCAAGTCTCGAGTCATTGGATCTCAAGTCAAAGTCAAGTCGAGTAATTTTCTTAATTTAGTCAAGCAAGTCTCAAGTCCTTAAATTTGCGACTCGAGTCTGACTCGAGTCAAGTCATGTCCCCCATCTCTGGTGATAATAGGAAATTAAAGTAACAGATTGTTTTGGCTTTACAGCAGCTCTAGAATAAAGTTATTGTCCAGTTAAAGTTAGTTTTTGATTGATTCACTTCCATTGCAAAGATCATTAGTTATTAACTTAGGGGCTGCTTACAGGACACCGTTTTAACTGAAAACAGAAAACTTTTAAAGGTGCAATGTGTAATAATTCTGAGGATCTATTGACAGAAATGCAATATAAGATCCATAACTATGTTTTCAGTGGTGTATAAAGACCTAACTTAATGAACCGTTATTTTTTTATTACCTTAGAATGAGTCATTTATACATAACCGCGGGCACCCCCTTCTATGAAGGTCGACATATCGTGACGTCATGTTTCTACCATAGCCAACAGTGAACAAACAGCGCTACAGAGCACGTTTCATCACTAACTTGAATGAGAAGCAGAAAAAGACGCAGCAGAATTTCGGGAAAATGAATGACCACAGTTATTGTTTAGGAAAAGAGCCGATGGAGGGTAAATCTGCTTCGAAGAAGAGAAAATTTGATGAAGCCAGAAAAATAAGGGAGAAACGTAGGCAAAAATCACGGGTCAAGATCGGTGTGGCTTTTCACCGATGGAAAGGTCTTATTATGAGGGAAAAAGACTTTCAAAGCGACGCCGAAGTTGCCTGTTTTCTGCTGGACAGGTAAGGTATTCCAACTTTAACAATGCAAATGAAAACTGTTGTTTCATAATGTTAGCATTACCTAGAGCTAGCCATAGACACCGTGATAAGTGACTTTTCCCTTGTCAGTGGTGTAAAATATGTAGTTGGATTGTTTCATGTAACTTAGTTCTTCTCCCTCGCTGTGTTATGGCTTTGCTATGTGGGGAATCTGGGGATAAATGTGCTGGTTATGTTCGTGAGACAATCAGCTGATTAGTACTATTGACATAAAACACTAACGTTAGCCTACAGCACAACAGCTCATATTAGCCAGCTAAACTTTTACTAATGTTACCCTGTTAGAAAAAAATTGTAGTTGGATAGTTTCATGTGGTTCTTCTCCCTCGCTGTGTTGTGGGTTTGCTATGTGGGGAGAAATGTGCTGGTTACGTTCGTGAGACAATCAGCTGATTAGTATTATTATATTACATATTAAGACCCTTGATCCTCACCTGACTATGGCTTTGTAAAAACATGCTGTCTGAACGACGCCTCGGACATCGTAACGTTAGCTATTTCCCCTTACCTAGCTGCTTTGATGCTCTTATCCATACCTCTTATCTTATACTAACTAGCATGGAAACAAGCTATGGTTAAGTCAGTGAATAAAAGACTAACACAATGATGAACAAGTAAAAATAATAATCGCAATAACATGTGGTTTTACTGAATAATTAAGTAAATATAATTTAATATAAAATATAATATAAAGAAACCCCATTGCTTGACTTACTACTCTCTGTGGACTCAGACTCAAGGCCTCATTATACTTCTGCGTCGGACCTACGCCAGAGCCTCTACGCTGTAGGCAATGCGTTGGTTTTCATTTATACTTCTGCGTCGTTGTCTGCGTTGACGCGCAATTACACTTGCAGAGGGAGCGGTCCTAGCAGACCAATCACAGTGCTTGCGTCCGCGTTGAGTTGACGCGCTGTTACATTTTTGGAGAGGTGCACGTCAGGGTACGCCGAAGGGTACGCGCGCTACTCACAGCCTACGACGTAGCTACGGCGTGAGTTCGACGCAGAAGTATAAATAGGCCTTCAAGACGATGACATATTTTATCCTACGTCGGCCAATTCGCAAACCTCACCACTAGATGCCGCTAAAAAATACACACTGCACCTTTAAATTTAAAATAACTCAACGGAAAATATAAAATTTTATCTCATGATTTTACCACAGACCACCTCATTGGAGACTGCTCGTGCACACATTAACCAAACAGGGCATTTATATATTAAATTATTTTGAAAACCTACAAATACAGTTGTGGTCAGAATTAATGGCACCCCTGGTAAAAATTATCAAAAATTGGCTGCAAAAAAACCCTAGAAAAAAAAAACCCTAGTAAAAACCCCTAGAATTTTTTAAGAGTAAAATATCTCTGAAGTATATTCCCATTAATATTTTATATTTTAATATAATAATCAGCTAATATATATGAATATATATATTGGCTCACCAGGGCGACTAGGAACATGAAATTGTCTTGCTATGACTTCTTGTTTCACAGTAGTTTAGTCAAGTCAAGTCAAGTCATCTTCATTTATATAGCGCTTTTACCAATGTAGATTGTTTCAAAGCAGCTTTACAGAGATAAGCGTATAATTTAAGGTAACAGATTGTTTTGGCTTTATAGCAGAGTTAAGTTATTTCCATCTAAAGTTAGTTTTAATTGATTTGCTTCTGTCGCAATGATCATTTGTTATTAAATTAGGGGCCGCTAAGACGACACCATTCTCTCTACACAGACTTTAAACGCGAACCTGTGCGAAACACTGATGGCGTTCACATGCGCATTTAGAATGGGTTCTATAGTTATGTGCGTTTGAATATACGCAGGTTTGGAATTCCCTACAAGCCAAGCCTAAACAAAATACTTGTCTTTCCTTATAAATTTTGATAAGGAATTATATTTTATTTGTTGCTTTGGGGTAGGACCGCGAGATGAATTTTCCCGACAACGCCTTATCTGTATAGTGGTAGAGGGATCCTCCATAGGGAGAGACTAGTTGGCACTTCAGCACTGCGTTGTCATCGGTCCAGGCGAAGGTCCTTCGTCAGATCTGGATACGGCCTGGATCCGGCAGGCTGTAGGAAAACCTCGGGATAAACACAGACACTAAAATTAGCGTAGATGCCATTCTTCTCATGATGTAACGAGTACATCAGGATTTTTGGGAAGTATTCCCGGTTCCGGCTGACCTACTACATTTACATTTACATTTATTCATTTAGCTGACGCTTTTATCCAAAGCGACTTACAATTGCTATATATATGTCAGAGGTCGCACGCCTCTGGAGCAACTAGGGGTTAAGTGTCTTGCTCAGGGACACATTGGTGTCTCACAGTGGATTCGAACCCAGGTCTCTCACACCAAAGGCATGTGTCTTATCCACTGCGCCACACCACCCCACCACCACCACACCTACTATATGCAGCCTAACATTAAATTATAGAAGTCTATAATGTATTATGTGAATGCTAGGTCAAAGAGATGTGTCTTTAATCTGGCTTTGAACTGACAGAGTGTGTCTGCTTCCCGGACAATGGTAGGAAGACTGTTCCAGAGTTTTGGTGCTAAATAGGAAAAGGAACTACCGCCAGCAGTCGATTTTGATATTCTAGGTATTATCAACTGGCCGGAATTTTGAGATCGTAATAGACGTGAAGGACTATAATGCGTTAAGAGCTCGCTCAAGTACTGCGGAGCTAAACCATTTAGTGCTTTGTAAGTAATCAGCAATATTTTAAAATTGATGCGATGTTTAATAGGGAGCCAATGCAGTTTTGACAGAACTGGGCTAATATGGTCATACTTCCTGGTTCTGGTAAGAACTAAAGCTGCTGCATTTTGAACTAGCTGTAGTTTGTTTATTAAGCGTGCAGGGCAACCACCCAGCAGAGCATTACAATAATCTCGGCTTGAGGTCATGAACGCATGAACCAATTGTTCCGCATTTGTCAATGAGAGCATATGACGTAATTTAGATATATTTTTAAGATGGAAAAATGCAGTTTTACAGATACTAGACACGTGACTTTCAAATGAAAGATTGGTATCAAAGAGCACACCCAGGTTCCTAACCGACGACGAAGACTTAACAGAGCAGCCATCGAGTGTTAGACAGTATTCTAGATTATTACGTGAGGAAGTTTTTTGTCCAATAATTAGAAACTCTGTTTTTTCAGAATTGAGAAGTAGGAAATTACAAGTCATCCAATTTTTTATATCTGCTATGCATTCCGTTAATTTTGTGAATTGATAAGTTTCGTTAGGTTTTGAAGAAATATAGAGCTGAGTATCATCGGCATAACAGTGACAGCTAATGCCATGTTTCCTAATGATATCTCCTAAGGGTAGCATGTACAGAGTGAACAGCAGCGGTCCTAGTACTGAGCCTTGTGGTACGCCATACTGAACTTGTGATCGATGAGACATCTCATCATTTACTGCTACAAATTGATAACGGTCAGATAAGTATGATTTAAACCATGCTAGTGCATTTCCCGTAATGCCAACATAATGTTCTAATCTATTTAAAAGAACGTTGTGGTCGATGGTGTCAAATGCAGCACTAAGATCGAGTAACACTAATAGCGAGATACAACCACGATCGGATGATAAGAGCAAATCATTTGTGACTCTAACGAGAGCTGTTTCGGTACTATGGTACGGTCTAAATCCTGACTGGAAATCCTCGCAGATATCATTTCTTTCAAGAAAGGAACACAGTTGTGAGGATACTGCCTTTTCTAATATCTTTGACAGAAAAGGTAGATTCGAGATCGGCCTGTAATTGACTAATTCTGAAGGATCAAGTTGCGTTTTTTTTTAACAAGCGGTTTAATCATAGCCAGCTTAAAGTTTTTTGGTACGTATCCTAGAGACAAAGACGAATTAATGATATTAAGAAGAGGATCTATGACCTCTGGAAGCATCTCTTTCAGTAGCTTAGTCGGTATAGGGTCTAACATACATGTTGTAGATTTAGATGATTTAATGAGTTTAGTAAATTCTTCCTCTCCTATAACAACGAATGAATCAAATTTTTCCTCAGGGAGACTACAATGCACTGCCTGATGCGATACTGTAATAGACGGTTGCATAGTTATAATTTTGTCCCTGATATTATCAATCTTATAAGTGAAGAAGTTCATAAAGTCATTACTGCTGTGTTGCTTGGAAACTTCGGTGCTTGAAGCTTTATTTTTCGTTAGTTTAGCCACCGTTTCAAATAAATACCTAGGATTATGTTTATTTTCTTCTAATAGAGTTGAAAAATAAGCAGATCTAGCAGCTTTTAAAGCCTCTCTGTAAGTAATTGAGCTCTCTTTCCATGAAATGCGAAATACCTCAAGTTTTGTTTTCTTCCAGTTGCGCTCCATTTTTCTGGCTGCTCTCTTAAGGGCCTGAGTGTGCTCGTTGTACCACGGCGTTGGACTATTTTCTTTAATCTTCTTAAGCGCAACGGAGCAACTGTGTCTAAAGTGCTGGAAAAGAGAGAGTTAAACGTTTCTGTTGTAATATCGAGTTCTTGTAAGCTATCTGAGATGCTGAGATGATGAAACTGATTAGGAAGATTATTAATAAAGCAATCTTTAGTAGCAGAAGTGATAGGTCTCACATATTTGTAACACGGAGTCGGCTTTGCAGCCTTGGCTAAATGCAAATTACACGAGACTAGGTAATGATCTGAGATGTCATCGCTCTGTTGCAGAATTTCAACGGCATCCACATCTATTCCGTGTGATAATATTAGATCTAGAGTATGATTACGACGATGAGTAGGTCCTGACACGTGTTGTCTAACTCCAATTGAATTTACAATGTCTTTAAATGCCAATCCCAATGCATCTTTTTCATTATCGATGTGTATATTAAAATCACCAACAATTAGTACTTTATCTGCAGTCAATATTAATTCTGATAGAAAGTCCGCAAATTCTTTGATAAAGTCTGTATGGTGCCCTGGTGGCCTGTATACAGTAGCCAGCACAAATCTCAAACGTGATTTATCGTTTACACTATATATTTTTACATTAAGCACCAATGCTTCAAAAGAATTATATTTAAAACTTGATTTCTTAGTGGTTTTGAAACTATTACTATAAATTACAGCAACACCACCCCCTTTGCGTTTCAGACGAGGCTCATGTTTATAACAGTAATCTTGCGGGGTTGATTCATTTAAAGTAATGTAATCGTTTGGTTTTAGCCAGGTTTCTGTCAAACACAGCACATCTAGGTTATTATCTGAAATCATATCGTTAACAACGAGTGCTTTTGAAGTAAGCGATCGAATATTTAGCAACCCAAGCTTTAGCATTTGCTCATCTGTAATATAGCTGTTTTTTATTTGTTGAACATCAATTAAATTTTTAACCTTAGTTGGGTTTAAACGTTTTTTGGATTTCCAAATTCGGGGAACAGACACATTCTCTATATGATGATAGCTAGGTGAAAGAGGCTCTATTTGATGGGATTTATCTGACCTTGGTGACGTGAGGCCGCTAGCAGACGGTCGGTTAAGCCAGTCTGTCTGCTTCCTGACCTGAGCCCCAGATTGTCATGTTTGAGCTCTAAGACTATGAGCCATATTACTAGAGAGAAGAGCAGCACCATCCCAGGAGGGATGAATACCATCTCTTTTCAACAGGTCAGGTTTGCCCCAAAAACTTTTCCAATTGTCTATGAATTCTATATTATTAAGCGGACACCACCGAGACAGCCAACCGTTGAGCGAACACAATCTACTAACTATCTCATCACTCCTGCGAACAGGAAGGGGGCCAGAGCAAATTACAGTCCTTGACATCGTACTTGCAAGTTCACACACCTCTTTAATATTAATTTTGGTGATCTCCGACTGGCGGAGTCGAACATCATTAGTGCCGACATGAATAATGATCTTAGAGAATTTACGATTAGCATTAGCCAGCACTTTTAAATTTGCTTTGATGTCAGGCGCTCTGGCTCCCGGCAAACATGTGACTATGGTGGTTGGTGTCTCTATTTTCACGTTCCGTGTAATAGAATCGCCAATAACTAGGGCACAATCATTCTCAGTGGGTGTTTCACTGAGTGGGGCAAATCGATTTGTTATGGTAATCGGAATGGAAGAGTGGTTTTTAGATCCGCGACTAGAGCGATCCCTCACTGTCACCCATTTGCCCGGCTGCACGGGCTCTACTTCAGCCGGAACCACGCCATGTAAAGTGTTCACTATTCTATGCGCATCCAAAACATCTAAAGCACTAGCACTCTTACTATCCTCAATTAAAGTTTGGATGCGTGTTTCTAATTCTGAAATCTTCTCTGTCAACCTAACTGTCTCCTTATATTTATCACATATAAATCCTATATTGTCGACAGAGAAGCCTATGCTAAACATGTGACATGAAGTGCAAGTGACAATAACAGGACAAGACATTACTCACCGTGTTTGTTGACTGATTCTTACTCACCTGAGCTTTTTATGAACTCAAAGGCGCGGATGCGCGAGAGAAAAATAAATAAATAAAATAGCTGAGCGCACGGGTGGCGCGTTAGCAGGCTAGCGAATTACTAGCGTTTTGTGCTAGTAGTACTAATAACAAAAGCTAGCGATGTCAGGTTAATCTGAGATGTTGGGTAAAATGTAGTAGTATAAACAACTAGAAATGGTAGTAAAATGATGGTTCAAAACAAAGAAATATAAGGCTAAGACGGAGCTTACCGCACCGAAGCACACAAACACACTCACAGCAGGCAGCGAGGCAGACAGGAGCAATCGATCAGCGATCAAAATACACGCAGTTTAAATATGAGGAAACACAAAGGCCAAATTCCCTTAATCATCCATCATAATGAGTAAAACCAAAGAATATAGTTCTGATGTGCATCAAAAGATTGTTGAGGATCACAAAATAGAAAGTGACTGTAAGAAATCCCCATTTTGACCATCAGGGCAAAAATTAAGAAGTTCCAATCAACTAAAGGTGTTTCGAATCTGCCAGGAAGAGGACGTGTGTCTATCCACCTTATTTTCGAACGCGGAAGTAAACATGGGTCCAATATCCGGTTTTTGTGCGGCACTTCCGTTTCCTCGCTTCCCTGGGCTAAATAACATAGGCTATCGATCGCGAAGGATTATGCAGAGTTGATAGAAAAATGTTACACATGCCGTAGCAGATGAATACTACAAAGAACTAAAGCCCCGCCTCACTCAGTTAGGGTACCGGACCTGGTTGAATACACTCATGCATCTAGCTGGCAGAGTGCCAAAACTTCACCGGCGCCTTCAGCCCCGCCCTAAACATAGTCGAGCCAACGCTGGACTAATATGGAGGTATTTTGTCATGTCAAATGTATTAATAATGCCATAAGAATGCAACCAAAGCATAGGATGGATAGCAATAAGTAGATGGCTATAAATAGTTGTAAATCATACAAAATAAATGCCATGATCATGCCATTATGCCATGATCACTAGATTTTATACAGGGGTTACTATAATGATTTTGTTTCTCCTTGGAGTTTTTATCATGGTTTTTATTGAGACTTCATAGCCCAGCCACTTTTCTGGTATCGGGTGGTCTTCTATAGGTGCTCACGAAATGAAAAGAACAAACATACGGTCGTTTCGATGGTTTCTTCAAATGTAAAGCTTTTAACCACAGGCGAAGGGATTCCTCATGCCGGCGACACACTGGCTGCGTGTGTCCGTTTTTATTTCGGCTCCCATGTTAACAGGTTAGAACGTGCACACTGCCTGCGTGACATGCGCGTCTCACAGGCGCGGAAAACGCGTGCATGCTATAAATAGGGTCGACGCCTATTTTTCACGCGACACGCAAGCGTTTTGGAAGCGTTTCCAGACAAAATAGAATAGGAAAAGATCTTTGTATTTAATTTTACATGAATACATATTAATAAATTACATTTTGATGTTTGAAATTTTAGGTTTTGACAAATGCAGATATAAATGCAATGAAAAAAAATCGATTTTCTAATATTGCACCTGTCAATACAGAACGAAATATTCTGTAGCCTGTTTTGCCGTCAATACTGCCGACGTTGTCTTTGCTGCTATATATATGTTTAACATTAAAGGCCTTCCACAACTCTCTCCCCATTATGTCGAATATAATCACCAATGAATGAGGATCATATGTCACCTAGCAGTGCCGCGTCAGACACGTTTCTAGTGTGCAAAGACATGTAAAACGCCACGCAACAGAAACGCCACGCAGCCAGTGTGTCTCTGGTCGTAGGGCGCCTGATTAAAATGTCAATGATTTCGATGATTAAAACACTCCTGCTCCAAGTAAACCTTTCTTTTGTATCAGTTTATGACAATATCTAACTGCACAAACAATCCCGGTCTTCCCCGAAGCCATGACGATGAGTTAGTTGTTAGGAACACTTGTTTAATTAACCGATATGGTGAAAAGTGATCAGCGCGCCAGTGACCGGAAGTGCCTGACCGGAAGTCTCGCACAAAATACCGTCAACTGGCTGCGTCCGTATTTCCGTTCAAAATAAGGTGAATATTGTCTTAATACAAGGTTAGGAGGAAAGTTTGAGTGGCCAAAGACTCTCCAAGGATCACAGATGGAGAATTGCAGAGATTACTCAAGACTTGGGGGTCAGAAAGCCTAAAAAAATATATATCAAACAACCCCTACATCAACACATGTTGTTTGGGAGGGTTTCAAGAAAAATCCTCCTCGCTCCTCCAAAAATAAACTCCAGCATATTCAGTTGTCAGACACAACTGGAACTTCAAAAGGGACCGGATTCTATGGTCAGATGAAACAAAAAAGGGCTTTTTGGCAGCAAACACACCAGATGTGTTTGGTGCAAAAAAGGACAAAAAGTACCCCATGCCTACGGTTAAATATACTGCTGGATCTTAGATGTTGTGGGCATATTCTTTTGCTGGAGATTCTGGACATCTTGTATAGATACATGGTATTATGGATTCTAGCAAATAGCAACATATAAAAAATCAAAACCTGTCTGCCTCTGCTAGAAATCGTATAATGGGCCGTGGTTGGATCGGTCCAAAACAAACATCAAAATCAACACAAAAATGGGTAACTCAGCACAAAATGAAGCTTCTGCCATGACCGTCCCAGTCCCCAAAACTGAACCCTATATAAAATGAGTGGGGTGAACTGAAGAGAAGCACCACCAACATGAACTTGTGAATCTGAAGGATCTGGAGAGATTCTGTATGGAGGAATGGTCTCTGATTTCTTGTAAGTTGTTCTCCAAACTCATCAGGCATTATAGAAGAAAAATCAGAGCTGTTATCTTGGCAAAAGGAGGTTGCAAAAGGTATTTAATTACAGGGAGCCAATAATTATGCTTAGCTTGTTTTGGAGAAAAGCATTTATTTCATAATGTGATTATGAAATATGTGACCATAAAGTGCAGTTGTTTCATTTATGAAATTAATGAAACAAAATGCTTGCCTTCGCTTTTTTGGTTTACATGCTATAACTACATATTGGTGAAGGTATGTTAATGTAGGAAAAAATAACATTAAGTACATTTAAAATAGCTAAATGCTATAATATACCTAAGGACAGTGTAATATAGCCAAGTTTGGGTCTGAGGAAAATTGCACTGATTGGTATAATTCTGATAGAAACAGTTTGGTTAGATCCAACAAACATTATTAGATTAAGCTATATTTAAGTAATAATTTGCCATGTAATAAAAGTATTTTTTGAGTGCAGACACATTTGCAACAGAGTTAAACTCCAGTGAGTAAACCTTCACTGCAAGGTACCAATCTGCATGTTCCAGATTCTAGGACCCTTTTGGTGCTAGAGATGAGGCTGTTGAAATGGATTCTGGCTCCTTTTGCCACTGCATTGTTATACATTGTAAGACACCACCACCAGACTGCTCATTCTATCACATAGAAACGTAAATATCACTTGACCAAACCTCTTTCCAGAGACCTTGGCATTATCACAAAGTGATATGATTTTCTAAATTACATTAGATGTCAGAAAAAATAACAAATAATATTTCATTTGTTAGAAGCATTATAAGTTTTTTTTCATTATGTAGTTTCAGATAAACAAGTTCAACTCACTTCACTTGCATTTTATTCCTTTTTATTCCTTTTTTTATT
The DNA here is from genome assembly GCF_964197995.2 of Scardinius erythrophthalmus. Lineage (NCBI taxonomy): Eukaryota > Metazoa > Chordata > Actinopteri > Cypriniformes > Leuciscidae > Scardinius > Scardinius erythrophthalmus. Next base: position 20,990,252 of record NC_138222.1, read on the forward strand.
CAGTGCACTTTATTCCTTTGTCATTAATTTATTTCATTTAAATAGTTGTGTTGATTAGTCTACTGTAGATTACTTATCTTTTTGTTAACAAAATATTATACTTGTGACTTCCTTGTGTTGATAATACAGTTAGAAGCTCTACAAGTTATCCAATATCTCCAAAATCCTTCAGATTGGATTGCTGACAAACTCCTGTTTACATAATTTTTATTTATTCAACAATCCTGGTTGATTGCAATTTTCTGTTAAAGTGAAACTTATTAGCTGGTACCCTGTAATTAAAGAAGGACGTCTTTGGTGATGTGTGACCAACACCCAAAACATATTTTGGTGCCTCGGGTGAGAACCACAATGCTCATTTTACAATCATCACAACAGTACAATACTAGCTTTTGTCGGTGTTATTTAATCTTTAAGCTAATTCTACACGTTGTGTAGACAAATTATGTGACTTTGGGGACTTACCCACGGACGATATTTTAACACAGCATCTGAAATGCTGTTTTGGTTGTTCTGAAATGCCTGAGCAAAGTCTGTAGTCAAAGTGGTTTGGTATAATTACCTTCCAGAACTGTCTTACACGACTGTGTTCCTAAACAACAGTCATCTTCCTCCAAAATGCGTTTATTGCGTTTCGTCTGCGCGCTCTGAGACGCAGTAATTTATTATAGGCCTATACGAAAATTATTATATACATTGGCTTCTCCTACTTTTCTTAGTGATTACCAGCCAGTTTATCAGGAAGTGACGGTTTTGTTCTATTCGACTCACTGGATGAAACATTTATTCAATAATGCGTTATTCCCATTTTGCGCATACATTAAATTTGCAATTTTGGATGGAAGATTATCGAAAAAGGAAAAAATGTAGGCTGCAGACTTGGTTCTATGCATCAGTTGTTGACTGATTTTGAGATATGGGCATAACACTCAAAAGTAGAGGCAGATGAATGTGAGCTTGCAAGGGAGAGGTTCAAGGTGCAAAACTTGCACCTTGGAACCTATTTCAAAGTTTGCATTCTCAAGCCACCAAACACTGTTGTCGTGCAAATGAACGTCCAGAACACATTAAAGGTGCAGTGTGTATTTTTTTTAGCGGCATCTAGTGATGAGGTACTCTCTGAGTCCGCAGAGAGTAGCAAGTCATGCAATGGGGTTTCTTTATATAATATTTTATATTAAATTATATTTACTTAATTATTCAGTAAAACCACATGTTATTGCGATTGTTATTTTTACTTGTTCATCATTGTGTTAGTCTTTTATTCACTGACTTTACCATAGCTTGTTTCCATGCTAGTTAGTATAAGATAAGAGCTATGGATAAGAGCATCAAAGCAGCTAGGTAAGGGGAAATAGCTAACGTTACGATGTCCGAGGCGTCGTTCAGACAGCATGTTTTTACAAAGCCATAGTCAGGTGAGGATCAAGGGTCTTAATATGTAATATAATAATACTAATCAGCTGATTGTCTCACGAACGTAACCAGCACATTTCTCCCCACATAGCAAACCCACAACACAGCGAGGGAGAAGAACCACATGAAACTATCCAAATACAATTTTTTTTCTAACAGGGTAACGTTAGTAAAAGTTTAGCTGGCTAATATGAGCTGTTATGCTGTAGGCTAACGTTAGTGTTTTACGGTCAATAGTACTAATCAGCTGATTGTCTCACGAACATAACCAGCACATTTATCCCCACATAGCAAAGCCATAACACAGCGAGGGAGAAGAACTAAGTTATATGAAACAATCCAACTACATATTTTACACCACTGACAAGGGAAAAGTCACTTCTCACGATGTCTATGGCTAGTGTTGTATTACAAATTTATTAGATGTTTAATTTAGGTTTACATTGAGTTTAGCATGTTAAGGTGATGATTATCAGAGTTTCTAGCAAAAGACTCCGGCCAGTCCTGTTTTACTGAAACTCTTAATGGCTCTTGGAGCTTGTGTTTTAGCAAGAGAGTCCTGCCAGTCCTGTACTCGAGTCTCAGCATTTGAATAGAAATGCTGAGTGGATTAGAATTGGCAACACTCTCAGTCTAGAACAGGTTCCTAAACCTGTCTCATCACAAAGTTTTGGTTCCTGCCCCTAAATGTATATAAACTGTAAGAGAACGTTCCCTTAGTTAGATTGTTGGACTGCAGCCACGCTCAATAAAGAAGAACTTCTGTTTGAACGCGATCCCAACATCTCCTGGTCTTCGTTTCTGAGTTTCCAACACTAGCTTCTAGGTAATGCTAACATTATGAAACAACAGTTTTCATTTGCATTGTTAAAGTTGGAATACCTTACCTGTCCAGCAGAAAACAGGCAACTTCGGCGTCGCTTTGAAAGTATTTTTACCTCATAATAAGACCCTTCCATCGGTGAAAAGCCACACCGATGTTGACCCGTGATTTTTGCCTACGTTTCTCCCTTATTTTTCTGGCTTCATCATACTTTCTCTTCTTCGAAGCAGATTTACCCTCCGTCGGCTCTTTTCCTAAACAATAACTGTGGTCATTCATTTTCCCGAAATTCTGCTGCGTCTTTTTCTGCTTCTCATTCAAGTTAGTGACGACGCGCTCTGTAGAGCTGTTTGTTCGCTGTTGGCTATGGTAGAAACATGACGTCACGATATGTCGACCTTCATAGAAGGGGGTGCCCGCGGTTATGTAGATATAAATTATTCATTCTAAGGTAATAAAAACATAACGGTTCATTAAGTAAGGTCTTTATACACCACTGAAAACATAGTTATGGATCTTATATTGCATTTCTGTCAATAGATCCTCAGAATTATTACACATTGCACCTTTAACTGCTTGTTGTAGAGTACACCGTTAGGTACCAAGGGAGGTAATATAAAGGCATAGGCGTAAACCAGGATAATTGACACAAACTTTTTATTACTGGTCATCTTCATGTTTTTGATTGCATGCCTTAAGCCCCTGACACAAGGGATGATGAAGCTGGAGGTTACTATTTTCTCAGCCTGGCATCTGTCTGTAGCCTCCTCAAAGGGTTCCAATACCTCACAAAGCTCCTGGATTATTTTCAGCTCATATGATGTCAGCTGGATGGGGCAATGGAGCTCAGCAAGTACATAACTTGGAACATTGAGAACAGACCTCAGCATCTTTAACTGGCTATTAGGGTGTACTCACTTTTGTTGCCAGCTATTTTGACAATAAGGGCTGTATGTCGAGTTATTTTCAGATGACAGTAAATCTGTACTGCTATAGAAGCAGCACATTGACTACTCTAAAATATATTGTTATGAGCCGGAGTTATTTGTCATTTACTCATTGATTCCATTCTGTCCTGCGTATTGTTTGCGTAGGTGCATGTGCTTGTTTGTGTTGCAGGTGGGCGGTATCTGGTGATAATTAGTTGGACGCTGCGATTGGTTCTCCTCCACACCTGATCCAGATATAAGGACCGCCCCAAACACTCAAGATGGCCGACTATTGTGCCATTGTTGATTGTTACCACTTTGCTATTGTTTGTATCATCGTCTATGCTAGTGTGTCGTATCTGAGAGTTTGTGAGTGTTTATTTGGAGATTGTGACTGTGATTTTGAACCTCTGTTTATCCTTGTTAACTGACCCACGCCTGTTTGACTACGATTTTGGATTATGTTTTGCATTGTTTGCTACGGACTTTACATTAGTCTCCTGTAGATATTTGTATATATATTTTTGCCAAATTAAGGGAGGTAGGGGGTTTAACCCAGCCATTAGGGAGGCACAAGCCAGTGCACTCTTAGTGCCGGTCCCAAGCCCGGATAAATGGGGAGGGTTGCGTTAGGAAGGGCATCCAGCGTAAAACATGTGCCAAATCAAATATGCGGGTCACGGATAAGAACTTCATACCGGATCGGTCGAGGCCCGGGTTAACAACGACCGCCTCAGGTATCGTTAGCCAACAGGGTACCGGTGGAAATTGGGCTACTGTCGGCCGAAGGAGGAGGAGGAGAGGAGGAAGACGAAAGGAGTTGTGTAGGAGAGTGGAGGTTCGGGTTGGCACTTTAAATGTTGGCACTATGACTGGTAAAGGGAGAGAGTTAGCTGATATGATGGAGAGGAGAAGGGTAGATATGTTGTGTGTTCAGGAGACCAAGTGGAAAGGGAGCAAGGCCAGAAACATTGGAGGTGGGTTTAAACTGTTCTATCATGGTGTGGATGGAAAGAGAAATGGTGTAGGGGTGATTCTGAAGGAAGAGTATAGTAAGAGTGTAGTGGAGGTGAAGAGAGTTTCTGATAGGGTGATGATCGTGAAGGTGGAAGTTGAAGGGATGATGATAAATGTCATCAGTGCCTATGCTCCACAAGTCGGCTGTGAGATGGAGGAGAAGGAAAGATTCTGGAGTGAATTAGATGAAGTGGTAGATGGTGTACCTATAAATGAACGATTGGTGATTGGGGCAGACTTTAATGGACATGTAGGTGAGGGGAACAGAGGTGATGAGAAGGTTATGGGTAGGTATGGCCTAAAGGAGAGAAATGTGGAAGGGCAGATGGTGGTAGATTTTGCTAAAAGGATGGAAATGGCAGTGGTGAATACGTATTTTAAGAAGAAGGAGGATCATAGGGTGACCTATAAGAGTGGAGGAAGGTGCACACAGGTGGACTATGTTCTATGTAGGAGATGCAACCTGAAGGAGATTGGAGACTGTAAGGTGTTGGCAGGGGACAGTGTAGCTAGACAGCATCGGATGGTGGTCTGTAGGATGGTTTTGAAGACGAAGAAGAAGAGGAGGAGTGTAAGGACTGAAAGAAGAATAAGATGGTGGAAACTGAAGGAGGAAGACTGTAGTGTGAGGTTCAGGGAAGAGGTCAGACAGAGGCTTGGTGGTGGTGAAGAGGTGCTGGATGATTGGGAAACTACCGCAGGAGTGATGAGGGAGGCAGCTAGAAAGGTACTTGGTGTGACATCTGGAAATAGAAAGGAAGACAAGGAGACGTGGTGGTGGAATGAGGAAGTGCAGGGGAGCATAAGGGGAAAGAGGTTAGCAAAACAGAAGTGGGATCGACAGGGTGATGAGAAAAGTAGGCAGGAGTACAAGGAGATGCGGCATCAGGTAAAGAGGGATGTGGCGAAAGCCAAGGAAAAGGCATACGAGGAGCTGTATGAAGGAAGGTGAAAAGGATTTGTACCGATTGGCCAGGCAGAGAGATCGAGCTGGGAAGGATGTGTTGCAAGTTAGAGCAATAAAGGATGGAGATGGAAATGTGTTGACTAGTGAGGAGAGTTTGTTGAGAAGATGGAGGGAGTATTTTGAGCAGCTGATGAACGAGGAAAATGAGAGAGAGAGAGGTTGGATGATGTGGTGTTAGTAAAGCAGGAAGTGGATAGGATTAGTAAGGAGGAAGTGAGAGCAGCGATTAAGAATATGAAGAGTGGAAAGTCGGTTGGACCAGATGACATACCGGTAGAAGCATGGAGATGTTTAGGAGAGATGGCAGTGGAGTTTTTAACCAGATTGTTTAACAAGATTTTGGAAGGTGAGAGGATGCCTGAGGAATGGAGAAGGAGTGTGCTGGTACCGATCTTTAAGCATAAGGGAGATGTGCAGAACTGCAGTAACTACAGGGGAATTAAGTTGATCAGTCACACCATGAAGTTATGGGAAAGAGTAGTGGAAGCCAGGCTGAGAGAAGAGGTGACCATCTGTGAGCAACAGTATGGTTTCATGCCGAGGAAGAGCACCACAGATGCCATATTTGCTTTGAGAACGTTGATGGAGAAGTATAGAGAAGGACAGAAGGAGCTGCATTGTGTATTTGTGGATCTAGAGAAAGCGTACGACAGAGTGCCTAGAGAGGAGTTGTGGTATTGTATGAGGAAGTCAGGTGTGTCAGAGAAGTATGTGAGGGTGGTGCAGGACATGTATGAGGACAGTGTGACTGCAGTGAAGTGTGCAGTAGGAACGACAGACTGGTTCAAGGTGAAGGTTGGACTGCATCAAGGATCGGCCCTGAGCCCTTTCCTGTTTGCAGTGGTGATGGACAGGTTGACGGACGAGGTCAGACAAGAGTCTCCCTGGACTATGATGTTTGCTGATGATATTGTGATTTGTGGTGAGAGTAGTGAGCAGGTTGAGAAGAGCCTGGAGAGGTGGAGGTACGTGCTGGAGAGGAGGGGAATGAAAGTCAGTAGGAGTAAGACAGAGTACATGTGCGTAAATGAGAGGGAGGGCAGTGGAGTGGTGCGGTTACAGGGTGAAGAGGTGAAGAAGGTGGAGGAGTTCAGGTACCTGGGGTCAACAGTGCAAAGTAATGGAGAGTGTGTTAGGGAAGTGAAGAAAAGAGTGCAGGCAGGGTGGAGTGGGTGGAGAAGAGTGACAGGAGTGATTTGTGATAGTAGGGTATCTGCAAGAATGAAAGGAAAAGTTTATAGGACTGTGGTGAGACCTGCGATGTTATATGGATTAGAGACAGTGGCATTGAGTAAAAGGCAGGAGGCTGAGCTGGAGGTAGCAGAGCTGAAGATGTTAAGATTTTCGTTTGGAGTGACGAGGATGGACAAGATTAGAAATGAGTTTATTAGAGGGACAGCGCATGTTGGACGTTTTGGTGATAAGGTGAGGGAGGCGAGATTGAGATGGTTTGGACATGTGCAGAGGAGGGACATGAATTATATTGGTAGGAGAATGCTGAGGATGGAGCCACCAGGAAGGAGGAAAAGAGGAAGACCAAGGAGGAGGTTCATGGATGTGGTGAGGGAAGACATGCAGGTAGTTGGTGTAAAAGAGGCAGATGTAGAGGACAGGGTGGTATGGAGACGGATGATCCGCTGTGGCGACCCCTAATGGGAGCAGCCGAAAGAAAAAGAAGAAGAAGAAGGGAGGTAGGGGGTTTGACGCCATTTTGTTTTGTATATCTTTTCACATTGTTTTTGGTTTAGGGAGGTAGGTAAGTTTAAATTGTATTTTGTTTTCTTTTGTTTTAGGAATTGTAGAGGTTACCCAAAAGATTGTTTTTGTTTGTTATTTTGGCCTTGTCTGCCCCTGATGCTTAAACCCTTTTAGAAATAAACACTTGTTATTTTTGATATCTCTCTGGTGGTGAGACTCATTCCTTTCCCTGTTACGGCTGACCCCTAGTGGTCGTAACAATATCCAAGCTTCATTTCTATAGTATTGCCCCTTGAGAATATATACAAAAATGTTTGCTGAAATGTGAGGGGTGTACTCACTTTCGTGAGATACTGTAATAACCAAAATGGAATGTCCCCTTAAAGTCATATTGGGAACGTTATTATATGACCAACAGAGGACCATGTGGGAATGGTCTGTTAATGTCCCAAATGTCTTCTTTGTAACGTTCTTATGTGACTATAAAATAACCAAAATGGAAACTCATATAAGGAACCTTGAACTGCAGCACTTTCATAACCATAAGAGGACATTTTAGGAAGGTCCCTAATGTCCTGTAAAGGTTCTGGACTTTTTCACCTTTAGAGAACTTTTAGGGGACTTCACGTTGCGCAAGGTCGCTTGAACGTCCCCTCCTTCGTGGTATCATCCAGGTAATTCCGATTGCATACTTCGCTCAATTGCTGAGGGGAGAGAACTGCATCCATACATTTTGTGAATGTGCAAGGAGCAAAGGGAAGGCTGAAGGGAAGAACCATAAACTGGTAAGCTATACCTTCGAAGGCAAATCACAGAAAACGCCTCTGTCTGGCATTGAGGACAGCTTTCTCCAAGTCCTTCATGTCATTCAGGGTGAGCAGATGTCTGTCCAGTACAACAAGACTCCCCATTGTACAGCCAATCGACTGGGCCATCATCTTTATATCCAGGTCTGTGGTGCTGCAGAGCTCTTTAAACAGAAATGGGTCGGCCATTCTCATCCATGTGTTTCAGCATTTTCGTGCCAGAGGTTGACCCAAAGATAGGCTATGGGCATGAGCCAAGTGCAGGGCATACCATATGTTAGAAACTTCAGCATGCACCTCAGGGGAGCATGCACCTCACCTCATCCACTGCTTTGAAATTATGCAGAGAAATTCCTCATCTACAGCTACAGGGTAGTCAGACATGTCGCTGCGATGTATCGCAGAGCCCTCTATAGGGCTGTGAGACCAATACTCTCCATCAGATGCCGCTGTTAGACATGGCATCGTTATTATAATCCTCTGATACTCCGAAAGAGAAGGATGTTTCTGTCTAATACGATATTAGATAGAACTGTTATAGAAAGTAGACAGTAATGAAAAGTTGTTAGCGTTTGCCATGTGTTGCTAGCTGAGCAGAAATACATAACCTAGTTCTAGGAGCTATGAAAAGGTTCCTCCTGTACAAAAGCCCCTAATGAGAAGTCCTGTCTTTCCTGGGCTTGGTACCAGAGGTCTTCTTCTTGCCCTCTAAGAAGTGTGCTGTTGTCCTAGCATCTTTATCTGATGGTGTTGGACAGTTTGTTTGTGTGAGTCAACTAAGATCAATCAAAATGTAGCCAACCTTTGTCCACTATTACAGACAGAGAGGGGCCGGCCATAAACTGGGCCCTGGAATGTGCTGTTCACCACACAGGTGTTAAATGGCCGGATGTTTTAATTCAAGCTGGCAAGAAGTCTTTAAATATCACACTGTATAGTCACTTCATAACATTAATGTTGAACCACTGTATTCACATGGACTATTTCATCATGGACTACTACATGGTTCACTTCCGGTGGCGCTGCTCTGCTGGCGACACGGACTCGTGTGCTGCTGCTGCTTTTTATTTTACTTGTTTGTTTGTTGTTTTACCCGTCTTTAGAAGAGCACCATGACGTTATTTGCACTATTACTGGTACTGATTGTATGGCAGCTTTTAAGGACGTGCCAAACTTTTCCACACGTGGAGGGCGGGCTACCACTTATCTACTTCAGAGACACGCTGTTGTCTCTTCGTTACACAAGAACAACAACATCGCCGCCCGCGGATTTATTCAACCTGCCCGAGGCATTAAAAATCCTGCCGTTTCGCAGAAAACTACGGAAGAGAGGTCGACGTGGGGGGACCCGACAACGTTAACAAATAGTTGGAGAGGCAGCAGACCTCCGCTGCCCGGCATGATCCTGAGCAAGGTTCGCTCTCTTAAAAATAAAATGGAGGAGCTCCGTATCAACATGAGGGTATGTTTTGAATACAGTGAGGCGGGCTTGCTGGTGTTAACTGAGACCTGGCTCCACGAGGACATCCCCAACTCCTTAAATGAGCTGGAGAAGTTTCTCCCTTGTCCGTGCAGACAGGGATATAACTTCGGGGAAAAGTCGAGGAGGAGGTATCTGTGTGTTTGTGAGTGACAGCTGGTGCAGGAACTATTCTGTGAGAGAGACTGTGTGCAGCCCTGATATTGAACTGCTGTGCAAGACCCTTTTACCTCCCTAGGGAATTTGACAATATTATAATTTGCTCAGCATATGTGCCACCAAGCGGGAATGCGGCCCGAGCTGCAGCTCGTGTTGCAGACCTCGTTCACCACCAACTGCAACGCACTCAGGGAGCCCCGGTTTTTATTCTTGGAGATTTTAACCACTGTAAATTGGAACTTTCCCTTCCTGGATTCGAACAATACGTCAAGTGTGGCACCCGAGACAATAGAGTGTTGGACAAATGTTACGGTAGTATAAAACATGCATACAGGGCCAGTCCAAAGCCCCCTTTGTCAAACTCTGACCATAATACACTCCATCTAATACCTACATATAAGACTGTTTTGAAGAGCAGTCAAGTCAAGTCAAGTCATCTTCATTTATATAGCGCTTTTAACAATGTAGATTGTCTCAAAGCAGCTTTACAGAGATAAGCGTATAATTTAAGGTAACAGAGATTGTTTCGGCTTTACAGCAGAGTTAAGTTATTTCCATCCAAACTTAGTTTTAATTGATTTGGTTCCGTCGCAACGATCACTTGTCATTAAACTAGGGGCCGCTAAGACGACACCATTCTCTCTACACAGACTCTAAACGCGAACCTGCGAGAAACGCTGATGGCAGTCACATGCGCATTTAGAATGGGTTCTATAGTTATGTGCGTTAGAATATACGCAGGTTTGGAATTCCCTACAAGCCAAGCCTAAACAAAATACTTGTCTTTCCTTATAAATTTTGATAAGGAATTTTATTTTATTTGTTGCTTTGGGGTAGGACCGCAAGACGACGAGCAGTAAACCAGTAACCAAGACAGTGACTGTATGGTCTAATGACAGTATTGAGACACTGAAGGGCTCATTTCTCTGTACAGACTGGAACATTTTCAACGGTTTGGGTATTGATGAGGCCACTGACACTATTACGGATTATATTAAATTCTGTGAGGATTGCGTGGCCACTGTTGGAAAGTTTTCTTTCATCGAAGCAGAGACCAGGAGACGTTGGGATCACGTTTAAACAAAGTTATTCTTTATTGAGCGTGGCTGCGGTTCGTCCAACATTATCTAACTAATTTAACTTTACATGGTATCTTATAGGCATTTTAGGAGGAGGGACTTTTGGAGGTGGAGACAAATCAAGACAAAGCATATAGATGATTTGATTCTATCAAGTGAAAACCAGTTTGGCAGGTTATCTGGCTTGCTCAATAGAAACAGACCCAATCAGCATAACACTATCATTCAAATGATCCAATCAGCCTGACAGTATCACCCATGCCTTCACATGATCACAGAGACAAAAGCACAGCTGTACATTGAGCTTAATGGTCAGGAAATGCATAAAGACAAAGGGTGAGGGTGAGAGTCCCAGCAATTGACTCATTTAGAGAACAGGACTGGCAGGAATCTCTTGATATAATCATCATAACAGCTGCTAAACTTTCTCAGTTTATATTGGAATCTAAATTCAAACCTCAAATGCTAAAATCAGAATTCTTCACCATGATGTTTATGTAAGGAAGCATATCTGAAATAGATTCTTTAAATTTGTTATTCCACAGTCCCCCGTTTGAGAGTTCTTAAAAACGCTCACAAAATACAAATTTAGACACTTAAAAGTTAATTCTTGTAACTTGAAAAAAATTACAGGCACATAGCAAGTTCATTCTGGTAACGTATGATAGTAACAGGCACATAAGCATTATCTGTGTTGTTCATCTGTAATTGCATGCTGACACAGAAACAAGCATGCAAGTTAGGGTCCGTGAAGTCTCTGCGTTGTGTATTATTTTATTTTTTTTTTAAATGGTTGGAACTGTAATTTTCTCGAGAACAAGTTTCCTAACCATGAAGAATTATCTTCAGTCATATTAACCAGGTGCAGCACTCAGATAATGGTGCAGGCTTGTAGTCTTGATCATGTCGATGGATGACTGAAGGTTTTGTATGTGAGTCTCTGCGTTGTGTATTTTTTCTTATTCTTTTGTGATTGGCTCGTTCAGCAGTGGGTCTGGTTGTCTTCTTGAGGTTGGGGCTTCATACGCAGATGAGACGGTCGTTGCATATGGATCTAGGAACAGCCATCAAGTTTTATCTGCACACTGTAAGAAAGAAAACAGAAAAACAGAGAGCAGTATTTCTTCAAAACACTATGGTTGTAGCAGTTTAAACACTATGGTTCTATCATTTTCAGAGTCTACTGTTGTCGTTTCATTTTTTCCCTATCTCTTAATTGATTTGACACCTATGGACCAGTGAGGTGGGGATAAGAGGGGGATGAGGAAATCTTCACCACAAGGTTTTGCCCCCGAGGCCTGTTGCACTTCGATTCTTCCCTGGGCTCCTCACTGGTCTGTGTGTCCTATTCTGTCCCTGTAGATGCTGTGAATAAGTTAGCAGATGACAGAAACATATTGTACTAAGCAACAGCATATCCTGCCTGATTGTTGCCTTTCAATAACCTTATGCAGTATGCAATTATCCTTATGCAATAACATTTATATAAATTTACGAAAATTCCCAAAATAATGCAATTATGAATTGCCACATTTCCATTCTCCAGTGAAACATCAGTCATAATAGACATCATACAGTAACAGAGGATGGGTGTCTGACTGGAATATTCTGTGGTATAACATTTAAGGCTGTGACTCTACTTAACCAGGGTTCCCCAAAAGAAGGCTGAGACAGTCACGCTCTATTACAAAATAAAAAATCAGACTTTCGTCTTTGTTGTTGTTTCTGGGGAAATTAAGCACTCACAGCCTAAATGGTTAACACCGTATCAAGTTCCCCAATGAGTTTAATGAGGAGGGGAGGGGCTGCTTCAGAGTATCAAGCAAGCTGAGCAGAAGCTGAGTAACCTTGTTAACTTATTTAAAGTTCTTTTTGTTTTTCCTACACTCTCTCATCCAATGGCCAGGTTTACCACAGTAATTACAGCTGCCCTCTCTCTTAGGACGTTTGCGTTTCTGTTTCTCTGAATTGACCTTAAAGGATGCTGCTGCAATTTTTACTCTTGCTTTGACATCAAAGTCTCTTTCCCAAGTAGCTAACCTGTCCAAGTTACTTCTGAGAGTTCCGTTAGCCCACGTAAAATCGAGGAATGCTGATCTGTACTCAGCTATAAGACCATCTGACCAGATTCGAACTAGAGGTCCTTTATCATCTAGTACGCTTTCAGGGTCATCAACGATTCCACTATAAGTTACAGCTGCCTGACAGAACCTCTCAGTAAATTCACTAACAGTTTCTTCTTTCTTTTGTACACAGCTAGTAACTCTAGACCAATCTATTTTGGGTCCTAAGATATTCTTTAGGATTTTCAAAACACCTTCTCTCATATCGCTTCTACTGGCATGTTGTAGTTCAGAAGTAACAGCAGACTCAAAACTGTTGAATTCAGATTCAGTTAGAATTTGTGACATCAGCTGTGTAACTTCTGCCAACGACATGTCATAGAGACGCATTTTACTGATCAATGTTCTTCTAAATTCAGAAAAATTTGTGCGTGCTGAGGGTAAGCTCTGGTAGAGTCTATCTATATCTTTAGGACCTAAAGCTGTGTTGACTGCTTGTATTGGGGTTGCAGATGGAACTGGTGCATCAACCCCTTTTCCCCTACTCTGAGCCTTTTGTCTTGCTCCACACACTTCAACTGCATTTACATCTTTATTGACACTGTCCTCTATACTATAGAAAAACTGTAAGTCAGGATAAGTTTCATCTGACTGTTGGTTTTCTGAGTCACATTTGGTTGAGGCTTTGTTATGGCCCACCTTTGTCTTGAGACAGGACACGTGAGTCTGCAATTGTTTGATCTGTTCTTTTAACTTAGCAATACACTGAGCTTGTTCTTGTGCAATGGATAAGCTAAATTCTCTGTGACAAAAGATAATACCTTTCACATTTTTCTTCCTGATACATGCACCCAACATTTTCTTGCAATCTTCAATTGACCATACTTTGTCTGCATCAATGCCAAATTTCTTTGTTAAATTCAATCTGACTGGCTCAGTCACGATGGAGTCCATGTGCAACAAAGACTTGAATTCACTATCTGTCCATAAAGGTGTAGCTAGTCCAACTTTCTCAGTTGTGGGAATCAGCCTAGCGTTCCTTCTAACCATTTTGTGAGTTACTATGTTACCACACAAACAAACACTAAACTTCTCTGATCAACAGAGGGTACACATTAACAGAGATCAACTATTGTTAACCTTCCTTGCCCAGAGCAAAGGATAACACAAATTACTAGCACTTTACGCTAATCTTCCCTGCCTGACAAGAACAGAGGATAAATTTCATCTCTAAAAGACAACTTTAGAGGGTAACTTAGTTAACAAAACCCTGCAGCTGTTTGTTAACTTCTTCTCTGTCGGCGCAGAGGAAAACAAGTTTGTACTGGTCTGCATCGGTTCTTTGCATAGAGTGAAACTCACCGAATCGTTGGTTGTACAGAAAACATTCGTCTGGAACTCAGTCAGCTTTGTTGAGATCTTTGAACTTGAAGTTTCAAGATTCAGTCTGGAACTCAGTCAGGCTTTGAGATCTTTTTGGAGCTTGAAGTTTTCAATCTGGAGGAAGCTGGAAAGATTCAGTCTGGCAATCTTTGTCAGATCTTTTGTTGAGCTTGAAGTTTCAAGATTCAGATCTTTGAGCTTGAAGTTCTTTGAGTTTCCTTTTTCTCCATCCAGGTCGCTGCAGCATCTGTTGGAAAGTTTACTTTCATCGAAGCAAGAACCAGGAGAAATTGGGATCACGTTCAAGAAGTTATTCTTTATTGAGGACTTCGCGTTGACGTGGCTGCAGTTCTTCGAAAGTCTAACTGAGTTCTATACAGTATAGTTTTATACATTTACAAAGAGGAGGGACTTTTGGAAGTGGAGACAAATCAAAACAAAACATAGGGATGAGTTGATTCAATCAAGAGTCAGCATAACACTATCATTCAAATGATCCAATCAGCCTAACAGCATCACCCATACCTTCACATGCTCATAGCTTAACTTGGGACCATGACACTGTTCCGGATACAAAGGTTAATGTCCAACACCTGGGTTGCTTGACTTAATCTTCTTTGAAATATCATCATCTATGCCTCACATGCTAAAATCAGTAACCTAAAATTAAACATTTAATAAAATTTGTAATACAACATTTGCCCCTTTGAGAGTTCTAAAAACTCTCACAAAATACAAATTTAAAACACTTAAAAGTTCATTCTTGTAACTTGATCGTTACAGGCACATAGCATATGATCTTTGTAGTTTTTTTGTAATTGCATGCTGACACAGAAACAAAACATGCATTTATGGTCCTTACGGGTAATAGTCTTTTCTGGTTGGAACTATTATTTCCTTGTGCTGGACGTGAGTCATTTGTTGGTTGACACACTTGATAATGTGGACGCATAGATGATATGCCAGTAGAAGAAACAACAGCAGAACTGCTATTTCCTTGATCCACAGCCAAGGTTTACCTAACAAGTTTCCGAACCATGAAGAGTTATCTTCATTCATCTGGTGTAGTTTTGTTGAAAGATCAAGGATGTCTTGTTGGATTTTGTTCAAGTTCTCTGTTGGATCCATTAACCCAGTGCAGCACTCAGGGCCGATAATGGTGCAGGCTCCCCCTTGCGTTGCAAGAATGTAATCCAAGGCCACTCGGTTCTGTAAGATCATTATCTTGTGTGAAGCTAGAGTGTCTGTGATGTTACCCAGGGCCAAAGCCGTGTCATTGGCCAATTTCTGTACAGAATCCGACAGGCTTCTGACTTGATCGAGAGCTTGCATGACACCATATGATGGGATTAAGGCTCCAAGAGTTCTTGACAACCACATTTGAACACAAGTGAGTCCTGGAATGCAGCCATTTTTGTTGATAGAAGGAGCTGAATTATGTAACTGTGGAGAGCTTGGAGTGGAGTGTGTATTTTCTCTGATAGCTGGCAGAACATACACCAGGGTGCACCTGCCGTTGAATTGGCTGGGCAGGATGCTGTAGACAGAAGTTCCACATAACCAAAAAGTGCCAGTTGGTGGAGGAATCATACACCACTGATTTATTGCAAAAAGTTTCGGTAGGGATGGGTTCCTGGAGAGACACTCGTTTAAGTCATTTTCTTGTTTCTTTTCTGTAGTAGTAACGTACACATGGGATTCAACTGTTCCTCTTTCAATCACAAAACTGCAACGTTCACGAGGAATTTCACCCAGTGGAGTCGATGCTGGAGCATAATTTTCCATGCACCAATAGAACATCATTGGCAGGAGTAGATCTGTCATGATGGGAGTAGCTGAAGTTAGGTTGCAGGATGGTAGTCCAGGAATGCAACACTGAGAAGCTGGAGGAATGGTTACGTTGTGACATGTATCCTTGTTATATAATCTACTGGTATGATGATCGAATAAGGTACACGTGTCACATTTGGAGATAGGGTGTGCAACCCATGGGATTCCGGCTCCTACTGAAGGTGCATGTGGCATGCAAACGTTCTTTCCAGCAAACAAGGCATTTCTTGACATATTCAACAGCTCTAAGAATATGTTGTTTCTGGGGTCTACACTTTGCGCTATGTCCATGATGGTTAGTATTAAGGCAATCTTGATCATGTTTCTGGATGACTGAAGTTCCCGTAGGTGAGTCTCTGCGTTGTGTATTTTTCTTCTGTGTTGGTTGGCTCGGCAGTGGATCTAGTTGTTTTCTTGAGGTTGTGGCTTCATATGCATGTGAGGAGGTCGGTGCATATGGGTCTCGGGACAGCCATCAAGTGGTATCTGCACAGAGGAAAAAAAAGAAAAACAAAAGAGAACAACGGCAAAACAGTATTTGTTGTAAAGACTGCAAACATTAGGGTTGTATCCTCTGTTCAATCTGAGTCTGCTATTGTTGTTCCTTCTTTCCCTATGTCTTAATTCATAAGACACCTAAAAGGAACAGTGAGGTGAGGAGGGACTAGTGGTTGGGAAAGGGCCTATAAGGGAATCTTCACCGCAGGGTGGGCCCCCGAAGCATACTTTCCCCCTTTGGTCCAGCAGCCGGATGAATCCACAACGGCTCCTTTGTCTAACCATGTCCATGCTTCATATAGAGGAACGTCTTTGTACAGATCTATGATGGATTCAGGAGGCAGAATTGTCTTCTGTGCTGTACTACCTGAACACACTTGTACAGTCGCATAGGAACAAGCCTGTTTAGCCACTACATCAGCAAGAGCATTACCTCTAGCTTCCACAGTATTAGTTGTGAGATGTGCTTTCACTTTGATCACCGCTAATTTATTTGGAAGTTTCATGGCAAACATTAGATCTTTCACTAATCCAGCATGCTTAATGGGGGATCCAGTAGAAGTTAGAAACTGTCTGGTTTGCCAAATGACACCAAAATCATGAACTACCCCAAAAGCATACCTGGAATCTGTGTAGACATTTGCAACTGATCCTGAAGCTAGCGTGCATGCTCTTGTTAAGGCTACTAGTTCTGCAGCTTGAGCTGAAAAATGATCTGAAAGACGACCTGAAGCAACCACTTCAGTGGTGGAAGTTACTGCATATCCTGCTCGTCTGTTACCGTCAATAACTTGAGCTGAACCATCAACAAACAACTCCAATTCTGCGTTTTCTATGGGAGTTTCTGCTATTTCACTTGTCGCTGCGTATGTAAGCGTAACACAATCATGAGTCATTTTGCCTTCATCCTCTAACACAACTTCAGTCATTGCAGACATCATACATGAGGAGGGGTTCGTGACTGGTGCACGCTGTAAAACAATGTTCGGGGCTGTGATAGTTGCTAACCAATTTCCCCAACGAGAGGAAGTGACAGAAGTGACTTTTGCTTGATTCATTAGTGCGGATACTGCATGAGGACATTTTACGTTTACAGTTTGACCTAACACCATTACTGATGAAGCCTGAAGAGCTAGATGAACTGCCTGTACTGCTCTGAGGCATGGGCCCATACCTTGAGCGACTATCAAGTTTACCACAATAGTAATGAATTGGACGTAAACTGCCCCCATGATCTTGCATTAGACATGCAGTCATGAAGCCTATGTGTTCATGGACATAAAGCACAAAGGGTGAGGGTGAGAGTCCCAGCAATTGACTCATTTAGAGAACAGGACTGCCAGGAATCTCTTGATATAATCATCATAACAGCTGCTAAACTTTCTCAGTTTATATTGGAATCTAAATTAAAACCTCAAATGCTAAAATCAGAATTCTTCACCATGATGTTTATGTAAGGAAGCATATCTGAAATAGATTCTTCAAATTTGTTATTCCACACCACCAAGAAGGTTATTACAATCTACCCTAACAATAAGCCATACATCACCAGAGAGTTAAAGGACTGTATCAACCGGAAAAAAAATGGCTTTTAGGAATCGTGATAGGTTGGGGTTGAAATCAGTTCAAAGGGAGCTTAATCAGTCGTTAAGGGATGCAAGAAGGAAACAGGAATGTTATAGAACAGAATTTTGCCTCTATGGACTCTAAAAAACTTTGGGTCTCCATGAAATCTGTTACAAATATGACAACACATAGAAAGGGCCTTACAACATATGATGAGCAGAGTAAAGCAGATTAACTTAATGATTTCTTTCTGAGGTTTGATACACAGGATTACTCTTTGGAATGTAATAATGTTCTACAGTCATTTACAACTGACCCCTGTTCTAGGTTAGTGGTTGATCCCTTCAAAATTCAGTCACTTTTCAGCCATGTATGTAAAAAGAAATCTGCAGGCCCGGATGGCATCTCTGCTTTTCTCCTTAAAACCTTTGCTGCAGAGCTAACCCCTGCATGGTGCCCTGTGTTTCAGAGGTCTGTAGATTCCCATCTTGTCCCTGCCCTCTGGAAAAAAATTGACCATTATTCCCATTCCAAAGAAACCCTGTCCTACAGAAAACAATGATTATAGACCAGTGGCTTTAACTTCTGTTGTCATGAAATGTTTTGAAAAATACATGGTATCCATATTGAAATCTGAAGTCAACACTGCACTAGATCCACTCCAGTTTGCTTATAGGCAGGGGAGGAGTACAGACAATGCAATTAATAGCATAACCCACCTAACTCTTAAGCACCTGGGTAGGGTTGCACCAGCCGTTCGTAAGTTCTTTCTTAAATTGGAACGTAAAGTCCACACTAGAGGCTTAGTAACTACTAGCTAGTTTGTAACTAAATCTGAACTTTATTCCGTTGCACCATTTGTTCATAAGGCAGAACGTAGCTAGTAGGTCGTAAGCTCTCCGTAAAGTAATGCGTAGTCGCATAATATGACGTTTAGCCTCGATGATCCAATAGCAGCCTTCAAATACGTGAGCAGATGTTGTGTTGAAATGCTGTGAATTTCAGTTTATCCTTTATTCTTTTGCCTCACGTTACTAACGGTAAAAATAAGTTTCCATTAAATACGATACTTGATCATGAATAGCATAAGTGTTTTT
This sequence comes from Scardinius erythrophthalmus, assembly GCF_964197995.2. Lineage (NCBI taxonomy): Eukaryota > Metazoa > Chordata > Actinopteri > Cypriniformes > Leuciscidae > Scardinius > Scardinius erythrophthalmus. Next base: position 21,009,063 of record NC_138222.1, read on the forward strand.
ATATGTAACATTCAGAAACTTTATTTGAAATGAAATGAATAAAGATCAATAAATAAATATTGATACAAAAAGCATAAGAAATTACGTTTATTGATTATGACTGATAGGCTATTTGACATGCACACCATGGACCGATGCACACAGCGGCACGCTGTTTAGGATGGGTTCGTGCAGATAGCCTCTAACAAAGTAATCTTTTCACGTAATGTTCTCTCTCTTAAAATGTAAGCGAGTGTAAATGTCTGCATTATCATATATGTATTAAGAATTGAAGTCTGTCAGGTAAAATAGCTTATTGATGCAGTTCAGTGTGTTTGATATTTTATTCCAGCCGTTACTCCTGATCGGAGGCTGCCGTAAATATTTAGTTTAAACGTAGAGTTACGCTTCAACTAAGTTTAATGGTGCAACGCAAAAATATTTAGAAGTGCGTAAGTCGTAACTTAGTGTCCATTTACGTCAAAACTAGGCTAAGTTATAACTTACGCACAGCTGGTGCAACCGGCCCCTGGAGGATCCCAAGGCCTATGCACACCTTTTGTTTATTGATTTTAGTTCTGCTTTTAATACTTTACGGCCTCATCTGCTCTTACAGAAAATGACTAAGATGAATGTTAATCCTTCTATTATTAAATTGTTTTATTATTTTTTAACAGATAGAACCCAAAATGTTAGGATTAACGATTCACTTTCTGAATCAAAATGCATCAGTACGGGTGCACCTCAGGGTTGTGTAAGTTCACCGGTCCTATTCACTCTTTATACTAATGACTGTACTAATAGTCTCCCGGGCAACCTGTTTTTTAAATTCTCTGACGACACTGCCATTCTTAGTCTGCTTCACCAGAACTCAGACCCATCACTGTATTTCTCAGAGGTTAAACAATTTGTTGTGTGGTGTGACAAGAACTATCTCACCATTAACATTAAAAAAACTGAGGAGATGGTGTTTGACCCTCGGTTGGTGGGGGATTACACCCCCTTGTCCATTCATAGGGAGGAGATCAAACAGGTCACTTCATACAGGTATCTGGGTATCCACCTGGATAACCTTTTAAGCTGGAGTGACCATGTAGATTATGTATGTTCCCGTTTACAGCAAAGACTATTTTTTTTCTGTGTGTATGTAGCCTATGTGTATGTTTTTTCCGCTGTTATTTGTATTTTTTAATGTGTATTTATTGTCTATAATGGCAGATGCTTCTATGCACTAAGCACTTTTGAGTCCATGACAAATTTCCCCTAGGGGACAATAAAGTATATTCTACTCTATTCTATTCTATTTTAACAATGTCTTTACTACCTTTCTGGGCCTTGAGAGTGGTAACGATGTTGCTGTCAGAAAGCTCTCAGATTTCATCAAAAAGATTTTAATTTGTGTTTCAAAGTAACCCTTTAACTACAACACTGCTTCAGTGTTACTTTTACACAGTAAACGCTGCTGATTTCGCTGCAGTTCATTTCTAAATATATATATATATACTGTATACAGTGTGTGCAGAATTATTATGCACGTTGATTTTCTGATCATATTTTATTCCCAGGAACATTTTGCCAATTCCAAACCATATTAAACTTAATAACTACTATTCATTTTGTATTTAATCATTTATAAGTGATAAATAATTGTTCATGAAGGCTGGAAATGAAAAACGCCTTATATTCAGGTGTGCAGAATTATTAGGCATGTTTTCTTTTACAGATAAAATAAGCCAAAAAGAGATTTAACTCAGACTTAAAAGTTAAAAAAATTATTAAATCCCCATGAGAAGAATGCAATACTAATGCAGTATTAGAGATTGCAGTTAAAGCATGACCATTGGAAAGTGAAATGCTCATTGGGTCAGCAGGGTCAGACAAAAACCGGTGGAGAAGAAAAGACACGTTAACTGCAAAAGAATGAAGAATTAAGGTGAAGAATTAAGTGTGAAACCATCGGGAACCCTTTAGTCTCCAGCACCACCATTTTCCAGAACTCCAACCTACCTGGAGTCTCCAGAAGAGCAAGGTGTCAGGATCTCAGAGACTTGGGTTAGGCAAAGAATCCTAAAAAGAATTCATCTTCCAGAATACGTTTTAATAAGTTTTGGGAGTTTATTTTTAGTCCATCTCCTACCCTGAAGTCCGTTTTGCAGAGATGGACTAAAAATTAACTCACAAAACTTACTGTCAGATTCTGGAAGATGAATTCTTCAAACAGTGGTAGAAGACGATGTGGTGCTGGTCCTTCAAGAGTCACTCTCAATCTGTCTGTCTATAAAGTCTATAAAAAAAACAGTCTTCATGTATTTCACAACACTTCAGCTTGTGATTCTTATTAAGAGGGGGTCATTTTTTAGGATTCTTTGCCTAACCCAAGTCTCTGAGATCCTGATACCTTGCTCTTCTGGAGACTCCAGGTAGGTTGGAGTTCTGGAAAATGGTGGCGCTGGAGACTAAAGGGTTCCTGATGGTTTCACACTTAATCTGTCACCTTAATTCTTCATTCTTTTGCAGTTAACATGTGTCTTTTCTTCTCCACCGGTTTTTGTCTGACCCTGCTGACCCAATGAGCATTTCACTTTCCAATGGTCATGCCTTAACTGCAATCTCTAATATTGCATTAGTATTGCATTCTTCTCATGGGGATTTACTTTTTTTTTTTTTACTTTTAAGTCTTAGTTAAATCTCTTTTTGGCTTATTTTATCTGTAAAAGAAAACATGCCTAATAATTCTGCACACCTGAATATAAGGCATTTTTCATTTCCAGCCTTCATGAACAATTATATATCACTTATAAATGATTAAATACAAAATTAATAGTAGTTATTATGATTAATATGGTTTGGAATTGGCAAAATGTTCCTGGGAATAAAATATGATCAGAAAATCAGCGTGCCTAATAATTCTGCACACACTGTATATTGTATCCATGGAATGTTTGTCACAATGTATGCCAACTAAAGTTTATTTATTCTTTTAAGGTTGGAACTAATATGATGCATTACCTGAATAATGAGACAAGCCAGGATCCACACATCTTGGTGAAGAACTCCTCCCAAGTTTTCATAATTTTCAACAGGGAGGCAGTTGAAAAGGAGACCTTACTTCAAGCAGTGAATGTATGTTTCAAAATGTTCTACATCTATGACATTAACTACCCAAAGCCCTCTGCTCCCATTTGGGAGTTTTTGCAGCGTACAGTCTATAATATTCCTGGAGGAGTTCCTTCAATACATTGCCACCTCCTTAAAAGCTTTGTATTCAATGTTACTGATCATCAGTAGGTCCAGTAGCCAACAGACATATTAAGGTGAATTTATGTACTATACATGTGCACTTCTGTGTAAGGTTTGAGTTTGTGTACTATATGTGATTTTGTGTATCTGTGTAAGTTTTTAATTTATGTACTGTATGTGCACCCGTGTTTTGAATTTAATGTGTATGTTTTAAATGTATTATGTGTATTGTGTATGTGCACAATTGCTTATGGTTTGAATTTAATGAGTATATTTCAATATTTGTACTTTTACACATGTGTGTGTGCTATTTATTCTATTTATTATTATGCACATAATTGTGTATATTTTACTGGGGTCATAAGTACGTTTCATTTGATACTTAAAACATGTTAAAACATATTTGTTGTGTTTATACTGCAAAACAAAGTGTATTTTAATGCATTGGGTTAAAATAACCCACAGTTGGGAAGGTGCTATACCACCCCATAGTTGGGTTACTTGTTGGATTATTTTTGACCCAACATTGTTAAGTGAGTGGGATGAACTTCTTCCACCCATTGAAGTTCCATTAAAATTCCAATAATTTCTAATGTATACTGAAACATGATCTGTAATTCTCTTTTCAAAACATTATTTAAAATAGGTAATGTATACCGCTGCTGCTATGTCCAGGAACCTGGGTGTGCTCTTTGATACCAATCTTTCATTTGAAAGCCACGTTTCTAGCATCTGTAAAACCGCATTCTTCCATCTTAAAAATATATCTAAATTACGACATTTGCTTTCAATGAAAAATGCGGAACAGTTAGATTGTGTGTTCATGACCTCAAGGCTATATTATTGTAATGCTCTACTGGGTGGTAGCTGGTGGACATTTAATATTCAACAATATTATTGATCTGCCTTACTTAAGGTGGACGATGACGCAATTCTCTTCTAGAAACAAACTTTGTTGTATTATTTTCATGTTATCACTGTGAAGCTGCTTTGATACACAAATTGTATTGTATTGTAAGTGCTATATAAATAAAGGTGACTTGACTTGACTCCAAACTAGTCTGGTTTCTTTGATCCATGTGAATATTTGAGTACTATTAGGTGCTGCTTTACAACTATTTCCTTTGATATGATTATTTCCTTTGTTTGCATCTTGTTTTGTAAAGTTAGATCTGCATCTGGTTTAGGTAAGCCCAGGAGGTATTGATGGTATTACCAATGTGGGACTAATATTTATATTATTTATTTCTATGTTCTGAGTTCTTTTTCTACATTCCACCCACAACTATTTATTTCTTCTTTTCCATGTTCCCAGCATTTTTCTAGGAACTTTCTTTCTGTGTGTCCCTTTAGTGTGCTCCAGTAGCCAATGTCATTTTTTAATTTTAATCTCCTGACATCCAGATGTATTTCTGCCATAATCTACCTTTATTGCTGGAATAGGAGATGTTCTGAATGCCCGTTTTTAAAGCTTGCGACTGAATTTTCCTGAACGTGGATGCTGGTATGATTTCTCATTGTGGTGGTGATATTATGATAATAATTGAGTGTCATTAATTAATTTGATCAAAAGTAATTCTATTTTGTAAGATCATTTTCATCTAAGTAATTCAAAACTCGCGAGGCAGACGACGACATAATGTGATCAAATAGGCTACAATAAACACAGTTCACAGTGCCACCCAGTGCATTTAATTATAACTGCGAGTTTTAGTGCTTGGGATTTATCTATAGACTGTAAATGGATTTCAATGCATTAACGGCCAACAGCAATGCAGTAATATATATATATATATATATATATATATATATATATATATATATATATATATATATATATATATATATATATATATATATATATATATATATTTTTTTTTTTTTTTTTTTTTTTTTTTTTTTTTTTACGAATAATATGCTATTCGTGCACAGCCCTACTGGGGACAATATCGACCCTGGCAAAAAGTACGCCTATGTACAACATAGACTTAAAGATCTACAACCCCCAAACTAGCCAGGCACCTTTTCTTCAGTCCACTTATGAGAGTTATGGCAAGTTGCCCGGTCCAATATGGCGGCGACGTTGACGCACGTCAACGTTGATCCTGTGGAGAATGCGGCGTTACGACACAGACACACCTTCGATCGGGTGAGGACCCGATACCTCCATAGACAGTAAAAGAAAGGATACCTCACGACACGGCCCATAGAAACTGTCGCTTATGAGATAACGTGTTAGAAAAAGATACTTGATTTTTGATGCAAGATGCAGCATTTTTTATTTCATTGTTTTAAGGACTCAGGTGTTATTTATGACTCTGTACTGTATTCCTCTATTGTTGACTCAAATAATTAATAAATAGATAAAGGTCTAGGCACTTATAGGATTTTATATAGGCTATATTATTATAATTATTTATTGTATTGCTCTTATTACTAGTAATTTATTACTCTTGCTGTGGTTTATTATATATTTTTTTAATTTAATATTTCTAATTGTATGATTCTTGTATATGGCATTAATAATAATTATAATTAAAAAGAATGTCGCTAAAGAGGTATCTATTTATACTATAACACACCCTTCGACGTAATGATTACGTCAGTACTTCCGGGTTCCTCGGCTCCGTTTTGTTGTCGGGCGAAGGAAGAGATACTGTTTTCTTCTTTTTTTATTTAGCCTGTTTGATTAAAATAGTGTCGGGATGAATCGTATCTTCGGACGAGGGAAACCTAAAGGACCACCACCGAACCTCACGGACTGTATATCAGGTGTATGTGTTTGTTCTGTTTAACTTTTGAGACTAAGAAACAAAAGAACTTTGTCCTGAACGCTGAAATGGTTTCATTTTTGAATTGTATTTCTTTATATTATTAGCCTGGACATTTAAATATCTTATTTGTTTTGAGTGATTGAAATATGTTTTGCTGTGTCATGTTGTAAAACAGACGCTGTCCATTATAGGTAAACATCACATGATACATTTCTGTTGTTGTTTTTATAGTTGTTGACATCGTTGGTGTGTTTAAATACACAATATTTGTTCTGAAAGTTGTGTTGGCAAAAGGCTTGTGTTGAGGTTGTGTGTGTGAACCAGTCCTGCTGGTTTCTGACCTATCACTGGATGCCATTTTTTTCTGCATTTAAAGGTGCTGTATGTAACTTTTTTTATAAAATGAATCCTTTTTTTATTGCCCGTCTGTGAAGGGGTTGTAATAACACATTACAATGATCCACTTTTCGCGTTTTGCTATTACCTCTGAAGGCCAGTATTCCTATTTTTATGTGAAGTCTCCGGGTCGGATTTTCTGCGAAATCCACCGGATGTGACGTGCATGCGCGCTCCCGAGCCTCTCCGTTTTATATATACAGTCTATTGCGACGGCACTGCAGCTAACGACATGGAGTCTGATAACACCAAAAAACGACCTGCCTCCAGCACAACACAGACTCCAACACAAACTCCAAAAAAAAAAAAAAAAAAATTTTTCTGCTGAAGCTGGTCAGGCCAAACGTCAATCGGATCGACTCAGGACGAAAACACGGATCAACATTGGCAGAGCGTTTGAATTATGGCGAGACCTCCGCTTTGTTTTAGGTATAAAAACAGACCCTGAGTTGGCTTTCATCCTTTTGGACAGGTAGCTAACAATACTTCAAAGCATGTCAAATATATTGTGATTTTGTGCTTTAGTTGGCTCAAGTTAGACATCATTAGTTCGCCAGCTAACGCCGACCATTTGCTAACGTTATCTGATGTGAAAGACTACAGTTGTAACTTTATTGCTTTTCACGAGCACGAGCGCTGTTGTTGCAATCTGAAACATCACCGCTAGAGGCCGCTGGATCCTACATACAGCACCTTTAACATTATGGCTGGTATCTTTTCATTTTCTGAGTTAAGTATGAATACATTTATGTTATACTATATGATGTCTTTCTTTGGCTTGCTAAATTCTAGGTCGACTCACGAGCAGAGTCCGTTGACAAGAAGATAGCCAGACTTGATGCTGAACTGATGAAATACAAAGATCAGATGAAGAAAATGAGGGATGGCCCATCAAAGGTAAAATTCGGCTTAGACTTTACCCGAGTGGAATTATAGATTTCTGTATAGATAGTAAAGGAATTCTTCACTCAATTTTATTCTGTTTCATTTACTTACTTGCATATAAAAATAACAAAAAGAAAATCACCATTTAATCTCCATATAACTTCTATGCTATAGATCAAGTCTTTTGAAGTCATATGATTTTGTTGCTATATATATATATAAATTGAAATTTAAGATGTTATTTGCTAAAAATCATACATTCATAATTTTCTGAGACACAAGCACCAATGGTGTTTGGGATTGTTAAGAGCTGATGTGACATTTTTATATGCTCGTTTTGAATATCTGCAAATGTCTGATGACAATTATCTTACTATAAAAAACAACCAAAAATCAACATTCAGCCATATGTGTTGTCGACAAAGCATCACACACCACTCAGTTTATGAAGATCTGCCCTGACAGTGCAAGCAGGACATAAAGAAATCATAGTCTATTTTCTCCGCTTCTTTTCTAGAACATGGTGAAACAGAAAGCCATGCGAGTCCTCAAACAGAAGAGAATGTAAGTGCCCTTATACTCATCCTGTTGTCATCCACTTAAATACTTAAAGGGTTAGTTCACCCAAAAAAAAAAAAAAAAAAAAAAAAAAAACCCAAAAATGAAAATTCTGTCAGTAATTACTCACCCTCATGTTGTTCCAACCCCGTAAGACCTTCGTTTCATCTTCGGAACACAAATTAAGATACTTTTGATTAAATCTGAGTGCTGGATCACTCCTCCATAGGCTTCTAAGACATTATAACTTGCTGGCCCAGAAAATGCATTAAAGACATCGTTAATATAGTCCAAGTGACTACAGTGGCTCAATCTTAAGTTTATAAAGTGACGAGAATACTTTTTGTGCGCAAAAAACAAACAAAAATAACGACTTTATTCCACTATTCATTTCTTTCTCTCTGGGCCTCGAGTTTTTTCACGTAGTGTTTTAGCGTAGCGCTTCTATGTTGTGCGTCACACGCATCACACACATGACCAGCGTCGGCCAATAGTGAGCCTACGTGTGACGTATAACACAGAAGCGCTACGCAGTTATTCTACGTGAAAAAACTCGACAAAAAAAAAAACATAGCTGTTGTATATTTAAATCACAGAGGCCACTGCGTTGTTATTGTACCTTACACATGTACGGAAACCACATTAACGTAGGTATTAGGCTACCTTGTAGGCTTGTAGTTTACTTGAAAAAAAAAATGTTCTTGGTATTTTCCCCTATATATTTACCAAGAAAACAAATAGTCCCAAGGAATCAAAGTGTCTAAGCTGAAAGTTAGGCTTACTTTCACGTTCTCGTAAATATTCTATGCTTCAGCATCATTTAGGCTACTTTCCCCAATGAAGCTCGTAAAACTCTCTGGCCTTCTCCGGAGTCTCGAAGATCAGCGTCTGTCCGTCGTGATGCCGGGCGGGATAAATAAGAGCGAACCTGACCTTCTTATACAGGAGGGATTTCACTTCTTTAAAAGCAGCTTGTTTCTTGCCAAGTTCCGCGCTGACATCCTCGTGGAAAAATACCTTATGTCCCCTGAAGAACAGCTGCACCCGTTTCCTCGTTATTATGCGGTGTTTGTTTTGGAAGTTGTGGAAGAGAACGAGGAATATCCTCGGCCGTTTGGAGCTAGCGCCAGAGCCGGCGGTCGGTTTGGGTCCCACTCGGTGCGCGCGGGAGATAATGAGGGGGTGTGGGAAGAATTCCTTACCCAGGACTTCTTCGAAAAATTCAGTCATGAACTTAACTGTGTCCGGCCCCTCCATATATGGCTTGCTAAATCATGTCAAGAAAACAGTTTACAAAACCAAAAGGGACAAAAAAACTGTTTCTTCCCTTTACATGTACTGATGTAAAGAGAAGAAGCTTGAGGTAGCTTAAATACTTAAGAAGAAGAATAGATTCTCAGCTTTAAAAAAAAAAAAAAAAACGTGAAGAAAGTTTAATTTAGCTAATTTTAGATTTATTACAAATAGCTTGACTAAAGAAGCAGCAATGTTATTTATGAATTCCAAACATGAAAATCTATTCTTAAACCAGTTGAAATTAATAAACAAGCTTTTAAGGTTTTAGATAAAAAGCCAAATAGCTCCCATCATTGTAGTGTTTTAACTTTAATTCTCTTTTGAGTTGGGAACATTTTTATTAAATTTGCTGATTTAGTACTTGTTTCCAAGATTTTAAATGGTTTTGCTCTATCAGTTTTCAAGGATTATATATAGCAAATAACAGGTTTGTACACAAGAGCTGGTATAACAGGTGATTGTAATATATCATTGAGGAAAAAGTACCTTTGGCTAGTTATCATTTGTTTTGAAAGGAACACATGATTGGAATAGACTTCCAACAGAACTAAAATAATTAAAACATATTACAGGTCATTGTGGTAGAACAGGGGAAACTTAAAGTGATCCCAGAAACTTCATTACAAAAGGGTTGCCGACCCCTGATTTAGAAAGTTGAAATTGTGGTTACTGTTGAATCAAAATTTAGCATTTGTAGAGATTCTGTTATGGTAGTTTTGTATTTGTTTGTTTGTTTTAAACAAACTTAAACAGATAAATCCAGATAAATGTAGGTGTCGTCAGCATAAAGGTGAAAGGACACTCCATACCTGTTAGATCCCAAAGGAAGCATATAAAGAGAAAATAATACATGGCCGAGAATTGAGCCCTGGCGAACACCAGAATTCCAGAGGAGAAATGATGTCCAAGGCGGACCGCATAATCTCCTATTAGTTAAGTATGATTGAAACCACTGCAACACCGTACCCATTTTCACTTCCCACAAAGGAAACCTAATTGGTCTGTATCATAATTATGTATCCCAAATAGGGATGTGACGGTGAGGAAATTTTTGCACCAAGGTACCACCTGGTTTCTACTGGTATCACCTTTGGGGGGACGCTGGAGTTTTTCCACCTCGCTTTAAAGGCTTTGTTCAGACTGCCAGTCCAAATCCGATTTTTTTTGGGAGCAAGTGTGAATGGCAAAAAATCACATGAAATGGAAATCCGTTTCAATCTGACTGCTCTGATCAGATTTCGCATAGTTTTTGTAACTTTCTCTCGCCACGTAAAACCTAATTGCAGACATTGTTATAGGAAACATGCAGAACGTCACTGCAGAAACAAGGTTGTGTTGTCAAAATGGTTGTCAAAATAATGGTGGGGGGGCAGTGCCGCGGTGGGCAAGTGATGTAATCGGTGTGCGGCTGAACACCGTGTAAGAGACTACCGCAGCAAGCCTCACCTTGAAGTGTTAGTGGTCCCACTTATTAAAATATGACTTGAAACATATTAAAATATGACTTGAAATATTAATAAAATGTGACTTGTTACTAGTACATAGTTAAAGATACTTAATATAAAGTGAGTCCATGTTAGTTGTGGTTGAGTGCATTTGAAATTTATATTAGAAACTGAGGGAAATTGTTGTATTTCCAGGTATGAAGGGCAGAGAGATCAGTTGATGCAGCAGTCATTTAACATGGAACAAGCAAACTACACCATCCAGACACTAAAAGACACCAAGACCACTGTAAGAATGCAGTCATAAGAATACAAATAAAACATAAAAATGTCACTTATTTCCTTATGTTTTTCAACATTAGCACATGCTGCAAGCCTACCTTTTTGTATGTATGCATCTTTTTTTTTTTTTTTTAAATAGGTAGATGCAATGAAAGTTGGTGCCAAAGAAATGAAAAAAGCATACAAGAATATTAAAATTGATCAGATAGAGGTAAGATTCCTTTTGTCCCTTCACCAAAGTAAAATAGTAAATGTAACAAACATTAGAAAAGTTTTGCTATTCATGCTGCAGGATCTACAAGACCAGATGGAGGACATGATGGAAGATGCTAATGAAGTACAAGAAGCTCTAAGTCGCAGCTACGGGACACCAGACATCGATGAAGATGACCTGGAGGCAGGTTAGTTAAAACAGGCATTGAGGTAGTTTGTGCATTTAGCAGTTAAAATTTTGATCTGTAATGATTTTTGGTCCATTTCGAATAAATATATATTTACTTTGTTCACTATAAAACATAATAATGTTGGTTTTACATCTGTGATTATTTGTTTGTACCATAAGAGCTGGATGCACTTGGTGACGAACTCCTTATGGACGATGACAATTCCTATCTGGACGAGGCTTCTTCTGCTCCAGCTATACCAGAGGGAGTGCCAGGAGACAGAACCGCTAACCGGGTATACACGCTTAAAGAACCACAAAACCCTAAAACACTATATATATATACTGTACTTTCTGGAATATAAGTCCAGTTTTTAATCATCTGAAACGTGCTGCAAAATATACTTCCCATTTCAGTAATAACCAAAAGGTACACAATTGATAAATGCACTGGAAAAGATTGTTTCATGGATTATAATTTTATTATTGATTGCCAAACAGTGGCAACTTATTACATAAAATTAGATAAAAAAAAATACTGCATAATCCATACTGTATCTCATCCAAATGTTTTAAATAAATCTGTATTTTGCAAAATATAAAGTGTGTATGAAATGGCAACACATTAGTATTTCATTCTAAACACTGCATTTTTATTTACCTGTTATTTTGCTTAGTATAACAGTGGATGTCTCCACAATGAAGAAATTATTTTTAATTGATTTGCGTATTCTGCTGTTTGCACACAGGATGGAGTACTGGTGGATGAGTTTGGCCTACCTCAGATTCCAGCTACATAATGGAACAAAGTTACACAATTCTAAACCCTCAAATGAATTGGACAAATATCTGGATCTACACAAGATTATAACCCTTTAATGCTCCATTAAGAATCAATCCATGATAGCTTTCACCATTAATCATTGGGGTTAGTTTTTTTTTTTAATGTATGTGGTATTTTCTTCTGTGTAGATTCTATTGCTATGATTTATTTTCTAAAGGAGTTGATACTTTGTACGGCAATACACTTTCTTATTCAAAGCAAATATAAAGAAATTATTATATGACAATGTTTGAAGGTTGAATGTGCAGTCTGTTATTTTGTGCAATTCTGCAATGCCAGTGGTTCAAAACTGGTAACAAATCGAAACCATTTCAGTGTGAGAACAGAGAAAATAGAAATGGCAACTGACTCGGGAAAGAATGTGCCTGTTTCATTTAGAGAGAAACAATAATAGACAAAATCTTATGCACTCCTTTTATTATGGGAATTTACATAAATCAAACATTAAGAGCAAAAAGAAAAAATTAGTACACAAAAATAAGCATTTACATACAAATCTACTGCTTTTCGAAATAGGAATTCAATATACATTTAGTGATCCAGATGTCACCAGCTGAGTCTGTAGCTGTTAGGAAAGATCTTCTTGTGCAGATATTCCACAACCTCCTCTTTATTCTTGAGTTTTTCAAACTCATAGTATGAAATCTAGAGACCATAAAAAAAAATTAAAAAAAAAAAGACCATAAAACCAAACTCCAAACTAGTGCAAGTTAAGCCCAATTAAGAATATATGATTAGGGTTTAAATCTAGTTATCTCAAAAACAAAAATTCATTTTACTTGCCCTCATGGTGTTATAAATTTGTATGACTTCAGAAGGCTCGGATTAAACCACTGGAGTTGAATGAATTGCTTTTACACTACCCTTATTATCCTTGTTCAGAGCTTGAATCTTTTGTATCCGATCGAATGTTAAAAAACAACAGAGACATTTTTTAAATACAGGGGTTGGACAATGAAACAAACACTGGTTTGTTATAGGTTTCACGCATATGCGCAACCTGGTGGCCGAACATCACTGATTTTACATTCCATTAGTAAGAGCAGAGTGTGAAGTTTGAATTAGCAGAGCAAAAGCACAGCTGTACATAAAATATTGCCATCCACACAACATAATGGACAGAGTTCAAAAGAAGACAAATTGTTGGTGCGCATCTTGTTGGCTCATCTGTGACCTTGGGTCCATTCTTCATACCTCACTTAATACATCTGAGTTGATTTTGACAGATGCCATATCTTCTAATCGTGATAACTGATCTCAGGCTAATGTGGTTCTTCAAACGAATTTGCGGATTTGATTAAAATATCTGGATTAAGTTTTCTGATATTACTGCACATTCTTGTGTTCATTGGAAAGGGACGATATATCGATACTTGAAACCATAATCAGCAATGCAGTGACTGGATGGCGGCAAGACAGCAAATGTTATGACATCAAATTAGAAAAGAACATCATACAACTGAAAAAAACTTGATTAATTTTTGGAAATTCATAAGTTAACAGCCAAGTGTTATGCCAAGTGCCAAAGGACATTACTCATTTAATTTATCTATTAAAAACTTTACTGTTTGTTACATGATGTTTACATTATTTCACGATTTCTAGTATTTGTACAGGCTTTACATTTGTATTTCAAAGTTCTGATTAGCAATTATTTTAATTTTACCTATGAAGCAGATTTGTTATGTGACAGCATTAAGTAAAGTTTCTTAAGGGTCAAGAACATTTGCTCCAATGCACACAGCAAGACTTGTGACAGAATGGTTTGATGGACATGAAAGTGCAGTTGATAGCCTACACAGTCACCTGTTCTGGAATGGCTCAAAGTCCCTCTGGCCATTGTGCCGGACTTGTATCCGCAAAAGGAGGCCCTGCACCAGTGGTGTCAAACTCATTTCCTGGAAGGCCACAGCCTTACAGAGTTTAGTTCCAACCCTGCTCCAACACACATACCTGTATTTTTCAAATAAGCCTGAATGACTTGATGTGCTGGATCAGGTGCGTTTGATTAGGGTTGAAGCTAAACTCTGCAGGGCTGTGGTCCTCCAGGAACTGAGTTTGACACATCTGCCCTACACCATACTAATAAATTATTGTGGTCTAAAACCAGGTGTTTCAGTTTCATTGTCTAACCCCAGTACATTTGTAAGTTTACATACACCTTGCACAATCTGAAAAATGTTAATTAACAAATTAAGAGGGATCATTAAAATTGCTATTTTTAGTACTTCTTTGAATAAGCAATTTCACACAAGTTTACATATAGTCCAAGAAGAAATAATTGAATTTACACAAATAATCCTGTTTACATATGCTTGATTCTTAATACTTTGTTTCCTTATCTGGATGATCCACGATAATGATGTTTTGAGATAGTTGTTCATGAGACACTAGTTTGTCCTGTTCTTCAGAAAAACCCTTCAGGTCCAGCCCATTTTTTGGTTTCTTCTGCATACTAGAACCCTATTTAACAGTGGCTGTAGTTTCGCACTGAGTACAATTCATACAATTCATACACAGCAATTACAAAAGGTGCAATCATTCACTGAAGCTTAAGAAGAGTAAACCTCATTTTGTCTTCTGGGAAATTGTTCTGGTATTATATGTAGCTTCTAAATTAAAAGAAAAAGTTCAAATAAATACAGTAAAAAAAGGATGCATCAATGATTGTTTGCACCCTTTTGTAATTGTCCTAAGCATTAAAATATGGATCTAAAAATCATATAGTCTCTGCTGGAAAGGGTTCAAATATGCAGAAGATCCTGGAAAACCAAAGAATGTGCAAGATTATCCAGATAAAGAAAATCTGTTTCTAAACATCTGATGTGTAAAAGCTTATTCAGGGTAGCACTAAAAAAGGCAATTTTATGATCCCATTTTTTTTTTTGTTAAAACTACTTACATTTTGCAGATTCTGCAAGGTGCATGTAAAGTTATGACCATAACTGTATCTTGTGTTTAATAGAAGAATATCATGAGGCACAATATTAGGGTAAATGACCAAAGTTTCATTATGAGGTGAACCATTCCTTTAAAATAAAATTTTAGATATTTTAAAATGATCTATGCAAATACACTTATGAAGACAAGGTAACTAACATTTTAGTAAAACAGACAGCCTGTAAATAAAAAGGCAAGAGAAATTAAGTTGGTTTTACCTGAACAACTTCATATCCCAGAATCCTCAGATGACGCTGCTTGATGGCTTCCTTGCCTAGAAGTTTCTCTGCATTAGCTGCAAAGCGCTTTGACCCATCAATACAGAGAGCAATTCTGATAACACACAAATTAATGTTGAGCTCAGAATATATAATCTTACAGACCACTAAACATCAGTGCCTGTTTTTTCTCCCGCAAAGATCAGGCATGCATTACCTCTTATGGACTTCTTCTGAATGACAGGCAGGCAGGACATACCCTTCTTCATCTAGTTTTATCTCAATGTCTGCAGATATACAAACAAGAAAATATTGGCATATATGCAACCACAGAAACGTGTTAGTGTCAGAAGTTGACAGCTGTACAATTTTCAAGGTCACACTAGGTCTATCATCTTTACCTAGCGTATAGCAGTATGGTGTAAGTACTCTGGAAGCAAAGTAAGATCGAGCTCCCAGCAGATCCACTAGGCCAGACTTCACAGCATTGTAGAATTGAGGATCCACATGAGTTTCCAAAGACTGTCCAGAAGCCAAAAATGACTTCACACGAAACTTTGGCGAAAGTCGTGGACCCTGCATGTTAAGTGTAGGAAATCAGCATGGTTGGTTATGAATAAATAAGCAACTTAAATGGGTGTTTGGTAAATATAAACACAGAGTCATTACACACCTTCACATTAAAACAAATTACTGATTATAATTATGAAGCATTTATAGGTCCAAACACCATTTTTGTTCATGTCCCACAATTGTGGTAGCCTGGAAATCCAAACCTAAATCTGAAAGATTAATGGTCTGGCATCGACTAATGAAAATCGGCCAGCTCGAGGGGCAGCACCAAGCATGCATTTGAAAATCTCACTGCACGCAATTGGATAACACTACGACCAATCACAACAAGCCCCATACGCTTAGCTACCAGCGGGGAAAACAGCAAAAATGCCTTTTTTGCCGACTCGAGCGCCGTCTTCTGTTCCTCTTTTAGATAAAAAGCCAAGTCTAACACAGTCATTGTAGCGGCCAAAGCCGAATGAAACAACTGGTGTTCATCCATAGTCAAGTCAAGTCAAGTATATTTGTATAGCGCTTTTCACAATACAGATTGTATCAAAGCAGCTTTAAAGTATTAAATTAAAATAATACAACAAGGTTTGTTTCTAGTGGAATTTATTGATTGATAAAATTAAATTAAATATCCCCAAAATATCCCTAACTGAGCAAGCCAAAGGCAACAGTGGCAAGGAACCGAAAAACTCCATCAAGTGACCTAATGGTGACCTGAAACTCCATCAGGTGACCTAATGGAGAAAAAAAAAAACCTTGGGAGAACCCAGGCTCAGTTGGGGGCCAGTTCTCCTCTGGCGTTTATGAACTAAAGGCCAGATTGTAGTTTGAACTGTAATATTAAAAATATTATATGAATGCCTGGCTGAAGAGATGCGTCTTTAATCTAGTTTTAAACTGGGAGAGCGAGTCTGAGCAACGAACAGTATCAGGAAGGCTATTCCAGAGTTTTGGAGCTAAATGTGAAAATGCTCTCCCTCCTTTGGTGGATCTGGATATCCTAGGTATGACCAAAAGCCTCGAATTTAGTGATCTTAAAGAGTGCGATGGATTATAGGGCGATAGAAGATCCGTTAAATAGACTAGAGCTAAGCCGTTTAGGGCTTTATAAGTCAGTAGCAATACCCTGTAATTAATACGGAACTTTATAGGTAACCAATGTAGTGATGATAAAATCTGTGCTATATGATCATATTTTCTTGATCTAGTAAGAACTCTAGCGGCTGCATTTTGGACTAACTGTAGCTTGTTTATTGAGGATGCAGAAATAAAGATGAAAAACTGCACTCTCAGGTTATATTTTCATAAATGTATTATTACTATGTCCTCACAGATGGCTTGATGATGGCTTAGGCCGAAACGCGTCTGTGAGGACATAGTAATAATACATTTATGAAAATATAACCTGAGAGTGCGGTTTTTCATCTTTATTTTTGATAAACATCTTTATTACTCGCACCCATAAATTATTTTGGGAGTTGAGCGCGCCTGCTCTTAATACTATTGAGGATGCAGGACAACCAGCTAATAAAGAATTACAGTAGTCTCAAGGTCATGAATGCATGAACTAACTTTTCTGCATCAGAAACTGATAGCATATTACGCAGCTTAGCAATGTTTCTAAGGTGGAAAAAGGCTGTTTTTGTAAAATATGAAATATGATTTTCAAAAGACAGGTTGCAATTTAGTATAACACCCAGGTCTTTTACTGTAGAGGATAAAGTAACAGGACATCCTACTATGTTAAAGTTGTATTGTGAGAGGTTTTGTGGGCGGTTTTTTGAACCGATAAGTATTACCTCTGTCTTGTCTGGATTTAATAAAAGGAAATTACACGTCATCCAATCTTTTATATCTTTAACACACTCTGTCAATTTGGATAATTTAGCGTTTTCATCCGGTCGTGATGAAATATATATTTGAGTGTCATCAGCATAACAATGGAAACTAATTCCATGTTTCCTTATAATATTTCCAAGTGGCATCATATATATTGAGAATAATAGAGGGCCCAACACAGATCCCTGCGGCACTCCATAGTTTACTGAAGTTATGATCGATTTTTCTCCATTTAAATAGACAAAATGGTAGTGGTCAGATAGGTATGATTTGAACCAGCTTAATGCTTGTCCTTGAACACCAGTATAATTTTGTAGTCGATCTAAGAGTATTGTGTGATCTATAGTATCGAACGCAGCACTAAGATCAAGTAAAACTAGTATTGAGATACAGCCTTGGTCAGAAGCTAAAAGTAAATCATTTGTGATTTTAACGAGCGCAGTTTCAGTGCTATGGTGCGGCCTGAATCCAGACTGAAACCTTTCATAGATGTAATTTTCTTGCAAGAAAGAGCCCAGTTGAGCGGACACCATTTTTTCTAATATTTTAGACATAAATGGAAGATTTGAAATGGGTCTATAATTTGCTAGGTTATTATGATCTAATTGTGGTTTCTTAATGAGTGGTTTTATAACTGCCAGTTTAAATGTTCTTGGAACATGACCTAAAGATAAAGATGAGTTAATAATATTGAGGAGAGGCTCTTCCACTATAGGTAACACTTCTTTCAGTAGTTTAGTTGGTATAGGATCTAATAAACATGTTGTTTTAGATGAAGTGATAAGTTTATTTAACTCTTTTTGTTCTATAGTTGTAAAGCACTGTAATTGTTCTTGCGGGGTGATAATTGAGGCTGAATTATAAGGCGCGATTGAAGATTGAACGTTTACAATTGTGGTTCTGATGCTTTCTATTTTCTCAGGGAAGAAGTTCATGAAATCATTACTACTAAACTGTAACGGGATATTTTGTTCAGGTGACGTCTGTTTATTTGTTAATCTAGCCACGGTGTTAAATTCTAACCTTGGATTATTTTGGTTATTTTCTATTAGTTTGCGGAGGTGCTCAGCCCTGGCCGCTTTTAGGGCCTTTTTATAACGTGACATACTGTCTTTCCACGCGATTCTAAAGACCTCTAAATTAGTTTGTTTCCATTTACGCTCTAAATTACGGGTTTCTCTCTTTAGAACATGCGTAGTATTGTTGTACCATGGTGCTTTAATTTTCTCTCTGACCTTTTTTAATTTAATGGGTGCAACAATATCCAATGTTTTAGAGAGAATGGTGCTCATAGTGCTAGTTAGTTCTTCTAGTTCATCTGTTTGTTTGGGTTCAGGCAGCAGCTGAGATAGATCAGATAAGCAATTTGAGAAATTATCTATGGTGGATGGAAGGATTGTTCTGCCTGGTCGATAATGCGGCGCCGCATGACATATTACAGCAGTACGTAATATGCAAGTTACCATGTAATGGTCAGTGACATCATCACTTTGTGGAATGATATCTATATTGGTTGGATCGTTTCCATATGATATAATTAAATCGAGTGTATGATTTAGACGATGAGTGGGACCAGTGACGGTTTGCTTGACCCCAAAGGAATTTAATAAATCTGTAAACGCAGCCCCTAACGCATCATTTGAATTATCAACGTGTATGTTAAAATCACCAACAATCAATTTTTTATCGACGCTGACCAATAGATCTGAGAGAAAATCTGCAAACTCTTTTAGGAAATCAGCGTAAGGCCCTGGCGGTCTATATACGGTAGCCAAGGCTAGAGATAATAAGGATTTTTTTCTTACATCTGAGAGCGTAACATTTAGTACAAGTACTTCAAACGAATTAAACTTGTCACCTGTTTTCTGGGTAACATTAAGAATATCTCTATAGATTGTTGCAACACCGCCGCCACGACCAATCAGGGGCTCATGCTTATAACAGTATCCTGATGGAGTAGAATCATTTAGACCGAAATAATCATTTGGTTTAAGCCAGGTTTCAGTAAGGCAAAGTACATCGATGCTATTATCTGTGACTATTTAATTTACAATAACTGCCTTAGGTGTGAGTGATCTAATGTTTAGAAGACCTAGCTTTAGAAATTGTTTTTGTTCACTAATAGCGAGATTTTCTGTTTTAATAACAATTAGATTTTTTCTAGATCCTGCAGTAGATTTATTATTTGATCTCACTAAACGAGGAATAGACACAGTTTCTATGCAATGTTCTACACTAATATTTATATCAATTAAGTTGGTGCAGCAGAGACTGTAATTTGGACTTTTGGTTACTAGTCAAACGGTATTTAACATCTTGGAGATGTTATCAGACAGAAGATCTGCTCCGATTCTACTTGGGTGTAAGCCATCAGCGCGGAAGAGCCTAGGACGCTCCCAAAACAGATTCCAATTATTTACAAAGAGCAGTTTCTGCTCATTGCACCATGACATTAACCATTCATTTAGCGCGAATAATCTACTGAACTTTTCATGCCCTTGTCGGTACGTGGGAAGCGGTCCAGACACAATGATCGTTATTTCAGGCGATGTGCTGCGTACCGTCTCGATCAGGCTCCTGAAGACTTTCTTCAGAACCTCCGTCTGCCGCAGCCTCATATCGTTCACTCCCGCGTGCAACACGATGGCTCCGACATGCTCGTCACCGTTCAAGATCTCGGGTACCCGCGCAGCGATATCGAAAACACGAGCACCAGGAAAGCAGTGACTGCGCACCTTACTTTTACCTAACGTAGCGTGGACGTGCCGGACGATGGAATCACCGATGATGACAGCATCGCGTTCCGTTTCCCGAAAAGGGGAGAAGCGGTTCTGGGTGGAGATCTCGAAAACCGGGAGGGGCGGAGACATTCTTGCTCTGGTCCTGGCTCGCGTCTTCCGCTGCGGAACCACCCAGGCTTCGTGGTGGTGTGTCGGAGCCGGAGTGAACGAAACCATGGCTGATCGTGACCTTGGCGCTCGGGACCAATGCTGAGAAACGCACGGAGTAGTCGAGGTCGGGGTCAGTGGATTACTAATGTTAGTCACTGATTTGTGTGCATCGGCGCGTGATGTTTCAAGAGCTAAACGCCGGTCTCTAATCGACGCATCGGCGCGTGCCGATTCAAGAGCTAAACGCCGGTCTCTCAGCTCGGCTTGTTTCTCTAAAAGGTCGCGGATCTGCTTCTCTACAGCTTCCAGGTCAGACTGCACCGCGTGCAGCTCGAATGTGTCCTCACCTGCACCAAAAGGTAGACAACATACATCTGATATATTCGCCATTTTAACAGATGGACAGTAAGTTAGCAACGACGCTACCAGTGATGCTATCAATATTAATACTAATTTATGACTGAAGTCTTGGATATAATCCGTCTTTTTAGTGGTACGGGTGTAATGTAGATGCACGATAGGCAAGAAAATGTTCGTTTGTAAGTGAGTGTAAAGAAGACGCGCTCAGCCGTGACCCACAGGTGAAAACCGGTGTTGGGTCACAAATCGGCTTGAGACGCGTCTGTTCAACAGTCCGCGTTGTAACTATGAGGTTTGAGCAGCAGTGCTTCTCAGTGAGAAAAAGTAGAAAATGTTCGTTGTAAGTGAGTTTAAAGAGAAAAAATCACGGATTATGAATCAAATAAATAGAGTTTCAAACACAAACAACGCGTTCAGACGCGACGCATGCGCACCATAGCCATCTTGAAATGTTTACTAATGACTTCGACGCCACAGCGCTGTCGTCATCTGTTTAGCTCGCCTCTGGGCCGCAGATAACCCGATGTGATTGGTGCAGCTCGGATACAAGGGCATATTTAATAAACATCATTACTCGACGCCAGAGAACTCGCTGAGCAAATTCAACTTGTGCTCTCACGAGAACTCTGGATTTCCAGGGTACAATTGTGGTATCATTGTAATAGGTATTAGCTGAATTTATGTCTCAACACTTTGACATAATTTCAAATGAATTTGTTTAATATAAATATTGCTTTAAACCAACTTAAAATTAGTTTTTGTTGTTGATTACTGACCATTTATATATATATATATATATATATATATATATATATATATATATATATATATATATATATATATATATATATATATATATATATATATATATATAGGGTTTTTTTTCATCTAAACGGACATGTCCCACATATTTATTGTCCCACATACCACAACACTGAAAAAGACTTACAATGATATTTTAATGTCATCAAATCTAGTTTCTATGGAAACAGTCAAGTCACCTTTATTTATATAGCGCTTATTACAATACAGATTGTTTCAAAGCAGCTTTACAGTGATAACCGGAAAATAATGTTGAGCACACAGTTGACAGATTGGGCCACCCACACTAGCCCACACTAGATTACTCACAAGATCCAGAAAAATAAGTTAAAGATCATCTTATTTCTGAAGTATTTATTGCATAGATAGGTAACACTTTAAGGTTCCATTTGTTTACATTAGTTAACTACATTAGTTGAATGAATTAACAATAAATAATACTTCTAAAACATTTATTAATCTTAGTCAAATGTTAGTAACATTTATTAGTACATTATTAAAAACAAAAGTTGTATATGTTAATGGTCTGGGCTTAGATTAAGCCAGTAGTTCAGGCCTTAGGCCGTGTGTCCACCAAAGCGTTTTTATTTGCGGCTGGCGTGTTTTTTCAATTGTTTTCAATGGGAGCGCCGCGTTTTTAAAACGCCATGAGCGTAACGAGGCGCTGAGCGTCTTTTTCACGCTGAAGCGCTGAGCGTTCGGCGTTTTTTACTGGTCGCCGAGAGTTGAAGAATGTTCAACTTTTGGTAAAACGCAGCGCTCATCACTGTCACTTTTTACCCAACCGTCCAATCACAGTGGAGGAGGGGCGGGACTAATACCATACCGACCAACCGCGTCCGCCACATGATTCTGCTAGTACAACGTCAACAGATGACAACAACAAGCATAATAACGGAACAAAATCAAGAGCCAGATAAAATACACTACATTGTATTGACATTTTAATATAGAATCAACACAGAAACAAAATATGTGTGAAATGATATACTAGTAAGACTTTCGCGGATATTCCGTATCATAACAAGTAAAGTGTCTCGGTCTCAACCGTCTCAACTGAAAAAACGCTGCGCTGCCAAAACGCTCTCAAGCGCCCACAGCTGAGCGTTTTTAGCAGAGCGCCTAGCGTTTTCAGCTGGCAAAAAACGCTTTGGTGGACACACGGCCTTAGTTCAATTTGCGTAGCTTTTATTAATGTGCCTTAGAAAAACACATTACTGGTGTGCATCTTGAGACAAACCAATGGCACTGACATATTTTAAAATCTGTCAGTGCAAGTTGTTTTCTGTTAAAACAGCTCAAAAATGCATTTTAGTCTGGGACTAGGCTTAAGCCTTATCTGTGAAACTGGGGGAATATTATTTAATAGATCTGAGCTAACATGAACTAACAAAGAACATTGTGTTTTTATTACCTGATGATGATGATGATGATGATGATTTCTGCAACACGACGCGCTTTACTTGTCTCATTCACTCAAAAGGATTTAATTCTTCAAAATGAATACAAGCTTTCCATAAAAGGATATTACTTTCCATACCTTCCAACAATATTTAGCTGTCAAGGTAATTACATTGTATTGCACAATGTATTGCAACTTTAAAAGTATTTATGTATTTAACAATTTATAGATTTTGTCTCTCAACGTCCAGGATGTTGATTTCTTTTTTTTTTAAAAGAAGAAAAAAAAAAAAAAAGGAAGCACAGTGAATGTAATGAATAAGACCAAATCAGACATACATGTGCCATAAAAACTTTCAAGCTTCTCTGGGATCTGTGTCCCATCCCCCAAACGGGACACGACGGTCTCAGTTACCCTGACAACGATCAGATAAGTTAGTTTTATGACCTGTAGCAATGTGAATAGGGCCTGCTACAAAACCCACAGAACACATTAGAACAGGCTCTCCTGCATTCATTTATTGATGAACTGACTAACATGAAATGAACATGCATTCCAGAACACTGGATCCAACAGGCCTGAGCAATGCCTGCCATGCTTTCAGGCTCCCAAAAGGGAGACTGCAAAACTGCAAACCTACCATCACTGAACGGGCAACCATCAACTCTTGGCCTTCTCGCCACTTCAGGATGCCACGGGACGTCCAGCGTGCCCTCAGCAGGCCAGGCGACTCACAACAGCCATGTGATCGAAGCCACCATGCGAGCTCTGACCCACAATAGCGTCGGAACCACACGATGGCAACTTGCACCAGTGACTTTTGACACTCAGGGACCCATCAACGCACTCCAATTTCAACCACTTCAAGAATTGTATCCACTGCAACCGACTATGCAAGTATCAATTTAATGAGGTGCTCTGAAATAAGCTGATGGTTCTTTTCATACTGAAATAAATCTTGCTCCATAGTTCTATTTCCTGCTTCCGGTTCCATAACACTCACCACTTTACCTATGTATGTATGGATGAATGTATGTATGTTTGTTTGTTTGTTTGTTTAGTGTTAGTTATGTTTGTGAGTTAGTTAATAAAACTTGTGCACAATATGGATGTGGTTTCTAAGTGTCTCTGCTTGCATACAAAGTCCCTTTTACGATCTTGATCTTGTTACATGCTCTAAGCACTGTACATGCTAAGGAATAATTATTTTTCAGTGACTATGAAAGATACACTTTTCTTAGAATAAATGAATAATCAAAGAGTTCGTTGGAACTGATTAATTGATTGTAATATTAATTGGCTTACCTCAAAGTTAATCTAATTAACTGACCCAAATATTAATAATTAATCATAATTAGTAATTATGGATTATTATTAATATTTCCCCTTTGAGCTAATATCATTACAGTGAAATGCAAAAACATTCTATGGAAATTTCACCTTAAAATAGCTTGAATGTAACTCTACTCCATTGCTTCATTTATTCTAAACATTTAGTACTGTATATGAATATGCTAATTAGCCCCGGCCCCACTCACAGATTCACTCGGCCAACTTACTGAGGTAAACGCTGCACAATGGTATCGCTCTTTACAACGTCGGACACATAATGTGGTTAAATATGATTCGCCAACAATGTGTAATGTGTGCTAATGTTACACAAACCATGTTCCCGTTCGCCATCTCACAGTCAGAAGGTTGCCTTCTAACAATCATTAGAAACGCTTTGAACAACTCAGAAGAACGTGGGAAAGTAATATACATCATACACCCGCTATATTGCTAAATCAACCTGATTTTTCATATCAACAGTATTATAAATATTTTTTCGATATTTGGATTGAAAACAAGACAAAAATACTGAGTGAGAAAAGCATTTTTCTGCAGTGTACAGCACAAGTTACTTCATTTATTGTATCAATCATTTAAAAATCATCATAGTGATCATGGTAACCAGTTATCATTTGTCTTAAGAATTAAATTTTTCCCCATCCCTAGCTAAAAGGTGATTCGATTTGTGCCCTTTATTGTACTGAAATAAAAGTTACATTCTTTCATCCTGACAGAGATTAATTTCACTCTTGGTGTGAAAAAAACATTTGTTAGTGATTTGCTCAGCTTTTTTACATCATGTTTGGTGTGAGATAGAAAAATACAGTTTTACTCACATCATAAAATGGACACTCCAGCTTTACAGTCATGTAGAGTTGAGTCAGCTTTGCAAGCACTATGGGGTCCAACCCATTGCCCTCCCCTTAGAAAGTGCAGAGATGGAAAAGATATTATTCAAAAAAGTAAGCACAGAAGCATGTTAATGATCAAGTGTTAAATAATTTAAATGATTTAAATGAATATTCCTGAAAATTAATCCCAAGTACTGCATAGAACATGCTTCTTCACTGCTTCTTACCCTGTAGCTGCTGCATGAAGTAAGGGCTGAAGACTTTTGAGACAAAGTTAAGTGGGTACCTCTGTAGAAGTGTACAGGCATACAGTAGGTCTAGAAGGGCTCTGGGCTGAAATTGTGAAAACCGGGCATGCAAAACAGACTCCACCTTTCCGAACAATCTCCCAACGTCAGGTGGCAGATATCCCAAATCTCCCAGTGCAGCTATCTGTTGTGACACCTGCCACGTCGAGTACTCCTCTGCGCGATAGACAAAACTCTCAGCCACAGTGTTAAAAACTGGTGGAGAAAGAATGCGCCGTCTCTGGAAATATTGCATCACCTTGGTTACGGTTTCTGCATGAGCGGTGAAGGCAACTTTGGGCACATGACGCTCAAGAGCTTCCACAAGAAAGTGGTCGCTGTGTCCATAGTGCATAAGTGCTGACAACACCACAGTCAGTTCTGCATCTGCAAAGTTTTGCACATGATGAACAGCTTGCTTGCAAAGCGCAATTACAAGTGGTAATGCTTGATTCTGTCTCAGTGTGACTAAAGCACCTAGAATCTTACTAACCGCCACTGGGTCCATTCGTTGCGCCTGTCGAAGTGCCTGCACATTCATTTCATTTAGAAGCTCCAGGTAGTGTCCATCTTCACCCAAACCATTTGCTAGCATACAGTAAACAGCAACTAGCTCTGCCATATTCCATTGAGCTGGTTCTTCATTTTGGAGCTGACTCATAGCCAGTTTTACCATCCCACCGTCAGGCCCTTCCAATGCAAAGAAAGCCCTTGATAACCCACATAGCGCTTCAACACTTAACTGTTCCAAATCTAATCTCTTCTGGCATTCGAACACTAGCCTCTGCACTAGGCGGCTCTGAGGGTCAAGGTAGAGACGCGTACAGCCCAGGAGAGCTCTAACCAACACTTCATCCTCTAATCCGGCTGAATCATGTTCCAGTCTTTGACAAAGTTTATTAAGGGCCAAATCTGATAGCAGTATCTCTGGTTCCCGAAGACCACATGTGGCATCCTGCTCCAAGTCAGCCAGTCTGTGAAGTATAGATACTGCTGCTGCAGCTGAGAGGACAGGGTAAGATCGCAAGAGACATAGAACTTGCTGAGATGAAGTACAGGAGGAGAGTCGTTTCATAAAGGTGTGGTCCTCATCAGAAGTAAGGTGGTGCAACAATGACAGACCACTTCCACTGGCGAGGAGCTCCTGGTAAGGGCGAATGGTTCCAGCAACAAGGAAAAGTGGGTCTCGTTCTGTGGTGCATATACGCCTTTGACTGAGGTTGGAATGTGTAGGAAAGCAGGCAGCAAAGGTTCGAAGACAGGGAGAAACCAGACGCTTACCAATGCATGCTTTCAGTGAAGGAAGGATTTGGTCATCCAAATGTCTCAGCAAATGCAGCCTCAGTGCCAGGGTTTTGGCCATCATAAAAAGAGCTACCATATCCTTAATCTGCAGTCAAAACAAAAGAAAGAACATGTCAATTAAAATTAAACATAATCTGCTAAACTTGTGATCGGAGATATCCGTTTTTCTGTTTCAAGGTACCGTCAGTAAGATTTCAAATGGGTGACTTTCAAAACCTCAAATTGATGCTTCCTCAGTTTCTCACTCCATCCTTCAGCTTGCAACACAGAAACCATGCAAATTCTGCTATGATGAAGGATGAGGTGGAAAAGATTGTGGTAAGGTCACAATATCTGACTAGATATGCACCGATTGATAATATATATATATATATATATATATATATATATATATTCGATTTGTAAATATATATATATATATATATATATATATATATATATATATATATATATATATTATTAATATTATTATCATTATTATGATTAATATATATATATATATATATATATATATTACTATATATATATATATATCATATATATATAATCTCAGTAACAGTCATAAAAGATTAAATTAATATCAAAAGTGCCATTGTTACTATTCAGCAGCTATTAATCTAAACTATACACATGTAACTGATGGTATATCATATATAGCATTTGACATGTAATTTATGGCTATCCTGTGTTCATCATGCTTGTAGAGGTACCTACTCTGTTAAATAGTTTAGAAAGATTGTAATGTTTTGGAATATAAAGCAGAATGTCTCTTAATAACAATTAAAAGAAAAACACAATTCCAATTAAATATTATTAAACTGTCATTTCCATATCTAAGGGGATACTGGGGTGCTCTATTTAAAGCACAATTTATACAAAAATATGAAGGTTATACTGTATGCATGATATAGCCTACAGTACAACCGTTTTTCTTTCAGTGAGTGTTATGTGTATAGTTGTACACTATTATTTAAAAGAGTGTGATGAATATCGTGGATCATTGGCTTTATCAAGCCAACATAATAATAACAATGATGATAATAATAAGACATTTCTATTTCAGCCACAGTAAAAACTCTTGAATCATTTTGTAGTGAATCATTCAAGTGTGAAATCAACAATCTAAGACTGAAGAAAAAAATAAATGAACAGCAGTTACCTCTTGGACATGGGTCCAGTGCAGATTTCACACAAAGCGGCACAGTTTTTAACTACTCATACACGACACAAAATAAAGTCGGGCTCCCTATGATACGTACAACTGAGAGACACTGACGTAAGAGGTACATGAGTGAGGTTGATTCTTCTTCTACTAAATCGGGTTGCAAACCAACTTCATTGGTGCATACCGCCACCTATGTGTGTGTAAAGAAAATGAATTCTTCTTCTTCTTCTTCTTCTTCTTTTATTTTTATCTGGCGGTTGACAACTTGTTGTTGTATTACCGCCACCTCTGGACTGGAGTATACCCACAACTTACATTTTCTCTATACTTTTTAAATTCTTTTTAAAAGCCCTGTATTCTTTAAAAAAGAAAACAATATTTGACACATCTTATCAGAACTTCTATGTAAAATATTTCTATAATTAAATATAATTTCATTGGCTTCTACTTGCTCAATAAACCTTTCCCTCTCATTCTTATATTTCTGACAATAAAACAATACATGCTCTACAGTTTCTGGGTTATTTCCAAGACAATACTCACAGATACCATCAGCATGCTTTTTCATTAAAAATAATGTACTGTTAAGTCTGGTGTGCCCAATCCTCAGCCTGGACAACACCACTTCTTCATGTCTAGTTCTACCTGACACTGCATTCTTATTTAGGCCTACTTTAGACTGTAAGTTAAAAAGATGTCTCCCACTTGATTCATTTTCCCAACAGCGCTGCCATATTTCAAAAGTTCTTGTTTTAATAATACTTTTAACTTCTGCTTTACTGTGCTTTATGTCAACATCAATGATATCTTTATCAGCTGCTTTTTTGGCCCATACATCAGCCAGCTCATTCCCCTCCACCCCTATGTGTGCTGGAACCCATAAGAAGGAAAACATTTTACCCGCCTTTTTCAATCCACTCGCTAACTGCAATATTTCAAGCAGAATGTCTTTCCTGGACCCTGAATGGGAATTCTTGATACTTAAAATAGCAGAACTGGAGTCAGAAGCTATGACAGATTGCCTATTCCCCCCATTACTTTCTACCCATACCAGGGCAAACCATATAGCTACAAGCTCTGCTGTATATACTGCCAAATCATCACTTAGCCTATTTCCTACAGCCAAACCCAGCTCAGGCACCACATGAGCCACTCCCACCCTTTTATCTGATCTTTTAGATGCATCTGTAAAAATAATCCTGTCATTTCTGTAGTTTTCTGTTATATATCTATTAACCATCCCCTTTTCCACTCCACCTACCTGCTTTTCCTCCAGAAGCCCTAAGTCCACTTTTAATTCCTCAAAAGTCCACGGGGGAACTGTAGAGTATGGTACTGTCATACAGATATTAAGAGCACTTAAACCCATACACTCAACTTTTTGTTCAATACCCCACCCAAAGCTTTTTACTCTTTTATTTAATCGCTCTTGACAATTTCTTAGGGTTATGTGAGCAATATGATCCTCTCTATGACCTTTAAGATTAGCCCAGTACACTAGGGCCAGCTGATCTCTTCTTAAATTCAAGGGCATTTCCCCCACCTCCACTTGGATGGCTGCCACCGGAGAGGACTTGACTGCTCCACTGCAAATTCTCAAGGCTTGGTTTTGCATTACATCAAGTTTATATAACATTGACTTGGAGGCTGACCCATATGCTACACTCCCATAATCGAATACGGACCTCATTAAACCAGTGTAAATTGTTCTCAAAGCTGCACCAGACGCACCCCACTCAACCCCACACAAGCACCTCATCACATTTAGAATTTTCTTACATTTCTCAACCATCTTCTGGATATGGAAGGCCCATGTCAACTTCTTGTCAAACCATACACCCAAGTACTTAAAAACCTCTACTCTTTCCAGCTCTTTTCCTGCCAAGCTAATCTTAAATTCAGGTCTTATACTCCCCCTAGAAAAGAACATAACTTTTGTTTTCTCTGCTGATATCCTAAATCCCCATTGAACTGCCCATTTCTGAACTTCATTTACTGCTCTCTGAATTTTCTTAACTATGAATTCCACATTCCTCCCTTTCTTCCACATGGCACCATCATCAGCAAACAAAGCTACTCCGTCAGGCCCCTTCACATTTTTAAAGATCTGATCTATTATTATATCAAACAATATAGGACTAACAATACTCCCCTGCGGAGTACCATTCTCAACTATATATTCATTACTTAATTCTCCGTTTATTTTAACCCTTAGCCTTCTTTCAGCCAAAAAAGCTTTTATCCACTGGAGCATTCTGCCACCAATCCCCATCTGCTGCAACCTAATCAACAATCCGTTCGTCCACAACATGTCGTACGCTTTTTCAATATCGAAGAATACTACCACCACTGCTTCTCTATTTACTTGAGCTCTTCTTATACCATCTTCCAAACATACTATTGGGTCCATTGTACCTCTACCTCTTCTGAAACCACTCTGGTAGCTCTGCAATAACCCCTTTGACTCAACCCAATAATTTAACCTATCATTTACCATTTTCTCCATAGTCTTACCCACCTGCGAAGTTAAAGCTATAGGCCTGTAACTACTTGGATTATGAGGATCCTTACCAGGTTTCCTAATTGGCACAATTATAGACTCTTTCCACTCCTTAGGTATCCTTCCCTCCATCCATATCTTGTTAAATAACAGCAACAGCTTATCTTTCCCTGTTCCACTCAAATTATCCAACATATCATAACATATTGTGTCTCTCCCTGGCGCAGATTTTCTTAATTTTCTCAGGGCAATATTTAGTTCTAGTCTAGTAAAAAATTCATTAATTCTACCTTCATCCTCATTCACAATCCCTTCCACATTCGAATATCTTAACAATGTCTCTCTCCTTCCTTCCTTTTCCTCCAAACTGAGGTTATCAGAACTATGCACCCTAGCTAATGTTTTAGCAATCACTTCCGCTTTATCTTTACTCGTCACCACTATATCCTCTCCATCTATAAGCATGGGGTACCCATAACTTCTATCTATTCCTTTCATTTTTTTGATCATACCCCAAATCCTCTCTATAGGAGTAGTACGACCCACAGCATTACAAAACCTCCACCAATATTCCTTTTTTGCCTTCTTAACAGTTCTTCTCACCAAAGCTTGAGTTCTCTTGTACTCAATCAAGCATTGAAAATTATGTGACTTCTTCAATTTCCTAAAAATTCTATTCCTTTCTTTTACTGCCTCCTGACACTCTTTTGACCACCAAGGTACTATCCTATTTAAAGGCCTGGGCTCCGCCTTAGGAATAGTTGCCCCTGCTGCATCCACTATACTTGAACTAATTGCCCCACATAGCTCTTCCACACTCATACTTCCTTCAATAGTTGACATCCACTCATCACTGACTTCTCTAAACTTCCCCCAATCAGCTTTTCCTAGTATCCATCTCCCGCCTCTCCTTTCCCCGTCTTTTTCCAATTCCACCCCTACCTGCACTCTGATGGGGTAATGGTCACTCCCAATTGTCGTCTTCTTAAATACTTCCCACCCACACTTATCAGCTATATTCCTAGAAACTATTGTCAAATCAATTGCTGACTCTGTACCTCTAGAAATGTCTAGTCTAGTGGTAGAACCATCATTAAGACAAACTAAACCCTCTTCCTCAATAAACTCTTCTACGACAGTCCCATTACTATCATAAAATGAATTCAATATTTCTCACGTAATCCATATCCTATTTTTTATCCACTAATCCTAATAAATCTCATGATTGCATTAATTTGTTTTCCCGCATGTACAATGGGATTATTTTTGTGCATTTAAAATTGAACAAACTTTTCAAGAAATGAATGAAAATATAAATTGAAACTTAATAAAATGTCTTTGAAAAAAAAAAAAAAAAAGATTAATAATCTGAAACCAGACAGTTTTTGGGTCCCATTGACTTCCATAGTATATTTTTTTCCTACTATGGAAGTCAATGGGACCCAAAAACTGTCTGGTTACTGATAATCTTCTAAATATCTTCTTTTCTGTTCAGCAGAAGAAAGAAATTCATACAGGTTTGAAACAACATAAGGGTGAGTATATGATGACAGAATTTTCATTTTAAAAGTGAACTTCTCCTTTAATGTAAAAATATATAGTATAAATGATAAATCACGTTTGAGATTTGTGCTGGCTACTGTATACAGGCCACCAGGGCACCATAAAGATTTTATCAAAGAATTTGCGGACTTTTTATCAGAATTAATATTGACTGCAGATAAAGTACTAATTGTTGGTGATTTTAATATACACATCGATAATGAAAAAGATGCATTGGGATTGGCATTTAAAGACATTGTAAATTCAATTGGAGTTAGACAACACGTGTCAGGACCTACTCATCGTCGTAATCATACTCTAGATCTAATATTATCACATGGAATGGATGTTGATGCCGTTGAAATTCTGCAGCAGAGCGATGACATCTCAGATCATTATCTAGTCTCGTGTAAACTTCATTTAGCCAAGGCTGCAAAGCCGACTCCGTGTTTCAAATATGTTAGACCTATCACTTCTGCCACTAAAGATTGCTTTATTAATAATCTTCCTAATCAGTTTCACCATCTCAGCATCCCAGATAGCTTAGAAGAACTCGATATTGCAACAGAAACTTTTAACTCTCTCTTTTCCAGCACTTTAGACACAGTTGCTCCGTTGCGCTTAAAGAAGATTAAAGAAAATAGTCCAACGCCGTGGTACAACGAGCACACTCAGGCCCTTAAGAGAGCAGCCAGAAAAATGGAGCGCAAATGGAAAAAAACAAAACTAGAGGTATTTCGCATTTCATGGAAAGAGAGCTTGATTGCTTACAGAGAGGCCTTAAAAGCTGCTAGATCTGCTTATTTTTCAAACCTATTAGAAGAAAATAAACAATCCTAGGTATTTATTTGAAACGGTGGCTAAACTAACGAAAAAGAAAGCTTCAAGCACCGAAGTTTCCAAGCAACACAGCAGTAATGACTTATGAACTTCTTCACTTATAAGATTGATAATATCAGGGAGAAAATTATAACTATGCAACCGTCTACTACAGTATCGCATCAGGCAGTGCATTGTAGTCTCCCGGAGGAAAATTTTGATTCGTTCGTTGCTATAGAAGAGGAAGAATTTACTAAACTCGTTAAATCATCTAAATCTACAACATGTATGTTAGACCCTATACCGACTAAGCTACTGAAAGAAATACTTCCAGAGGTCATAGATCCTCTTCTTAATATCATTAATTCATCTTTGTCTCTAGGATACGTACCAAAAACCTTTAAGCTGGCTATGATTAAACCGCTTGTTAAAAAAACGCAACTTGATCCTACAGAATTAGTCAATTACAGGCCGATCTCGAATCTACCTTTTCTGCCAAAGATATTAGAAAAAGCTGTATCTTCACAACTGTGTTCCTTTCTTGAAAAAAATGATATCTGCGAGGATTTCCAGTCAGGATTCAGACCGTACCATAGTACTGAGACTGCTCTCGTTAGAGTCACAAATGATTTGCTCTTATCATCCGATCGTGGTTGTGTCTCTCTATTAGTGTTACTCGATCTTAGTGCTGCATTTGATACTATTGTTGTATTACATATTTATTAAATGTTTAATTTAGTTTTTCCACTGCAATAGTATATAAACTGATACAGTTTATAGACTGATTTATTGAGTCTCCAGCAAGAGTCTAATTTCCTGTCAGACCTGTTTTCTCTATTGTGTTTTAAATAAGTCAGATCACTTGATTCTCACCTTTCGGAGCCCAGATGTTGAATCGTTAGGTTGATTGACTTTTACCTTTTGTCTTTAATGGCTCTGGGATGGCTCTTGGAATTGGAGTTCCTGGCTAGTATCAGCATGTGAATAGTTATGCTGATTCAATTGGACTCAGAGTAGGGTGTGTTCCCACTTCATTTGCATGCTTTATTCAGAGTTCCCGCCTCTATGTAATCCCTCCCCCTTGGAATGTATATAGCTACTATGTATAATGTTTTAGACAGATCATGTTGGAAGTTCTACAGCCACGTACAGCGGAGTTCTCAATAAAGAATAACTTCCGTTGAACGCGATCCCGACTGTCTCACTGGTCTCTGCTTTGAAGAAAGAAAAACTTTACAACAGATGGTGCCGTGACCCGGATGGAGAAGAAGGAAACTCAAAGAATTTTAAGCTCAAAGAACTGCATCTTGAAACTTCAAGCTCAAAGATCTCAACAAAGCTGACTGAGTTCCAGACTGAATCTTCTGAATCCAGATTGAAACTTTCAAGCTCCAAAAAGATCTCAAAGCTTGAATTTTTCCAGACGGAATCTTTCTCTACAAATGAAAGACTCGGTGAGTTTCACTCCATTAAAAGAACCAATGCAGACCAGTAAAAATGTTTTCCTCTGCGCCGTTCAGAGAAGTAGTTAACAAACAGCTGTAGAGTTTGGTTAACTAAAGATAAGCCTCTAAAAAGTTTTTCTTTTAGAGATGAAATTGATCCTCTGTTGTTGGCAGGGAAGATTAACAGTTACATGTTAATATTGTGTGTATGCTCTTGCTAGAGAAGTTAGCATCAAGTGCTAATAGTTGGTATCCTTTGCTTTAGGCAGAGAAGAATTAGCTTTACGTGCTAGTTATTTCTGTTGATCCTCTGTTCTTGTCAGCAGGGAAGTTAAGGCGAGACACGGCAGGCAAAAACATAGATTTTCATGCAGTGGTCAATTTTGAGATTTTGGGCTAGTTTACTCCTTTAATATGTGTTCTTTCAAGCTGCTATAAAGAAAACGTTGAAAATATACATTTAGATGATTATTTATTACATTTTGTTTACTTGCGGCAGTAAGTTTCTCCCGAATTTACCAGGAAGTCAGTATTCCAACGCGACGCGCCGAGATCCGTCTGTTCACTGAAGTCTGTCATGACCGGTATCGCTGTAAAGCTCTGAGTCTCCTGCACAACGCTATGTAACCCAAATATGGGCATTTCCTTTCTATCAGTAACCAATCGTGAATGTCCAAAGGGGGATTTAAAGCTAACCACGATTTCTCATTTAGAGCCATTTAAAATTTTAACTGCCGTTTTCTCAAAATTAGTTTTTTGTCATTCTCCAGTAGAAACATCTCAGCCTATGTAGCACCTATGTACACCAAACTTTCCAGTTATACACTTAGCAGTATTCTGAAGATATTTTCAGAGGGATTTGTTAATAAATCATTCCTGGCCTGATTTCTGTGACATTTTAATAAAAAAAATATGGCGAAAATCGATTTTTTTATGGCTATGGACAGTATATTTTGATTTCCTAGGTAATGAAAGCATATATATCCTGAAATCCCTCTGAGTTTTTATTTTCATCTTGTGTGTAAACAAAATGAAAAAATAATTTTGCATCTGGCTTTATCATTATGTTCAGATCTATCTACCGAAAATATATGCAAAATCGTGCATATTTAATGAGATAATGCCTAATTTGCATAATTTAACATACAAATTTCTAAAACATGTAATACATTTTTTTTATATACTTGTGTAAGTAATCAACTGAGGAGGTTTCATGGTGATATCTATTATTTAAAAATTTTACCCTATTCACCTGTAGTGTCTCGCCTTAAGTGTGGTAATTTGGAAAGTTAACAATAGTTAAGCTGTGTTAACAAGATTGTACCCTCTGTTTGTAAGACAGTAGAAAGAAGTTTTAGTGTTTTGTGATTGTTAAGCAACAAAGGAAGTCACAAAATGGTTAGAAGAAATGCTAGGCTGATACCCACGACAGAGAAAGGTGGATTAGCTAGCCCGTTATGGACAGACAATGAGTTTAAGTCCTTGTTAGGAGAATGCATGGACTCAATCGTGACTGAGGAAGTCAGATTGAATTTAACAAAGAAATTTGGCATTGATGCAGTCAAAGTTTGGTCAATTAAAGATTGTAAGAAGGTACTAGGAGCAAGTATTCGCAAGAACGATATGAAAGCCATTATCTGTTGTCACCGAGAATTTAGCTTATCCATTGCACAAAAACAAGCTCGTTGTATTGCTACTTTAACCGATCAGAACAAACAATTGCAGACTCACATGTCCTGTCTCAAGACAAAGTTGGGCCATAACAAAGCCTCAACCAAATGTGATTTAGAAGACCAACAGTCAGATGAAAGCTATCCTGATTTACAGTCTTTTGATAGTATAGAGGACAATGTCAATGCAGATGTAAATGCAGTTGAAGTGTGCGTAGCTAGACAAAAGCCTCAGGGAAAAGGTGTTGATACAGTTCCATTTGCAACCCCCATATTGCAGCCACAAGCAGTCAAAATACCTTTAGGTCCTAAAGATATTGAGAGACTTGCTGAAAGTTTGCCATCAGTGCAAAGAAATTTTTCTGAGTTTAGGAGAACATTGTTCAGTAAAATGCATCTTTACGACATGTCGTTGCCGGAAGTCACACAGCTGATGTCACAAATTCTAACTGAATCTGAATTCAACAATTTTGAGTCTGCTGTTACTTCCGAACTGCAACATGTCAGTAAAGGCGATTTGAGAGAAGGTGTTTTGAAAATCCTAAAGAATATCTTAGGACCCAAAATCGATTGGTCGAGAGTTACTAGCTGTGTACAAGAGAAAGAAGAAACTGTGAGTGAATATACTGAGAGGTTCTGTCAGGTAGCGGTAACGTACAGTGGAATAGTGGATGATTCCGAAAGTGTGTTAGCTGACAAAGGAGCTCTAATCCGAATTTGGGCAGATGGTCTTGTAGCTGAGTACAGAACAGCCTTGCCATTCCTAGATATTACGTGGGCTAAAAGAACTCTCAGAAATAACCTGGAAAGTTTAGCTATTTGGGAAAGAGATTCTGTTGTCAAAGAGAGAGTAAGAATTGCAGCAGTTTCTGTTAAGGTCAACTCAGAGAAGCCAAAGAAACGCAAAAGTCCTAGAGAAGCCAGTTGTTCTTACTGTGGCAAGCACGGACATTTTGGAAAAGAATGTAGAAAAAACAAAAATAACTTAAGACAAGTTAACAAGGTTAACCAGCTTCTGCTTAGCCTGCTTGATATTCTGAAGCAGCCCCTCCCCTCCTCGTTAAACTCATGGGGCAACTTGATACAGTGTTAACCATTTAGGCTGTGATTGCTTAATCTCCCCAGTAACTTACAACAAAGATGAAAGACTTATTTTTGTTTAATAGAACAAAAGGAAAGTGACTGTCACAGTCTTTGTTTGGGGGACATTCAGAAAACTCACAGCCTTAAAATGTTATACCACAGAATATTGCAGTTAGACAACCATCCTCTGTTAATGATGTTTATTAGGACTGATGTTTCACTGGAGAATGGAAATGTGCCAATTTTTCTCACACACTGTACAGTGTGCACACAACAGGGACAGAATAGGACACACAGACCAGGGCGGAGCCAATGGAAGAACCGATGTGCAACAGGCCTCGGGGGTCAGCCATGTGGTGAAGTTTTCCTCATCCCCCCTCTTATCCCCACCTCACTGGTCCATAGGTGTCAAATCAATTAAGAAATAGG
Source organism: Scardinius erythrophthalmus (assembly GCF_964197995.2). Lineage (NCBI taxonomy): Eukaryota > Metazoa > Chordata > Actinopteri > Cypriniformes > Leuciscidae > Scardinius > Scardinius erythrophthalmus. Next base: position 21,046,611 of record NC_138222.1, read on the forward strand.
GAAAGAATGAAACAACCGCAGCAGACGCTACAACCCTAGTGTTTAAACAAATACTCCTACAACCCTAGTGTTTGGACAAATACTGCTCTGTCGTCTTTTGTTTTCTTTCTTCCTCTGTGCAGATAAACACTTGATGGCTGTTCCAAAAATCCATATGCAACGACGTCTCATCTGCATATGAAGCCACAACCTCAAGAAGACAACTACACCCACTGCTGAACGAGCCAATCACAAAAGAAAAAGAAGAAAAAATACACAACGCAGAGATAAAGAACCTTCAGTCATCCATCGACATGATCAAGACTACAAGCCTGCACCATTATCTGAGTGCTGCACCTGGTTAATATGACTGAAGATAACTTTTCATGGTTCGGAAACCTGTTAGTATCAAGTGTGTCAACCAACAAATGTCTCACGTCCAGCACAAGGAAATAACAGTTTTCAACCAGAAAAGACTATTACCCGTAAGGACTTCACGGACCCTAGTTGCATGTTATGTTTCTGTGTCAGCATGCAATTACAGATGAACAACACAGAGCAAGTTATATGTGCCTGTAACTTACACCAGTTACAAGAATGAACTTTATGTGTCTAAATTTGTATTTTTGTGAGAGTTATTAGAACTCTCAAAGGGGGAAGTGTTGTATTACATATTTATTAAATGTTTAATTTAGTTTTTCCACTGCAATAGTATATAAACTAATACAGTTTATAGACTGATTTATTGAGTCTCCAGCAAGAGTCTAATTTCCTGTCAGACCTGTTTTCTCTATTGTGTTTTAAATAAGTCAGATCACTTGATTCTCACCTTTCGGAGCCCAGACGTTGAATCGTTAGGTTGATTGACTTTCACCTTTTGTCTTTAATGGCTCTGGGATGGCTCTTGGAATTGGAGTTCCTGGCTAGTATCAGCATGTGAATAGTTATGCTGATTCAATTGGACTCAGAGTAGGGTGTGTTCCCACTTCATTTGCATGCTTTATTCAGAGTTCCCGCCTCTATGTAATCCCTCCCCCTTGGAATGTATATAGCTACTATGTATAATGTTTTAGACAGATCATGTTGGAAGTTCTACAGCCACGTACAGCGGAGTTCTCAATAAAGAATAACTTCCGTTGAACGCGATCCCGACTGTCTCACTGGTCTCTGCTTTGAAGAAAGAAAAACTTTACAACACTATCGACCACAACATTCTTTTAAATAGACTCGAAAATTATGTTGGCATTAGTGGAATTGCACTAGCATGGTTTAAATCATACTTCTCTGACCGTTATCAGTTTGTAGCAGTAAATGAAGAGATGTCTCATCGATCACAAGTTCAGTATGGTGTACCACAAGGCTCAGTACTAGGACCGTTGCTGTTCACTCTGTACATGCTACCATTAGGAGATATCATTAAGAAACATGGCATTAGCTTTCACTGTTATGCCGACGATACTAAGCTCTATATTTCTTCAAAACCTAACGAAACTTACCAATTCACAAAATTAACGGAATGCATAGCGGATATAAAAAATTAGATGACTCGTAATTTCAGTTTCTAATTATTGGACAAAAAACTTCCTCAAGTAATAACCTAGAATACTGTCTAACACTTGATGTCTGCTCTGTTAAGTCTTCGTCGTCGGTTAGGAACCTGGGTGTGCTCTTTGATACCAATCTTTCATTTGAAAGTCACGTGTCCAGTATCTGTAAAACTGCATTTTTCCATCTTAAAAATATATCTAAATTACGTCATATGCTCTCATTGACAAATGCGGAACAATTAGTTCATGCGTTCATGACCTCAAGGCTAGATTATTGTAATGCTCTACTGGGTGGTTGCCCTGCACGCTTAATAAACAAACTACAGCTAGTTCAAAACGCAGCAGCTCGAGTTCTTACCAGAACCGGGAAGTATGACCATATTAGCCCGGTTCTGTCAAAACTGCACTGGCTCCCTATTAAACATCGCATCAATTTTAAAATATTGCTGATCACTTACAAAGCACTAAATGGTTTAGCTCCGCAGTATTTGAGCGAGCTCTTAACGCATTATAGTCCTTCATGTCTATTGCGATCTCAAAATTCCAGCCAGTTGATAATACCTAGAATATCAAAATCGACTGCTGGCGGTAGATCCTTCTCCTATTTAGCACCAAAACTTTGGAACAGCCTTCCTACCATTGTCCGGGAAGCAGACACACTCTGTCAGTTCAAAGCCAGATTAAAGACACATCTCTTTGACCTAGCATTCACATAATACATTATAGACTTCTATAATTCAATGTTAGGCTGCATAGATTAGGTCAGCTGGAACCGGGAACACTTCCCATAAATCCTGATGTACTCGTTACATCATAAGAAGAATGGCATCTACGCTAATTTTAGTGCCTTTGTTTATCCCGAGGTTTTCCCGCAGCCTGCCGGATCCAGGCCGTATCCAGATCTGACGAAGGACCTTCGCCTGGACCCGATGACAACGCAGTGCTCAAGTGCCAACTAGTCTCTCCCTATGGAGGATCCCTTTACCACTCTACAGATAAAGCGTTGTCGGGAAACTCAATTCGCGTATCTACCCCGAATTGATAAAATAAAATAAAATTCTGTATCAAAAATTATAAGGAAACACCAGTACTTTGTTTAGGCTTGGTTTGTAGGGAATTACAAACCTGCGCACATATATTCAAACGCACATAACTATAGAACCAATTCTTAATGCTCATTGGAACGCCATCAGCGTTTCTCACAGGTTCGCGTTTAAAGTCTATGTAGAGAGAATGGTGTCGTCTTAGCGGCCCCTAACTTAATAACAAATGATTGTTGCGACGGAAGCGAATCAATCATAACTAACCTTAGCTGGAAAATAACTTTACTAAAGAACCGCTATAAAGCCAAAACAATCTCTGTTACCATAAATTATACGTTTATCTCTGTAAAGCTGCTACATTGTTAAAAGCGCTATATAAATTAAGATGACTTGACTTGACACCCTTAATTATGCAGAAATTTAAGGCTTAATATAATTTAAACGGATGAGTTATAAAAAAAAAAAAATCACCCCCCTCACAGTTGTCATGAAGGGCAAAATTAGCTGTATAGACCATAGCCACTTTTTGCTCCAGGCTGTAAACATGTTTTTTTGTCTGCTGTAAAGTTGAGCATTTCAACATGGGGGGGATGCAGATTTGTATGGGATCAAATTCCCGCCAAATATATAGCGGTCACGTATAAAAAAATAATAAGCGTGAATCAAAAATTTAAAAACACATGTAAATATATTGAACAAACTGAAAAAAATAATGCAAAATGATCAGAATAGCAAACAACGTGGTCACGGATCAAAATATGATAAGCATGAATCAAGAAATAACAAGCATGAATAAAAATTTTAAACACATAAAGTTATTTTTGCACAAAACTTAAACTTATGGTCAAGCTTTCTTAAAAAGTATGTTTTCCTTGGTTATATTATGGCGCGTTTCCACCGCAGGAACTTTACCCAGGAACTAGGAACTTTGGGGTGGTACTCGGTGTGTTTACACCGCAGGAACCAGGGTCTAAATGAAGTTCCGGGTAAATATTTCCCCCTCAGAAAGTCCCTGCTGGCGAGGTAGTACTTTGTTAAAGTTCCGGAACTTTCAGGGGTGGGACTTGTGCGCTGAGCATGCTGATTGGTTGAATTCATGCCACATTGTGATTGGTTGACTCCATGCAGATTTTATTTATTAGACCGCCATTTTTTAAAATTGCGGTTCTTTGCTTCGTGTAGTTAAAGAGTTGTCTGACATGGAATTTAATAAAAAATACGATCGCTGGACCGACGACGAGGTCCAGGCTTTAATAAGCGTTTTTGCGGAAGAGGAAATCCAGCGGGAACTGGAAACGGCAATCCGCAATGAAAAGGTATACCTGAAAATATCGAGTCGGTTATGCGAGCTGGGCATTATTCACACTGGAAAACAGTGCAGAGAGAAGTTAAAAAAACTAAAACAAGATTACAAGAAGTAAAAGGATCACAACAATAAAAGTGGATCCGATCGACGTACCAACAAGTGGTTTGACCGCCTGGACGCGATGCTGGGACACAGGCCGGCGTTTTCTGGAGCAGCGGTGACGAAAGACTCGGCAATTGCGTTGTTGGAATCACTTCAGGAATCTGAGGACCAGTCGGTTGAAGGTAAATATCACATCTAACAGTTATATGATATCATGTTAAACTCGTTGCAGTGATAAAACAAACTAACTTTTTTCAACGTGTTTTTACAGATGAAATGAATGGCCCCAATGATTTGCAGCCAACGGAGACCAGCGTGTTTTCCCCTGCAATCACCAGTAGCCCTCGTCCCATGTCTCCCGCTGAAACGCACACACGCCGAGGTATAAAACAATGTTGTCTGTTGATAAATTATACTTCAAAACTGACCTAATTGTAATCCTAATGGTTTTGGGTCATTGTGTTATTTTTATATTATATTATTTGTGTTATTGCAAACTTAAATGGTGCATGATGGCCCAACACAAGTTTAAAATGTAAGATTTTTTTAGTGAAAACACTTAAAATAAGTGTTTTATGGTTTTATTGTTTCAGGGTGGGCTTGTGTATTTATTGTCATGTGTTTCTTCACTTAGGGAAGAGGAAAAGGGATTGTGACTTCCTTGATGCGCTGAGGGACATGGAAGATTCTAACCGGGCCGCCCTGCAGCTTGGACAAGAACAGCGTGACAAATACATGCAGCTGTTACTTGAGAGCCAGGCTGAGGAAAGAGAGATGAGGAGGCAGGAGTTGGCATTCCTGCAGTCGGAAGCTGAAGAAAGCAGGCGGCAGCAGAGGGACTTTCAGGCTGGGTTTCTGTCTGTTCTTGGTCAGTTTGCCCAGTCATTCAAAAAGTAGCCACAATGCCCAGCCACCTGATTTAACACAAGTTTGCACTTTCTCTTGAGTTTGCACTTGAAATTGCACATTAACAATTATTAGCATTTATAATCTGTATATATTGTTTGCATTCCTGCAAAGAGACTTTTAGGCCGGGTTTCTGTTCTTGGAGTTTGTCCAGTTGTTCTAAATACATTTGTATTTGTTTTTCTTTGCACATTATTTTACTGTTTATTATACTATTTATGTTGTAAGTAGTACTTACCTTGTGTCAAATAAAGTTTGTAAAATGTCACTTTCTTGAGATCAAGTGCCTTTTAATTTCCATGGTAATTTTAGCTCTTACGGTAAGATGCTGGTTAGATGTTTAAACATTTCAGGTGAAAGTGCACAGGTTAAAATAAGCAAAGTGTAGGTAATTTAACAACCTCATAAGTCACTTATGAAATGACATTTTATATTTATGACAGACTCTGTCATAAATATAAAATGTCATTTCATAAGTGACTTATGAGGTTGTTAAACAAATTAGAATATCATGCAAAAGTTAATTTCAGTAATTCAACTTAAAATGTGAAACTAATGTATTATATAGACTCATTACATGCAAAGTGAGATATTTCAAACCTTTATTTGTCATAATTTTGATTATGGCTTACAGCTATGAAAACCTTTTCACAATATTCTAATTTTAAATTTGGGTTTCATAAGCTGTAAGCCATAATAATAAAAATGACAAATAAAGGTTTGAAATATCTCACTTGGCATGTAATGAGTCTATACATTAGTTTCACATTTTAAGTTGAATTACTGAATTAAATTAACTTTTGCATGATATTCTAATTTGTGTTTCACCTGTAAACAGAAGGTGATAACAGAATAAATGAAAACCAAAGCATGATTCAAATAAACATTTTTATTTACAAAAAGAAAGTGTTACACAGCAAAAACAATGTGCAAGTGTATACAGCATAAAAAATTAAATTTAGTAAAAAAGTAACATTTTACACACACAAAAAAACAGTTTCTGGTCTGTAACCAGTGATACTGCAGTTTATTACATTGTAGTCAAAAACTTCATTAGGCCTGTACGTGCATCAAGACCCTCGTCCTCTACAGTGGATGACAGTGCCCCGTCAGGCTGGTTGAATGTACCCGTAGCCCATTCTTCTCTGAACTCATCACCATTCATTTCACAGAGGTTATGCAGAACACAACATGCTATTACCAGGGATTTGACCTTGTGTGTATTGCAGTCATTTCGTTTTAGCAAACACCTCCATCTGCCCTTTAGCCTGCCAAAAGCATTCTCAACCACCACCCTGGCTCTGCTTGTTTTCTGGTTGTACACAAGTTGTTGGGGTGTCAGTCGTCCGTTGTCGGTGAAAGGTTTCATTAGCCAACTCTTCAATGGATAGGCTGCATCACCAAGGACATAGTACCCCACATCATGTCCACAAATGTTCTTGGTTACATCAGGTAGTAACAAAGTAACAAACCCCTATCCACTAGGTCCCACAATCCTGACAAACGCAGCACTCTGGCATCATGCAGGCTCCCTGGCGCTCCTAAAAAAACATTCCAAAAGAGACCTCTTCCGTCCACAACAGCCTGTAGGATGATCAAAGTACTCTGTGTGGTACTCCTCTGGTCCAAGAATGGGGATGTGTGACCCATCAATTGCACCTACACACTGTGGCACACCCCACCTGCGCTCAAAATACACTGCCATTTCTTTAAATTTTTCACTGTTTGGTAACTGGATAACTTCTTGCATGAGTACCTTCTCAACAGATGAGCAGAAATCGTGAACACAGTGACACACAGTTGCAACTCCGACTCCAAATAAATGAGAGATGCTTCTATACTCGGAGTTAGTCGCAAGTTTCCAGAGTGCAATGGCGATTCTTTTTTGAACGGGTACACAATGCCGGTAGTTTGTGTCATGTCTCTCCAGCTGGGGTTGCAATCGACGACAGAGGTACAGAAAAGTATCCTTAGACATCCGGAAATTCTTTATCCACTGGGCTTCGGTGAAAGTTGGAACCACGCTGTCCCACCATCCCGTTGTTCTAGGGTGCATCCAAACCGATCGCGAAACACGACGCATTTGATAGTACTCGCATATCTAAAACATACAAAAGTGACAAAAATAAGTTGACGTAATCGATAATAACATTATTCACAACTTGGTTTAATTTGATGGATTAATTTCTTACCAGTCTTGTTCTTTCTGCCCGATGGCGCGCGTTCGTCCCAGCCATCTCACGGTCAATGTCCGCTATAGCTGATAACATACGTTGTCTAATTTTATATCTAGCATTACAAGCTTTCTGAATACGCTTTAGTATCAGTGCTCGTCTCTTTTCTGCCGTTTTGTTAATTACCTCGTTAGTAAAACAATACATCACACACAAAACCAGCACAGCTTGAATCTCCTCCATACTTAAAACTCGAAACTCAAAAGGCGCTCAAAACTGATTACTGTCCGTCGCAGACTGAGAGGAGCAGTCGCGCGCAGTTCAACGTCACCAGACAATTTGCATAATCTGCCCGGTACTGGGTACTTTAGACTGCGGTGTAAACGCAATAAGCAACCGGTCTGGGGTAAAAAAAGTTCCTGGTAAAAAAGTTCCTGGGACAAATTGTTCCGGGTAATTTTGGTGTAAACGCGCCATTACTCTGTGCTTTGTGCTCTCTTGCATTTTCTGCTCATATTTTACTTTTTTGTACGCTTGTGCTGTTTTTCTCTTCTCTCGTCTTTCTATGTTCTGTGCTTGCTTTCCCAAATGTTGCAGTTCGATTTTCATGTAAATTAGGGTGGGCTTAAGTGCCACCATTGGTCCACTAGTTCTAGATTGACAGCTACTTCTCTAGCCAATCAATCAAAGAGGGGAGTTGACGTCACAGCAATGCGAATCGTGGCTGCTGATGCTTACTTATAAAAAAGAGTGTTATCAGAGCCCGTCTCAGGAGAGCCTGCCCACTCCCTATTAAGTCCTATTGTACCGAATTTTGGTTGTAGTTCCACTGGGGGCGATCACCCATGAGTGCAAAATGAATGGGAGTCTATGGGGCTAGACGGCTAAATTTGTCTCTTTCACCCGATTGCCGTTGAGAAATCTCAGATCTGATTGTAGATTTTGCAAGTTCAACATGGGTTATGGGTTGAAAGTTGAATGAACGAGTACTTATGTCCTTTTGATTTCTTACAGGTTGAGTTGTTGTTGTCCATAACATGCTAGCATTCTGCTAATGAACGCTGATTGGTCAGTGAAGGACTGATTTCGACCAGAGATCCCGCTTGATGGCATCGTGTCATCCGAAGCGGGACCAGAAACAAACAAAACAAAAACTCTTCTAGCACGTGCATTTACCTGTGTCAGCTGTGTTGTCGATGCCTCGAGAGAAAAGAAAGTGCAGAGCGCGAAAGCATCAGTGTGACTGAAGGATTGCCGTAAAGCCGTATCTCTGGTCGTACATGTGTATGACGTCATTGACACTTTAAAAGACTTTTTAAAGCAAATAAGTGACTCTAAAAAATCTAACACCCAGCAATGTGTAATTTATTTGCATTTCCTTTCGAATACAACATTCAAATTACTAAACAAAAAATTATATCCTGAGAAAACTGGATTTTTATTGGTATAGCGCCATAGACCTCCATTCATTCTGCACTCGTCCTGTGAGCGCCCTCATATGGAATCAGAGAGGAACTGCAACCAGTTCAGAAGCCGGAAGTGTACTGGGAGTGAAACTTCTCGCCATATTAGACATTAGCTGTGTCCCAATGTGAAGTCTGCATCCTCCGAAGGCCGTATTTGAAGGCCGATTGCGTCACAGCGGCGCGACGAAACGTCACAGCGGAGCGACGAAGGATGTCCCAATTCAAAGGCTGCACACTTCGGAGGTCGCATTTGAAGGCCGATTGCGTCACCGCGGCGCTATGAAGGCTGTCCCAATTAAATTCTGCATCCTCCCAAGGCCGTATTCGAAGGCCGGTTGCGTCATCGCGGCGCGACGAAGGCTAAAGCGACGCCAAATGCACCCTTCATTTCCCCGTGAAAGGAACATAGACAGTAAAAGAAATGGACACAGCGACCCCATTGGATTCAACGGAGACAAAGTGAAGCCAATTAGAAACTCTTACTTCCTGGGGGTCGAGCGTACTGCGCAGACTCAAACTGAGCTTGACGACGTAGATGTGACGTGAGCAAACCGTCTGTCTTCTAGTAGCTGTGCCAAGAGAAATCTGAATCATTCCCTTCCGAGACTTGCAGAGACGGAGAGTGTGAGTAGGAGGTGTCCATGAGATAGGAGCAGGAGAAACTTTTAGTAGGTGTTCTGATTAATTACTTTGTCATTTTGTCTCCACGTCCTCGATCGCCCGTGAGCTTCTCCTCCTGTCCATACGGTAATTTCCTACTGTGCGACAGAGAGTCGCGTGGCTATGACGCAATCGTTAGCCTATTTTTACAAAAACTGCTTCTACGGGGCCGTAACGTAAGCTACAAGGTAATGAAGCCTTTTATACATTTTCGTGTTTCTTTAGAAATAAATAATGGACAAATGGAGTCTTTAAACGCCTCAGATGTGAAGTTATTCGCTGTCAAAGTGACGCCAAAATGAATGGGAGTCAATGGGATGCTAACAGCAGGTGGGGGTCCGCTAGCCAATGGCGGCGCCCGGGGGTACCTTCAACATAATAGAAATCCATGCCCCCCTGGAAAGGAAGGATACATAAATGGACACTTTGCGGACTATCCTACCCCATAATTCATCGCGCGGCGGTGACGACAGCATTTTTATTAAAAAATAAATAAATAAATGACGGCCGAGAGTTCGCTGGTGGACGGCAAATTCACATTTAAATGTAAGTATTATGTTTTCATTTACTCAAATAGCTAGCGAAACCTGAGTTAAAAGCCACACGTTTTTCTTTCTTATAAACTTCACCTTAACTCCTTCTTCACCATTGCGTGGCTTCATTTGTCAGGTGGTCTGAGGCAAAACTTGTGCTAATAGTTTAATAACTGTTTCAGGGAGCAAGGAGCAGACAGCTCAATTTATTAAACTGCAATTTAAAAAATAAATAAACTAAATAAATTAAATTATATTGTAATATTTGCACTAGTCTGTCTAACTTGTGTAAATAAGAAATATCACTCACCCTATAGAGCCCACAACAATAGGAAAAGCAGTAGATAAGGCAATGGGGTTTCACTTGTATGTGTTTTTGTAGTGCTGCCATGCAAGCTATGTCTACAAAGGTTTTAACCAAATTTGAGTATTCATGAATATGATTTCTGAATATGAATATGATTTTAAAAATACAAAGTAAGAAAGTTGAGATCACATCTTTGCTGAAATGTATTGTGCTGTTGTTGTTAACAAGCCATGGTTAATTTGCTCTGCCTTAGGATTGCACGTGTCCTGGGACAGGTGATGGTGTGAGTGGGAAACCCACTGCTGAAACTTGGCCCTGGTTTGTCCTCATGGATGAGGTGTTGGGACAGAGGCATTGCACCCTCATTGCCTCAATCCCTGAGGACACACCAGGGCCGAGTTCAGCAGTGTGTGACCAAGAAGAGGAGGAGCCAGGGGCAGCACCAGCAGCATCAGCACCCGCAACAGCACCACGAAGAAGGCGAGACAGAAAGGACGAGTTTTTGGACTTGATTAGAGAAGACATGGGACTGCAGAGGCGAGGAGAGCACTGGAGAGAATGGACAGGCTGTTTTCTCTTCTTGAAAGAATGATTGAGAAATATGTATATATATTCTTTAACTTTTTTCACTTATATTTTTTAAAAGGAAAAAAAAAAATTATGCAACTTTAAATGTATAAATAAAAGAGAATTCATTGCTCTGGACATTGTTTATTTTTGTAATGACAGTCATAATTTCTACATGAAACAAATTCTTCTATAACGTTTTTCCCCCAACTATTTACAACATACGTTAAACATATCAAAATCAACATAAACATTTAAATTTACAGTACACAAAATAAGAAAAAATTATGTAGACTTTTATTCAGCTGAGTGGTAGACCCTGGTGTGCTGCTGGACCGGGATGGGCTCCACAATAGAGACCCTGGTAAGGCCTCCTGCTGGTGGACATCATCTGGGATGCTCTCCAGAGTGTTTGACTGCATATTTCCACTATCCACTAAGTTGTCTACCAACAGGTTTGCAGGGCTGACTCATAATATATGGAATAAATATTGAGATACTTTATTACACTAAAGTACTTTTAATAACCACTACCGCATTGGGGAAAAACTACTAGTCATATATTTCAAACCTTAGTTAAGCAAAATTATCTTGCATACTCTAATGTACTTAAGGTATCAAGATTAAAGTAAAGGAATTCTGGAGGAAAAAAACCTTGTCAGGGTTTTTATGATGCTTTGCATTTCTATTACTGCATGTTGCATTTTACTTCTGAATATTTTCAAGGTTGATACATTTTAACTATATACGTTTGTGTAGTTTAATGTAAAACAATGCATCATATTGTAAAATAACATAATTTTGTATAACCACCACTGGTTATTTTGAAAATTAAAGTAAATGTAGGCCTATTGTCACAATATTAACAAATTGTTGCTAACTACAGCTGCGTCCCATTTCAAAGGGCACATCTGAAGCGCTCGGACCGGTCTAGCCTACGGAGGATTGTTCTTGTCGCCTAGCAACAGTGACTGACAGCTGCCGATGAAGAGCGGGAGTAACATTCGCACTGGACTTTTTATATTCAACTGAGTTTTATATTCAAATAGGGTTGAAAACCTGTGTAAATATATTTACCAAGGTCCATTTATGTGCATAATAAAAAAATAATACACTAGCCTACAAAATCGCATCAAGGTAAGATATAAATGAACATTTGAATCTTCGGCAAAGCCGAAAGTACACGACCTGAAACATCCTTAATACCATGTCCTCCAGTAAAATATAAAACATAAAAATGAAAATAGCCTAGCCAATTCTGGCTCCATAGCTGTTTAGGCTACTCAATTATATCAAATTGAATTATCAGGATGGTAGCATACTCTCGCACCGTTGCTTGGCGCCTGGAGCGGTAATCGGGAACATTTGGCAGCGCAATTAGGAAATCCTACGAAGGCTACATGGTGTGCCGTTCGGAGGACGCATAGGCTGAATCGTTTGAAGTCCGCAGCCTTCGAAGGATGCAGTCTTCACATTGGGACACAGCTATAGTATAGCTATTAAAAAGTTTTTGTGTGTCCCTTTAAATCCAATTAAGCTGTTGCGCCCAGAGGGCGGAGCTTCAATAGCTCGTGCCTTGTGCAGTGTGTGTTTGCAGCTCCGATTACCTCACACACACATGCACTGAAAATTTCAAAAACTTTTAGCCTTTTTTGTTCAAACCTGAGTCAGACAATGATTGAGAGACTCAAGAAGAAGAGACAACATGCAGAAGCAACAGGACATTTCTGAATGGTTAGTTGATGAATTTATGTATCTTCTGTAGTTAGTTTTGTAGTTATTCTAGTCATTGATTAGCATATTCTGTCTTGATAATCTATAAATCGTGTTTCGGGGGCGGGGTTTTTGTAAATTCTAGGGTTGGTGATGTCACTAACCCATGAAGAAGCTCGTTGTAGTTCCTATCAGCCGTTTGTTGTAGTCCTTAAAAAGCAATTTCTTTAAAAGTAAATATCTCCCTTTGCTTTGAACTTTGAGCGTTGTAACTTTGCAGATGTTGTATATGCTCAAACAGCAACATTACACACTAACTAAAGTTAGAAAAGCCAAATCATAATCAACCACCCCTTTAATAATAATAACCAAAAAACAACAAAAGACCGACAGGTATACATGTCCAGCAGTTTTACCCTACTAAAAGTTATTGGACAAAAGAGACTAAAGATAGGACCAACAATAAAAATTGAGGAGCTCCAAACCAAGGTACCCATCTGCGACATCACATTTGCCAAATTATCATGTCATAAGTCAAAACAAGTCATAGTGCTTGTTTAAATAGGGAGCAGCTGAGGTAATGAAACAGCATCTGGAATTAATCATGACAAACCTAGATATGAATTGTATTATAATAATCTTGTAGGATAATTTTTAGAGGTTTGTTTAAATTCAGAGCTGTTAAAACATTGATAATGTTCTGTAATCCTTGTTAATAAATGATACCTTTATGAAAATTTACCAAGGATTTACTGCAGTAATACTGTAACCATGACTATAGTAAACACAGCTATAATAATGATTAACCATGGTTTTACTACATCATTACTGTAGTATCCAAGGTAACTTGGTTCCCTTACGAGAACGTTCTCTCGTACTGCGTTGCAAACGCTGTGGGAAAACTCCTTTTCTCGAGAATATTGAAGCCTTTATTTTAAAACGCATTGCTGCAGCACATGCGAGAGCTAGAAGCTCACGTGAGCGTGCTGATTGGCTTGTGCAAAGCAACTGCACGAACCAATGGCGGATCAGCAGAGGAGCGCGGACCAATCAGGTCGCTTGGCACTCTGCCAGAGTCAAGCGCGCGAAACTGCACATGACAGAAGAGTATAAATATACAGAGAATCCGCCATTTGACAGATTTTATCTCCTTCAGCTTTCGACTCACCTCGTCGCTGATCCTCTCCGGATAAAGAAGCCGCTCGTCGTTGAACAGCCGTCCAGTGGAACAGCTTCGCATCCCGGCATCTGCCAGCTGAGCGTTTCCCTGTGGCATCCGACGAGTATCCCTTTTCTCTTTCTCTCTATCCTAAAAGAGCAATTTCGCTGTTTTCACAGCGCGCGGTGTTGATTATAATGCCGCTCTCTATCTGTGAATACTGCGGGTTTCCCCTGCTTGTGTTTACAGACACACACTCTGTGTGCTGCCTGTCTCGGCCCTGAGCACGCCGAGTCAGCGCTCACTATAGGCGGCTGCCTTCTCTGCGACGGGATGCCTGTTTCTACTCTCCGCTCGAGACTCGCTCTCGCTTCGTCGGTCAGTTATCCCGCCCATCTTCCGTCTTCGGCGCCCCGCGAGCCCTGTAGGAAGAAGCGGCGCGATCATGAGGCGTCCTGAACGCGGTGAGTTTAGCGGATGCACGCTAGGCTTTTCTACACGTGCTTCCCCCACGCTCTTCTCAGTTCTGTTCTCTCGGAGCGACCAACGCCCCTTGTCTGAAGCGGCGGGATTCGTCTCTTTTGACGGATCTGCTGATATTAATGCATACCGCAGTTCAGTGGCGGCATCTGAGAACGAGGATTGGTCGGGCTCCGCGGACCCCTCCCCCCCGTCTCAGTTAGACCCTTCTGACACTCGAGCGAACATCGACGCCGAACTCTTCCGCGTCATGTCTCGCGCTGTCAACGAGCTGGGACTCTACTGGTTTTTCTCCAGCTGAGCCTGCCAGAAGCCCCCTCGACGAGTGGTACCTGCCGGGGCGCCAACAGGCCCCTCGTCAGCACGCCGCTCCATTTCTGCCTGAGGTCCACGAAGAGCTCACTAAAAGCTGGCGCGCGCCCTTTTCAGCGCGAACGCGCTCATCTGCTTCTTCAACGCCCTCCACTGTTGACGGCGCTGAAGAAAAAGGTTATGTGTGTCTCCCCCCACTGGAGGAAGCGGTCGCTGCACACTTATGCCCTCCCACTGCAGGAAGTTGGAGGTCTAAGACTGTGCACCCATCTAAGCCGTGCAGAACTACTTCGGCCATTGCCAGCCGCGCCTATGCTGCCGCCGGTCAAGCCGCCTCTGCTCTCCACGCCATGGCGACCCTCCAAGTGTTTCAGGCGAAGCTCCTCCGCTACATGGATGAGTCAGGCCCTGACCCAGACACTTTTAAGGACCTCAGAAGTGCGACAGATCTAGCGCTACGGGCCACTAAGACCACCGCTCAAGCACTGGGCCGCAACATGGCCAGCCTAGTAGTTTTAGAGCGCCACCTATGGCTGACATTGACCGAAATCAGGGACGCAGACTAAACCGCCTTCCTCGATTCTCCGGTCACAGCATCTGGTCTCTTCGGCCCATCTGTCAGCGGCTTCGCAGAACACTTCACTGAGGCTCAGAAAGCCTCCAGCGCCATGAAGCATTTCCTCCCTAAACGCTCCAGTTCGGTCCAACGGCGCCCCAAGAGCACGCCGCGACCTGAGAGGGTAGCTTCACAAGTCCTCCAGCCCCGCCCAGTGGCTGAGACTAGCCAGCGCATGAAGCCTGCAAAACGGTTCCCGTTCCCTAAGCGCCGGGGCCCGCGGCCGAAGCTCACGCTCGATCATGAGCCCAAGAAGCCGTCCTAACCGGCTTAAAGAGGGGTCATTGTCCCGCCGCGGCCGGACCAGCCCCGAAGATCGCTCGAGTGCTACTCTCAGCCCCCTCTTCAGTTCAGGCGGTTGGAGCAGTATTAAATGCAGAACATGGGCCCGTCACCTGTCACGCACCCCTGCACGCAAACGCTGTTTTAACAGTGACCCACAAAAAGCACAAATCGAGCAAAATTTCTCCCTCACATACATGTCAGTTCGAACCCCCAACACTGGGCGTTCCAGATATGATAATGTCTCTGTCTCTGCGGGCTCTAGCTTGGCAAGCTATCCCCGGAGTTTCAGAATGGGTAATGAACATCATAAAGCGCGGTTACTCGCTTCAGTTCGCCCGCAGACCACCGCGTTTCCGTGCGGTTATACAAACCACGGTAAGGAGCACACTGAGTCATGTCCTCCGCACCGAAGTGTTAAGTCTGCTGGCCAAAGGGGCCATCGAAAAGATCCCCCTTTCTCAGAGCGAGTCAGGTTTTTACAGCCGTTACTTTCTTGTTCCAAAGAAAGACGGCGGCCTGAGACCCATTTTAGATCTGAGACATCTGAACAAGGCTCTCATGTCACGGCCGTTCAGAATGCTCATGACCAGACACATCCTGGCGCAAATTCGCCCAGGCGACTGGTTTTTCTCAATAGATCTAAAAGACGCTTACTTTCACATTCAAGTGAACCCCCACCACAGGCCATTCTTGAGATTCGCCTTCGAGGGGCAGACATACCAGTACAAAGTCCTACCATTTGGACTGGCACTGGCACCTCGTACATTCACGAAGTGCACGGATGCAGCTCTCTCCCCCCTGAGACAGCGGGGAATGCGCATCCTGAACTACCTCGGGGACTGGCTCATATTGACCCAGTCAGAGGCGGAGTCACATACTCACAGAGCCTGGCTCCTCAGACATCTAGAATGTCTAGGGCTCAAGGTCAAATTTGCCAAGAGTATTCTGTTGCCCAGCCAACGTATCACGTTCCTGGGAACAGTTCTCGACTCCGTACTTATGAGAGCATGGCCCACACCGGCCCGTGCTCTAACGATTCAGCAGCTCGCAGCATCGCTCACAGAGGGCTCTTATGTACCCCTCAGAACGTTCCAGAGGATCCTTGGCCTCATGGCCTCCGCATCATCAGTACTCCAACTCGGCTTACTGCGTATGCGTCCTCTTCAGCTGTGGCTAGCACCTCTGGTGCCACCCCACGCCTGGTATTCAGGCCACTTGGTTATCAAGGTAAACCAGCGCTGTGTTCAAGCCCTGGCCCCTTGGAAAGACGCCAGCTGGTACCAGAAGGGCGTAATCATGGGGGTGGTCTCAGAGAGGAGGGTGATTTCAACAGACGCTTCCAACTCAGGTTGGGGAGCGCTGTACGAGGGCAGGCCTGCCTCCGGCCTCTGGTCGAGCTCGGAGAAACGCCTACACATCAACTGCCTCGAAATGAGAGCAGTTTTTCTAGCCCTAAAAACCTTCCTCCCTCACCTGGCTGGACACCACGTTCTGGTCCGAACGGACAATATGTCAGTGGTCTCCTACATAAATCGCCAGGGCGGCCTCAGGTCCCACAACCTGCTTGCCATAGCCACGCAGCTCCTGCTATGGGCTCACACCAACCTGCGCTCAGGGCTTCAGTCTTCTCTGGATCGATTGCTCCTGTCTGCCTCGCTGCCTGCTGTGAGTGTGTTTGTTTGATTCGGTGCGATAAGCTCTGTCTTAGCCATATATTTCTTTGTTTTGAACCATCATTTTACTACCATTTCTAGTTGTTTATACTACTACATTTTACCCAACATCTCAGATTAACCTGACATCGCTAGCTTTTGTTATTAGTACTACTAGCACAAAACGCTAGTATTTCGCTAGCCTGTTAACACGCCACCCGTGCGCTCAGCTATTTTATTTATTTATTTTTCTCTCGCGCGTCCGCGCCTTTGAGTTCATAAAAAGCTCAGGTGAGTAAGAATCACTCAACAAACACGGTGAGTAATGTCTTGTCCTGTTATTGTCACTTGCACTTCATGTCACATGTTTAGTATAGGCTTCTCTGTCGACAATATAGGATTTATATGTGATAAATGTAAGGAGACAGTTAGGTTGACAGAGAAGATTTCAGAATTAGAAACACGCATCCAAACTTTAATTGAGGATAGTAAGAAAGCTAGTGCTTTAGATGTTTTGGATGCGCATAGAATAGTGCACACTTTACATGAGTCGGTTCTGGCTGAAGTAGAGCCCGTGCAGCCGGGCAAATGGGTGACAGTGAGGGATCGCTCTAGTCGCGGATCTAAAAACCACTCTTCCGTTCCGATTACCATAACAAATCGATTTGCCCCGCTCAGTGAAACACCCACTGAGAATGATTGTGCCCTAGTTATTGGCGATTCTATTACACGGAACGTGAAAATAGAGACACCAACCACCATAGTCACATGTTTGCCGGGAGCCAGAGCGCCTGACATCAAAGCAAATTTAAAAGTGCTGGCTAATGCTAATCGTAAATTCTCTAAGATCATTATTCATGTCGGCACTAATGATGTTCGACTCCGCCAGTCGGAGATCACCAAAATTAATATTAAAGAGGTGTGTGAACTTGCAAGTACGATGTCAAGGACTGTAATTTGCTCTGGCCCCCTTCCTGTTCGCAGGAGTGATGAGATAGTTAGTAGATTGTGTTCGCTTAACGGTTGGCTGTCTAAGTGGTGTCCGCTTAATAATATAGAATTCATAGACAATTGGAAAAGTTTTTGGGGCAAACCTGACCTGTTGAAAAGAGATGGTATTCATCCCTCCTGGGATGGTGCTGCTCTTCTCTCTAGTAATATGGCTCATAGTCTTAGAGCTCAAACATGACAATCTGGGGCTCAGGTCAGGAAGCAGACAGACTGGCTAAACCGACTGTCTGCTAGCGGCCTCGCGTCACCAAGGTCAGATAAATCCCATCACATAGAGCCTCTTTCACCTAGCTATCATCATATAGAGACTGTGTCTGTTCCCCGAATTTGGAAATCCAAAAAAACGTTTAAACCCAACTAAGGTTAAAAATTTAATTGATGTTCAACAAATAAAAAACAGCTATAATACAGATGAGCAAATGCTAAAGCTTGGGTTGCTGAATATTCGATCGCTTACTTCAAAAGCACTCATTGTTAATGATATGATTTCAGATAATAACCTAGATGTGCTGTGTTTGACAGAAACCTGGCTAAAACCAAACGATTACATTACTTTAAATGAATCAACCCCGCAAGATTACTGTTATAAACATGAGCCTCGTCTGAAACGCAAAGGGGGTGGTGTTGCTGTAATCTATAGTAATAGTTTCAAAACCACTAAGAAATCAAGTTTTAAATATAATTCTTTTGAAGCATTGGTGCTTAATGTAAAAATATATAGTGTAAACGATAAATCACGTTTGAGATTTGTGCTGGCTACTGTATACAGGCCACCAGGGCACCATACAGACTTTATCAAAGAATTTGCGGACTTTCTATCAGAATTAATATTGACTGCAGATAAAGTACTAATTGTTGGTGATTTTAATATACACATCGATAATGAAAAAGATGCATTGGGATTGGCATTTAAAGACATTGTAAATTCAATTGGAGTTAGACAACACGTGTCAGGACCTACTCATCGTCGTAATCATACTCTAGATCTAATATTATCACACGGAATAGATGTGGATGCCGTTGAAATTCTGCAGCAGAGCGATGACATCTCAGATCATTACCTAGTCTCGTGTTATTTGCATTTAGCCAAGGCTGCAAAGCCGACTCCGTGTTACAAATATGTGAGACCTATCACTTCTGCTACTAAAGATTGCTTTATTAATAATCTTCCTAATCAGTTTCATCATCTCAGCATCTCAGATAGCTTAGAAGAACTAGATATTACAACAGAAACGTTTAACTCTCTCTTTTCCAGCACTTTTCACAGTTGCTCCGTTGCGCTTAAAGAAGATTAAAGAAAATAGTCCAACGCCGTGGTACAACGAGCACACTCGGGCCCTTAAGAGAGCAGCCAGAAAAATGGAGCGCAACTGGAAGAAAACAAAACTAGAGGTATTTCGCATTTCATGGAAAGAGAGCTCAATTACTTACAGAGAGGCTTTAAAAGCTGCTAGATCTGCTTATTTTTCAACCCTATTAGAAGAAAATAAACATAATCCTAGGTATTTATTTGAAACGGTGGCTAAACTAACGAAAAATAAAGCTTCAAGCACCGAAGTTTCCAAGCAACACAGCAGTAATGACTTTATGAACTTCTTCACTTATAAGATTGATAATATCAGGGACACAATTATAACTATGCAACCGTCTACTACAGTATCGCATCAGGCAGTGCATTGTAGTCTCCCTGAGGAAAAATTTGATTCATTCGTTGCTATAGGAGAGGAAGAATTTACTAAACTCATTAAATCATCTAAATCTACAACATGTATGTTAGACCCTATACCGACTAAGCTACTGAAAGAAATACTTCCAGAGGTCATAGATCCTCTTCTTAATATCATTAATTCGTCTTTGTCTCTAGGATACGTACCAAAAAACTTTAAGCTGGCTTTGATTAAACCGCTTGTTAAAAAAACGCAACTTGATCCTTCAGAATTAGTCAATTACAGGCCGATCTCGAATCTACCTTTTCTGTCAAAGATATTAGAAAAGGCAGTATCCTCACAACTGTGTTCCTTTCTTGAAAGAAATGATATCTGCGAGGATTTCCAGTCCGGATTTAGACCGTACCATAGTACCGAAACAGCTCTCGTTAGAGTCACAAATGATTTGCTCTTATCATCCGATCGTGGTTGTATCTCTCTATTAGTGTTACTCGATCTTAGTGCTGCATTTGACACCATCGACCACAACGTTCTTTTAAATAGATTAGAACATTATGTTGGCATTACGGGAAATGCACTAGCATGGTTTAAATCATACTTATCTGACCGTTATCAGTTTGTAGCAGTAAATGATGAGATGTCTCATCGATCACAAGTTCAGTATGGCGTACCACAAGGCTCAGTACTAGGACCGCTGCTGTTCACTCTGTACATGCTACCATTAGGAGATATCATTAGGAAACATGGAATTAGCTTTCACTGTTATGCTGACGATACTCAGCTCTATATTTCTTCAAAACCTAACGAAACTTATCAATTCACAAAATTAACGGAATGCATAGTGGATATAAAAAATTGGATGACTTGTAATTTCCTACTTCTAAATTCTGAAAAAACAGAGTTTCTAATTATTGGACAAAAAACTTCCTCACGTAATAATCTAGAATACTGTCTAACACTTGATGGCTGCTCTGTTAAGTCTTCGTCGTCGGTTAGGAACCTGGGTGTGCTCTTTGATACCAATCTTTCATTTGAAAGTCACGTGTCTAGTATCTGTAAAACTGCATTTTTCCATCTTAAAAATATATCTAAATTACGTCATATGCTCTCATTGACAAATGCGGAACAATTAGTTCATGCGTTCATGACCTCAAGGCTAGATTATTGTAATGCTCTACTGGGTGGTTGCCCTGCACGCTTAATAAACAAACTACAGCTGGTCCAAAACGCAGCAGCTCGACTTCTTACCAGAACCAGGAAGTATGACCATATTAGCCCAGTTCTGTCAAAACTGCACTGGCTCCCTATTAAACATCGCATAAATTTTAAAATATTGCTGATTACTTACAAAGCACTGAATGGTTTAGCTCCGCAGTACTTGAGCGAGCTCTTAACGCATTATAGTCCGTCACGTCTATTACGATCTCAAAATTCCGGCCAGTTGATTATACCTAGAATATCAAAATCCACTGCTGGCGGTAGATCCTTTTCCTATTTAGCACCAAAACTCTGGAACAGTCTTCCTACCATTGTCCGGGAAGCAGACACACTCTGTCAGTTCAAAGCCAGATTAAAGACACATCTCTTTGACCTAGCTTTCACATAATACATTATAGACTTCTATAATTTAATGTTATGCTGCATAGATTAGGTCAGCCGGAACCGGGAACACTTCCCAAAAATCCTGATGTACTCGTTACATCATGAGAAGAATGGCATCTACGCTAATTTTAGTGTCTGTGTTTATCCCAAGGTTTTTCCTGCAGCCTGCCGGATCCAGGCCGTATCCAGATCTGACGAAGGACCTTCACCTGGACCGATGACAACGCAGTGCTGAAGTGCCAACTAGTCTCTCCCTATGGAGGATCCCACTACCACTCTACAGATAAGGCGTTGTCGGGAAAATTCGTCTTGCGGTCCTACCCCAAAGCAACAAATAATATAAAATTCTGTATCAAAATTTATAAGGAAAGACAAGTATTTTGTTTAGGCTTGGCTTGTAGGGAATTCCAAACCTGCGTATATTCTAACGCACATAACTATAGAACCCATTCTAAATGCGCATGTGACCGCCATCAGCGTTTCTCACAGGTTCGCGTTTAAAGTCTGTGTAGAGAGAATAGTGTCGTCTTAGCGGCCCCTAATTTAATAACAAATGATCATTGCGACGGAACCAAATCAATTAAAACTAACTTTAGATGGAAATAACTTAACTCTGCTGTAAAGCCGAAACAATCTCTGTTACCTTAAATTATACGCTTATCTCTGTAAAGCTGCTTTGAGACAATCTACATTGTTAAAAGCGCTATATAAATGAAGATGACTTGACTTGACTTGGCTCGCTCAGGGCAGCTCACGTGCCAGGCACGTTGAACACAGGAGCAGACATGCTCTCTCGGGGCAGAGTTCCCCCAGAGGAATGGTCTCTCCACCCTCAGACGGTTCTCCTGCTTTGGGAGGTCTTCGGGAAGGCAGAAGTAGATCTTTTCGCCTCAGAAGACAACTGTCACTGCCCAATATTCTTATCAAAGAACAGGGATGCGTTGGCCCACGACTGGCCCAACCTCCCTCTCTATGCGTTTCCTCCGGTCTCGATGCTCCCTCAGGTCATCGAACGGATCAGGAACACCAAAAGCGCGGTCCTCTTGGTGGCTCCTCTCTGGCGGACCCAGATTTGGTTCCCAGAGTTGATGCAACTGTCTGTAACAGACCCTTGGCCAATTCCACTGAGGTGCGACCTTCTGGCTCAGGCCAACAGGACAATCTGGCATCCTCGTCCCGACTTGTGGGCCCTACATGTATGGCCACTCAACGGGTACCCCAGGATCTCCCAGAAGGTGTCCTAAACACTATTATGGAGGCTAGAGCTCCATCTACTAGACGCCTCTATCTCCTAAAATGGTCAGTGTTTTCCAGCTGGTGTTTAGCTCGAAACCTCGACCCACACACTTGTGAAGTACCAAGAGTGCTATCCTTTCTCCAAGAGATGCTGGATGCGGGTCGTTCCCCCTCCACTCTCAAGGTGTATGTAGCAGCCATTGCTGCACATCACGTATTGAAAGCCGGAGCCTCCTTAGGAAAATGCGACCTTATAGTTCGCCTCCTTAAGGGCGCCAGAAGGCTTAACCCGCCTCGGCCGCCATCTGTCCCAGCCTGGGACCTTTCTTTGGTTCTACGGGCTCTTAAGGGACCTCCCTTTGAACCACTTCAGTCAGCCGACCTAAAACCTCTCTCCCTGAAAACCGCCCTGCTTTTGGCACTGGCGTCAGTCAAAAGAGTAGGTGACTTACAGGCGCTCTCTACTAGCGCTTCCTGTCTGGAGTTCGGCCCCAATGACTCTAAGGTCATCCTTAGGCCAAGACATGGATATATTCCTAAGGTGCTCTCAACTCCGTTCAGAGCCCAGGTTATTTCTCTGTCAGCTCTTCCCGCTTCGGAAGAGTTCAGTGATGCTCTCACACTCTGCCCTGTCAGAGCTTTGAGAATTTATTTAGAGCGTTCAGCCTCGTTCAGACAGTCTGAACAGCTTTTTGTTTGTTTCGGGGGCCGAACCAAGGGTCTTCCCGTCACGAAGCTCACGCTGTCTAGATGGATAGTGGATGCCATTGCTCTGGCTTACACCTCACTGGGCCTTACATGTCCCATAGGTGTTAGAGCTCACTCCACGAGAGGCGTCGCCTCATCGTGGGCCTGGTCGAGTGGTGTTCCTATCGAAGACATTTGTGCGGCGGCCGGATGGTCCGTCCCGTCCACATTTGTGAGATTTTACAACCTAGAAGTTCCTGCTCTGCAGGCACGAGTTCTCTCTATCTAAGCTCTGGCTCTGCGGACCCAGGCTAGTTTTGACATTCCTTCTGGCACATTCGTGCGATGACCGGCTAGTCCGTTTCGTCCACATCTGTGAGACATTACAACCCAGAAGTCCCTGCTCCGCAGGTACGAATTCTCTCTATCTAGGCCCTGGCTCTATGGACCCAGACTAGTTATTGCAGTACCTATACAGGATATTTATGCGGCGGCCGGCTGGTCCGTTCCGTTCGCATCTGTAAACCTTTATAACTTATAGTACCTGCCTTGCAGGCATAAGTTATCTCTATCTAACGCTGGCTCTGTGGACCCAGACTAGTTTGTGACTCAGACACTGGTTGTCATTCTGTGTTGTGGGACTCTTAAGACTGGCCTTTGCCCAGCTCTTGTCTGTTTGGATATCTAAGGGCCCGAAGATTCGGTCTCTTTATCCTAGGCTATTCTGTACTTCCTGGAGCTCCCGGTGAGTCAGATTGGCCAAAGATTGACAAGCACAGCGTTTTAAATAGTGTTCCCACAGCGTTTGCAACGCAGTACGAGAGAACGTTCTCGTAAGGGAACGTACTTGGTTACTTACGTAACCTCGGTTCCCTTAGAGATAAGGGAACGAGTACTGCGTTGCCTTGCCGTGCTATTGTCTCTTATGGCAGGTGTCTTTTCGCTTCAGTCGATTTAAACCTGTCAAATGGCGGATTCTCTGTATATTTATACTCTTCTGTCACGTGCAGTTTCGCGCGCTTGACTCTGGCAGAGTGCCAAGCGCCCTGATTGGTCCGCGCTCCTCTGCTGATCCGCCATTGGTTCGTGCAGTTGCTTTGCACAAGCCAATCAGCACGCTCACGCGAGCTTCTAGCTCTCGCATGTGCTGCAGCAATGCGTTTTAAAATAAAGGCTTCAATATTCTCGAGAAAAGGAGTTTTCCCACAGCGTTTGCAACGCAGTACTCATTCCCTTATCTCTAAGGGAACCGAGGTTACGTCAGTAACCAAGTACGTTTTAGTAGCAGTAACCATGAAATATTATATAAATAATAGGCTATATATAGTTAAATCTTGTAGTTATATATGTGGTTTATATTTAATCATTTTTAAAGGGTAATCAAAGAAAACAGTAAATATGTTTTTGCAGAACATTATGATGTCACTGTGAAATTGACCTTTGACCTTTTGTGAAATTTAATCATAATTATCAAATAAATTCTTGAGTTATGGCCCAAAAAGTATTTTGTGAGGTCAACTTCGGCCTTTGACCACAAATTCTAATATGTTTAGTCTAATTAGACATTAGTCCAGATTGAATGAAATTCTTTCCAGACGTTCCCGAAATACCACATTTACAAGAAAGGAGAAGAACGTGAAGTTATAGTGATCTTGACCTCTGACCACCAAAATCTAATCACTTTATCTTTGCATCTATGTGAACATTTGTGCCAAAAAATGTGAAGAAAGACCTGTAAGCCGTTCCTGAGTTATTGCGTTCACAAGTTGAATTACAGCCAAAGTCATGTTTTGTGAGGTCACAGTGACCTTGACCTCTGATCTCCAAATTCTGTTCAGTTCATCCTTGATCCCAAGTGAACATTTGCAACAAATTTGAAGAAATTCCCTCAAGGCGTTCCTGAGATATCGCGTTGTCTATATATGCGGCGCAGTGAACATGGAATGACAATAGGGGGCGATAGAGAGCAAACCATGTGTGTATGCAGAGGACATACACAAATTTTTTTTCTCATTTTACCATCTATCTGAGGACCTCTCTGAAACTTTGAGAGAAGCCTTTAAATAGACAATGGAGGCCATTGCAGTGAAAACAAAGTGAGGACCGTCCTAAATGTCCTCACTTTGCAAAAAGGTCCTCACTCCAAAGGTTAAAAACTCACACTGGTCCTCACAAAGATAGCCATGCAAACACACACACACACACACACACACACACACAATCAAAGTCACAAGTTTTCCCCAAAGAGTTTGGAAACATTCAAAAGTGTAAATGTCCTTCCTGCAAGAAAAAAACAAATGTTAATTGATTAATTAAAGTTGATTAATTAAAAAATCCATCACAATGCCAATTACAAGTAAAAAGAAATTGCAGAATAGATATTTGTTTTTAATGACCCTACATGTATGCTTAAAAGAAAAAAGGTCAGAAAGTACATTCAATCCCATTGAATTGTGTGTTAACCAGAGAATTTCTCGTCAAGAAAAAATGCCTACTTGTTGCGTCGTGGACTGTGAAAATCACACCAGTTGTGGAGTCAAGTTTTTCAGGATTCCTGCAGGATCTAATCCGTTTAAAAAAAAAAAAAAAATAGACGACATCTGTTCAGATCTATTTTTTTTTTACAGTCTTATGGTTCAGATAGATACTGCTATCTGCTAAGTAGCATGACACAGTTCACAATTAATGCCAGATATCGAACTTCACCTAACTATTAAACCAGTCTACAGTTTACAGAAAACATTTGTTTACTTACCAGGGCTTAACTATATTGCTGTCACAATAACTGTCATATAACACAATAACACTACAAACACGAGCATCTAGATTGTAGCATTGTCCCTGTCTGCCCGTTTATTATATAAAAAAATACACATACTTAACAGTGTTAAATTTGAAAAAGTACTGTTCGACAGAGCTGCTTGGTTTGTTACCACAGTTATCTGCGTGGTTCCTCGGCGATGAAGTTCCACATTTGCGGCTATCCAACACGAAAATGCATGCAGCAAATAAGCCGTTCACAATATTTTCTTCAGATAACTCCAAATTTCTCCCATACACTGGACTTGATTTTTGATGTCGACAACTTTACAATCTCCACTATATTCTTCTCTTTAACTCCTCAGCATCCATCTCGACAACTGCAAGCAGGTCGCGCGCGCGCGCGGTTATGAAGCATTTTTAAAAGTGAAAGATCCTGGGAGGGCGTGGCGCGTGGGCAAATAAACTGATGTGGATTTTAAATTATTTTATCAACTTAAAATACAGGCATATTTTTGTAGACGTGTTCCTAAAAATATGAATATATTTTTACGTTTGCATGTGATTGTTTTAAACCCGTGTTTAGACCCGTATTTCCCCCGTGTCCGACCCGACACAGTTGGATATTTTTCACAAGGTTTGAGCAAAACCGTCACCCGTCCAGGACTCTAATCAGGCAGACAATCGCCATTAGCTAAAACAAGTTTATTATGATTCTGTTCCCGTTCCTGTGATGGCAAAGACAGTGCATACCCTTTACACAATATGCCGGTCTATTAGCCGCACCATTTTTCTGACCCCATGCTGCGCGCGCACCCAACCTAGGCGTTCGATGTTTACAAACATTGAAGGGGTCAATATACACAAGGAACTAATCTAACTAATCAACAAGAAAAAAACTACAAAGGACTACAAAACATGGTGCAAAACCAGAAAATTACATAAAAGTCCACATAAGACAAGGGGAACACATGTAATAATTGTTCATAATGTAATCATTTTCTTAAAACGTAATAAAATCTTGAGCTCATAATGTAATAAGTTTTACATTATGATACATTTATTACATTATAAACTCACCAAAAACATTGTCATAATTGTAATAACTTTTATAAAACATAAAAAGTATAAAACCTAAATCCGGTCTTAACCTGTGAAATGCAACAGATTTAAATATTCACGCAATTATTATTAAACAATGCATTATTCCTTTACAGTACATTTTAAAAATCTAAATCCAGCCCCAACCTGCCTACTAAATCCACCAGATACTACTACTACTACTATTATTATTTGTACTACTTCTTATATACATATGGTATACTTACTGTTAAATGACAAACAACCAACATTGTTTACAAATGTAAAAAAAAGAGAGAAAAAAAAACTCAGTATCTTTCTATATAGTAATGAGGTGTGTGTGTGTGCAATAGACCACATTATCAGCTTCAGTCAATGGCAGCACAGATCGCAAAGATTTTAAGCAAGTTAAGCAAAGGAAACATTTCTTCACTTTAATACAAGTTGCAAAACAAAGCCTGAATGTACATAAGAGGGCATGTTGAAATATACAGTACAACATACAATCATGTACAGTGGTTATAAAAAGTATACACACCCCTGTTAAAACAGGTAGGTTTTGTGATGTAAAAAGAAAGATAAATAAAATGAAATAAAAAACAGAAATTTTGCACCTTTAATGTGAAATTACAACCTAATGTATGCAATGAGTATTTTTGGATGTAAATTAATACTTCTTAATCTCCTTAGTAGTGTTTACTGACCAGCAGTGTGTGACAATATGTGACAATAGATAAAATTATTAATACATTTTACTTTTTTTTTTTTACATTTTACAGTTTTTATGACAACCATTTAAATCACTATATCTCAACAATGATTAAAAACTTATAATTACAATAGAAAGCAGAATGTTTACTTTTTTTATTTAGTGCATAAATCTTTAAATGTATTTCTGAGTTAAAGTGACTCAAAATAATGGAGCATGTCATAATCACAAAATATTTAATGAAACTGTTGTTTCACAGACAAGGTATTAACGAGTCAGATTAAAATGCATGTTTGAGATGTTTTAACTAAAATCAATTTGCACCATCATATCTTAAAATATGTCAGTGCTATTGTTATGTCTCAAAATGCACACCAGTAACGTTTTTTTTTTCTAAGGCATATTTATAAAAGCTACTTAAATGCCCTAATTGAACTAAGCCTTAATCCTGATTTAATCTAAGACCTGTCCAAGAAACCAGTTGCATAAACCGCTAAGACTAGTCTTACAAATCAATTTTTTTTTCTTTAAGACTGTTCATAGCTTTTTTTAAATCAGTGACATAAAAACAGCTAGTGCGCCATACTAGAATTTAAGACACTGTCTTAACATAATGTTTATGCAACTGGCTCCCTTAAGTCTATCATTATATTTTGTGCTAAAATTTATTACATTGAAAGATAATTATTATATTGTAAACATCGTTTCAATTATACATTATGTGCTGGTATTACCTTATAAACTGTGTTTACATTATAAGTTGCTACAGTGTGTTCATTATGTAATAAATTTCTCATACAATAACCTATTACATTATGTAAAAAATCATTATTACATTGGAAAATCGTTATTACATTAAGAGCTCAAGATATTAATACGTTTTGACAAAAAAAATCATATTATATTCATATTTAACTTCCAAAATATTCAAACTGTTTAAAAATACAACCTATAATATTCAACAGGCAATTTTCGGTCCATTTTATTTCGCTTTGCAAATTCGCTTCCACAAATTCAGTGTCAACGTTGAATTTACTATTGAATTTGAACCACTGAATTTGTGGAAGCGAATTTGCAAAGCGAAATAAAATGGACCGAAAATTGCCTGTTGTATATTTTAGGTTGTATTTTTAAACAGTTTGAATATTTTGGAAGTTAAATATGAAAGGTGAATATGGATTATTGAATTTTTTATAATGAAAATGTGTTTGAAATGTTTTGAATTGAAATATTCACAGCTTAAATATTCAACCATGTTGAATTTCAGCCCATAAAAATGCAAGCCCTAAAAATACGCCTTAAAGGGGTCATATAATGGTACATGCACTTTTACAAGTTGATTGTTCTGAAATGTGTGTTGGCAGTGCCTGTACACAACCATCATAAAATGATAAACATCCATCCAGTGTTTTTTTTTAATCTCCTTATATGTTTTCCCCTCTCTCAAATCAAGCCGTTCGATTTTGTGACGTCACAAAATCGACGCCCCTCCCACGATTGTTGATTGACAGCAGCGTTTCAACACAGACCCGCCCTCGCTCGTGAGCGAGCTGTCTGTCATAGTCCGCGCAACAGCAATGCTTTCATGTTTGCGGGAATCATTTCACCAGACTGCTTTATAAACGAGAACATTGAAAAAGGTATTAGCTCCTGTCTGAGTATGTGTTGTTTATGTGCCTAATGACTGACATAGTCTCACAGACTGGTTATTTTTTTAAACAGATCAGTAAAATGTTAGTGCTTCAGCCCTGACAGTTGTACCTAACACTGCATAGATAACGTTACGGATCACTGACAAGCCTACATTTACCGGAAAAAAGTTTTTCATGACCATTAGCTGTAACATCAATCTGTCAATGAACTAACATATACATCAGTAAACACATAGCGTTCGTATCTCACTACTCTACCCTGCCAGTACATACAAAGATAGATCAAAGTGACATTAACCAACCATTCAGAAACGTCCTGTTTTCCAACTCTGGTTCAAATTGACTGCCATTCTTCAAAATATAACATTACTCTCAACTGTTGTCAAGGCAACACTCCATGTGTGTTGTTGTGGCAAAACACCCACAGAACAGAGGGGTGGGGTGAGCAAAGCTCATTATCATTTAAAGACACAAGCACTTAAAGGGATACTCTACCGTTTTTTCATATTAAACTATGTTATTCCCTTAACTAAGACGAGAGGAAGAGGATCAGGCGTGACTTTTTACTGCGCCAGTCGAAGTACTCCCAAAAGTGCTATTCCGCTATACATTATAGTTGTCCTTTTTAACCCGCTTAGAAAAGCGCCACGTTTTATTTTGTGTCACCATACTTGGTCGTATAACTACTTGTGTAACTGTTTTTAAATAGGGAAAACGTTGATGTGTTTGGTCACTTCTAAATTCATTGCTGCTAGATACCATTGAATATACTGGGGTAAGCTAAGTGCTTTCAAAGAGTCACCGCGCGCTAGAGCGATTAAGTGCACGCACTAAGATGAGAGAGGTATGTATCAACTCGTCTTAGTTAAGGGAACAACATAGTTTAATATGAAAAAACGGTAGAGTATCCCCTTTAAATGGCGTGCTGAAAACAGAGCTGTTTTTGACCAGGTAAAATGAGTGTTTTTTTACAATACTAATGAGAATTTTTAATTAAAGTATATTACAAACTTTTAATTTAGACCCTAAAGAATCATATTAGCTTGTACAAAAATGGCATTACATGACCCCTTTAAAATGCAAGCATGGTTAATGCAATGCATTTTTTTTTTTTTTTTTTTAAAGTAGTGCAATTCAACTGGCTTTTTTTGTTTCAAAAACATTTGGCATTATTTAACTTCCATAGTGTTCAGGGGACAGGCAGCTAGCGGATAGTGAGGAGATGTTTGCTGGATGTGACAAAAAATGTTTTGGCCTAAAAAACGTGACATCGCTTAGAGCACCTTTAAGTGCCACCTCAGTTAGCACCTAAGCGTCAGTCTTAGGCTGCGTCCAAAATCGCATTGTGGGGACATGACCAGAGCAAAGGCAAGAGACACTGCTTGCAGTCAATTCAAATTTGTATTGACTTCAGAAAAAGAATAACAAATCAAAAATAACATAAACAAAGACACTATAGTATAATAAAATAAATAAAATGAAAATAAACACAATGAAACAATAACCCCCCTGCTCACACTAGGAAATGGACTATGCCTACACTACCCATAATTCCTTGGGATGGCATAAAATGAGGAACAGGAAGGCCTCACTTCCTCTTAAACCCCCACCCCCAGACTTGAACCCAGAAGGTAAGTTTTGAAAATGGGGATATAAACTAATATAGTTGTATAACTAATATAATCTTTTGTCATCTGTCTATGTGCACCTTAGACTAGAAAAAAAGTTACCAAACTCATATTTAACCAAACAATGAAAAAAAGAAAGAAAAAAAAAGCACTTATTCAAAAAATATAAACCAAACACAGGGCATACACCGCAATCAGGGGTAACTTAAGACATCGTCACATGCATACCCCCTTGAGTAGGTACTTATTTTGAGTAATTACTTCAGGGCTGCTAAAAAAGTATGTTCTAATAATATCATGCACACCAGAATCTCGCTGGAAGTAGTAGGTCATCCAGGTACTTTTTTGTCTACTCTTTCGTCAGTACTGTGAATTTGGACATACTGTTTGTATGCTTTTGTTCTGCTTTTGTCACATACTGTTTTTCGTCTACTATATTGTAGGGCACAGCTTTAGACTTTGCTAAAAATTGATTTTAGCTCTTTATACATAGCTCATACTCTTTAACAAGTCTTATTTACTAAAAAAAATTCTAATACTCTTTCAAAGCTTAAGCCTATTCTTAAAAGCATTTTTAGACATGTTAAAAGTATGACCCCTAGAATTTTCACTAATCAAAACTGAATTACGACTAGTAGAGATAGTTGTATTACAGAGTGTGTTAAAGATATAAAAGATTGGATGACGCGTAATTTTCTTTTATTAAATCCAGACAAAACAGAGGTATTACTTATCGGTTCAAAAAACCGCCCACAAAACCTCTCACAATACAACTTTAACATCGCAGGATGTCCTGTTACTTTATCCTCTACAGTAAAAGACCTGGGTGTTATACTCGATTGCAACCTGTCTTTCGAAAATCATATTTTGTATGTTAGAAAAACAGCCTTTTTCCACCTTAGAAACATTGCTAAGCTACGTAATATGCTATCAGTTTCTGATGCAGAAAAGTTAGTTCATGCATTCATGACCTCGAGACTAGATTACTGTAATGCTTCATAGCTGGTTGTCCTGCATCCTCAATAAACAAGCTACAGTTAGTCCAAAATGCCGCCGCTAGAGTTCTTACTAGATCAAGAAAATATCATATAACACCGATTTTATCATCACTGCATTGGTTACCTATAAAGTTCCGTATTAATTACAAGGTATTGCTACTAGGGGTGTAAGAAAAAATCGATACACTTGAGTATCGCGATATTTTATTTTGCAATACTGTATCGATTTTCAAAAACGCAATATCGATTTTTTTTTTTTTTTTTTACGTCCAAAAATATTCATGGTAAGACCGTAAGACAGTGGTTCACGTTTATGTTGTTTAAATCCCTACCAATAGATAGCTATGCTGAGACGCACCACTAGTGTCCTCGCCAGGCTCGCCTATAACGGTGCGTGTCCACTGGACATTTTAGGATTGACAGCGGACCGGAGAAAGCGTTGAGAGCGACCGAGAGCGTCAAAAAGTTGGGCAGTTCCTTTATACAAATATCAAGCGAAAAACGCAGTCGGCAGCCAATTGCTGTGAGGTTCGGGATGTGATGTCTACCTTGAGAGTTTAAACATATGCAAATTGTGCCGGAGTTTATGCTGGATTTAGTGCGTAAATCATTTTGTTTACAAATTAGACGTTGTGCAGTTGTTATATAGCCTATATGTTAAATATTTCATTTTGGATGTGTTTATTGTGATTATATTGGCTGGTTTTATAAAAGTTTATACAACTGAAAGGATATCTTTGCTTGGTGCATTTGGAAACAAAGCTTGTCTATTTCTAAATGTAATCGCGTGCATCGTTCACATCAAACGCGAAGAGAGCATCTGGCGCGAGTGATTGCAATGTTAAGTCAATGCAAAGACGCGTTTACGCGCGTCTGGAGGTCCTGCGGCACGAGGCGTTTAGTGCGGCGCGGTTCGCCTCATTCGCGCGTCCAGTTCTTTTAAAATCTTTTATCACATAAAACTTGATTTCAATATATGACACATTTATTTTGTTCACTTTCATCCACTTTCATTCATTTTCGTCCAGTTCACGTTGTTGTTTTGTATTGTGACAGGGGCTATGTACCTATTTTCTTTTATTATGGCCTACTTGAGCATATAAACATTTGCTCACTAAGAACCTGTAAACCACAAGCCCAAACTGGCAGTTTGATTTTCTGTGTACTGAATTGTTTACCTAAAGTAAACTTCTTTGACTTTTATGCACATCATTTCTTTTTTTTTAATATTTTAATATATTTTACTTTTAAAAAATCCCAATATATCGCCTTATGCACAGTATCGAAATATATTGCAATATATTGAATCGTGACCCATGTATCGTGATACGTATCGTATCGCCAGATTCTTGCCAATACACAGCCCTAATTGCTACTGACTTATAAAGCCCTAAACGGCTTAGCTCCAGTCTATTTAACGGATCTTCTATCGCCCTATAATCCATCGCGCTCTTTAAGATCACTAAATTCAAGGCTTTTGGTCATACCTAGGATATCCAGAACCACCAAAGGAGGGAGAGCATTTTTACATTTAGCCCCAAAACTCTGGAATAGCCTTCCTGATACTGTTCGTTGCTCAGACTCGCTCTCCCAGTTTAAAACTAGATTAAAGTCGCATCTCTTCAGCCAGGCATTCATATAGTATTTTTAATCTTACAGTTCAAACTACAATCCGGCCTCTAGTTCATAAACGGCAGAGGAGAACTGGCCCCCGACTGAGCCTGGGTTCTCCCAAGGTTTTTTTTTTTTTCTCCATTGGGTCACCTGATGGAGTTTTAGGACACCATTAGGTCACTTGATGGAGTTTTTCGGTTCCTTGCCACTGTTGCCTTTGGCTTGCTCAGTTGGGGATATTTAATTTGATTTTATCAATCAATAAATTCCACTAGAAACAAACCTTGTTGTATTATTTTAATTTGATACTGTGAAGCTGCTTTGATACAATCTGTATTGTGAAAAGCGCTATACAAATATACTTGACTTGTATCAAATGCTTAAACGGATTGCCATAATACTGTAGTCAGAAACTTTGTTTGTGTTAGACAAATACTTTAAGATACCTACAATTGTACTTTTGACAAGGAGTATATTTTCAGACATGTATAAACAATTTTTATATACACTGCCGTTCAAAAATTTGGGATCGGTATGATTTTTAATGTTTATGCTCACCAAGGCTGTATTTATTTGAGAAAAAAAAATTAAATGGAGCTTTCTATTCAAAGAATCCAGAAAAAAAGAAAAGGAAATTGTCCACAACTGTTTTCAACATTGATAAAAGTTTTTTGAGCATCAAATTAGAATATTAGAATTTCGGAAGGATCATGTAACACTTGAGACATAAGTAATGATGCTGAAAATTCAGCTTTGGGCAAGAGGAAATTTTCTGTACAGCAATCTATTTGTGTGAGCACTGCTTGCTGTTAGTTTTAATCTGCCCTGTGCCCTTCAATTGAGTTTAAAGACAAACTCTTTAGATACAGTAAGTATTCTAAATTTTCATTAGCCCAGTAGTTAAAAAAAAAAAAAGGTATACACGTGTTCGCAAGCATGTCTATATAAAAACTGTTAGCTTGCTATGGAAGCTAGTTTCTGCCACTGAATAAAAAAATTCAGGTAATTGCGATTTTTCATCCCACAATTCAGATTTTTCCCCCCTCATAATTGGACACTGTAACCTTTAATTATGAGGAAAAAAAAGTCAGAATTGCGAGATGTCACCAATATCTTTATTCCGTAACAGAAGCTTCCACAGCTTGCCATGCAATTTAACTAAAACATCAATTTGCTCAGCATATTAACTTAATTTCCTGCTAGAATAAAGGGCATTCCATCAGCACAGGAAAACAAACAAACAAAGTGATTTCCAAATCTTTTATTTAAAGAGTACAAATCGACATCTACTTAGACTTCTGGCTCTGTGCCTGTGCCTTCAGTACTTTGACGACGATCTTCTGCTCCTCAATGAGGAAAGCTCGCTTGATCCTGAAAAGTGATGCAGATGGATATGGGTCATGTGCACATAGAATGCATTTAACTCAAGAGTTTAATTAGAACATACTTAAATGAACAGTTCACCAAAACACTGTCGTCATTCACTCATGTTATTTCATATGTTTTCCAACAGAGGATTAGAATCCATTCAACTAATTTTTGCAGAGTACAGTACAGAGCCAATGAATCCAAACAAAGATTTCATTGGTTCTGTACTGTACAACCAAATCTTAAAATCACATTATGGTGCATTTGCATCCTTTTTGAACCTTTAAAAATCTTATGTCCCCATCTTTAATTACATGGAAAAGTGTACTCATTACAATTCTTTTAGACATCTCCTTTTGTGTTTTAGAACAAAAACAAATCTGTATTGTCATGAGACAAAAAATGTTTTGATTAATTATACTTTGATAAGATGAGCTATCCCTTTAATAATCACCCGTCCCAATCTACTTGTTTACAAATAACTCGATCTCAGTTTGTTACCTGTCTCGTACACATTTGGCACACATGGAACCACCATAAGCTCGGCTAACATGCTTCTTGGTTTTTGAGAGTCTCATGAGAACCTGGGGCCTCACAGCACGGATCTATTGAGGAAAAAACATTAGAACATGGTCAATCACGTATTCAGATGTGTCAAGTTTAACAGCACCTTTAAATTACATATTTGGTAATCAAATCTGATGTAGTTATTAAGGTTGGTAAAACAGTAGTAGTGCAATACTCATTTTTCCTAATACTTGTATCATTAATATAGTAGTACAATAAGTCATGGTTGTATGGCAGGTTTGCTGCGATAGTCAGTGATACCGGTGTTCAGCCGCAACACCGGTAACATCACTTGACCACCGCCCCCCACCATCATTTTGATTATCTATAGTAATTTAAATAATTTAGTTCAGTTAGAGAACAGACACTGCAATTAAACTGAATGTGTCTGCTCAGCAGATCAGCAGCAGGAGTCAGATTTCATTTATCACCAGAGTGAGGAGCTGACTGACAAGAAGATGGCATAAGATTGGACTCAAAGCGAAATGTAAAAGCTTTGCAATATTTTAGATTTAAACAATGCTAATAGGGAACCTGCAAATGATTAGTTATGTTTTTCTAGTTGTTGTGTTTTTCATTAAGAATAATAATGAACTCAATTTAAGCAATTGCCAGCCAAATTGGCGCTAATTCTAAATCGGCACAGGCATTCATAACCCTGCGTGTCCGGCACGGAGCAGAGCTAGTGTTTTCAGTTCATTCCTGTGGAAGCTCAACTTCCAAAGGAATTAATTGGAAAATGCTTGCTCTGCTCCGCAACGTTATGAATGCTCGTGTACATTTTTACTTTCGCTTATAAAACGGACAGTAAGTCCTTGATTCTGATTGGTTGAGCCACGTTAGAAGCTGTTGTAAATTACTCAACAAACATACACCGTGACCTTATTACATTAGTATTACTGCACAAATGCCGTTTGTGATTCTTTGTTGCTGCACGTGTTGCTTTGCAACCTCTTTGGAACTACATTGCTTGGTGGAGGAATAAATGTGTTATAACGTTATATTTTTTGTTGCTGGTGTTTATTTTATGAATAAAATAAATATTAAAATTCATATTTTTATGGAGTAACTTTTATAAAAGCAATAAGCCCCTTTTGAATTAGCGACACGCCGACTGACCGGTGGGGAACACTATTACATAAACGCATATAAACACAGTTACACTATTTGCGCTAAAACGCTCATTTAAACTAGCCTGACTACGTCAGACTTCGTACTTCCGCTCAATTTCAGTTCGCTTCTGTACTCAGTCTGAAATAGCGACCTATCTTTCCGTTTTCCTCCAGCCTCAAAACAGCGGCCAATCAACGAACAGTGGGCGGGCTGAGAGCCGTGACGTAGACGCTGATTGTACCGCGGATGCGTAGATTTACTTCACATAATCTGCAAAAGTCGTTCACAGCCATGTTCACTGCGGTATTTCGCTCGATGGTTTTGTTTTCGCATCATACATGTGTTTACAGTGGAAGTTAGATGCGGCTGAGCCTGCGCATAACATGTCATAACCAAACGTTATGTGATTGGCTTACGGGTAACCAATGATTTTAAACTTCAGACAATAGTCTGAGATGAAAGAATGAGTGGATACCTTTCATATGAATTATGCGCGTCAGCCGCTTTCATTCATAAAAAACTCCCGTGCTGTCGTCATGACAGCGATAAACAAAACAACGTCCTTCAGGGCTTTTAGCTCAAAAATGTGCATATTTGAAGAAATATTGATAGATTCTCATAGATTTACATCAGATTTCTATAGACAGGAATAATATTTATTGAATTTATACCCAAATGCGTTGATGTAATCATTGAGCGCTTAGATACTCTGATACTGTTTTCAATTCATACCAATAGCCTGAGGGCACTATTATGCACAATAATAGTCCATATATGGAACATGAAGAAGAGCCATGATCATGTGACATTCCAGGACGTCACTGATACACACAAAGCTAACAGAGATCGCTGTAACATGCAGATACAGACGTTTTGAAGACAATAAACATGTTTGCAATGATATTTGAGTTACCTGTGTTTTTCAAGCCATGCCAGGTATTTCCATAATAATAGATTATATTTATAATGTAATGCTAATCTATATAGACTATCATTGTGCAGAATCCTATACCAATAGTATATTTTCTGTCTGATTTTTATATCTGAAGCCAAATTAGATCACAGAAGATTATTTAAAATACTCACTTGCGTTATAAAGTAAGTTTGGAGCACAAACATGGTTTTAATCTCATAAATTGTCGTGTATTGATGGTGTGCTAAGCTAACATGCTAGCTAGCCCTAGGTGCACCTGCCACCTAGAAGTTATACTTTTATGATTTTTTGAATGCTTACTGAAATGTTTCTTTATTCAAGAAATGCATTTGATACAGTTTAAAATGTGAGGTGAACTTTGAGAAAAGAAATTAGGGACTGAAACCCTATGAATAGCTTGTGAATAGCCAGTCGTTAGTAACTATAATGCAGACAAAAGAAATGCATATTTAGAGCCATAACTAGGCTGGAGAGGTGTGAATGTGTGCAGGGGGAGACTGAATGGGGATCGTTTGCACCACAAACAATAGAGACAATATACTGGATAGATGCTTAGAAGATGGCAATAAACATCAGTTGCATTTTAGAGTCAAATCAAAATAAAGTAATTTGACATGGTCTTGAAAAACATT
This sequence comes from Scardinius erythrophthalmus, assembly GCF_964197995.2. Taxonomy (NCBI): domain Eukaryota; kingdom Metazoa; phylum Chordata; class Actinopteri; order Cypriniformes; family Leuciscidae; genus Scardinius; species Scardinius erythrophthalmus. The sequence goes on from NC_138222.1 coordinate 21,084,676, forward strand.
TAACTAAATACAGAGTTTTGGACTTATTATCTTCAGATTTTAAACATAAAATGTTTAGACATGTGGCTTTAGCTGAGTGCATTTCTAGATTGCTACAGTGCCAACTTCAATTTTATTTTCATAAGGATGTTTCATAAAAATTAATTTCTAATAACTTTACAAAACTTTGAAGCTATTTATAACAATTTTTTTCATTATGACAATAATTAATTCTACATTAACAATAAACTGCCAGGTGTCAGCTTTCAAATGAGATCATACTTGTGATTTTAGTACAAAGGGTTCATAAACTGTATCTGTTTCAGTTTGGGTATGTCATTTCTGGGCATTTTTCAAAAGTGGGGTTGCAGCTTAACAGGTTAAACACTTGTGACTGCAAAATCATTACAAATTTTTTTGAATGCCACTGCCTTTGGAAATAAAGTGTGGAAAAATAATATGGTAATGTGTGTTTTCCAACACTTCAGTTCAAACACGTCCGATTCCAGTTTATTTTGCAAGCAATGAGACGTTGCATGTTGTTCTTGCTGCAGTTTCAGGAGAAAGGGATTAGCAGAAAAATTAGCAGCTCAGGCAAAAGTGTAACAACTTAAATCAGCAGCTCAATCATCACTTTTCAACATCATATCTTTATACAAGAATCTATTTTAGGATGCGTTTGGTTGAGTTCATGAACGATGCAGTAAAAGCGCTTCATTGTACAGGTGATCATCTTTATCTTTAGCGTGCACAGCTCAAACAATGCACATTTATAACAGTAATTGGCACTGTCATATACATGCCATTATAATGAGAACTATTTTAATAAAACGTTGTGAATTCTCTTGGTTTAGTTGCCATTTCTGCACGTGGTTGTGGGAATAGCACACCCAGAACAGGGGTCAGGCTACACATTCTGACCAGCACAGTCAAGTTTGCTTGAGCATTCATGTCATTTTGTGCAGATGTAAGTCGTAATATTAAGCTTATGTAATATAAATATCCGATTAATCTCAAATTGGATGCGTTTCGTGTAATTCACCCACTAGAAAAGTGCAATGCAAAACATTAAAAGCTATGATTGGGACTGTCATATTAAAATTGCATACACTATAGTAATAAAAAAAGTTGTAAATTAATTAGGGGCCAAGCACCGAAGGTGCGGAGGCACCTATTGTTTTTGTTCCGGTTCTTATTAGGGGCCAAGCACCGAAGGTGCGGAGGCACCTATTGTTTTCGTTCCCGTTCTTATTATTATTAGGGGCCAAGCACCGAAGGTGCGGAGGCACCTATTGTTTCTGTTCGCGTTCTTATTATTATTATTAGGGGCCAAGCACCGAAGGTGCGGAGGCACCTATTGTATCCGTTCGCGTTCTTATTATTAGGGGCCAAGCACCGAAGGAGCGTAGGCACCTATTGTTTTCGTTCGCGTTCTTATTATTAGGGGCCAAGCACCGAAGGTGCGGAGGCACCTATTGTTTTCGTTCCCGTTCTTATTATTATTATTAGGGGCCAAGCACCGAAGGTGCGGAGGCACCTATTGTTTTCGTTCCCGTTCTTATTATTATTATTCTTCCTTCTTCCGACTGGGAGTCTATGGCAGCCCATAGAACCGATCGCGGGAAAGTTGTAATGGTTTGACATTCTGATAGAGGACAGTCCCAACATTAAATACACTGATTTTGGTGTGTCTAAGTCATTCCCTCTAGCGCCACCACCTGTCCAAATTTTCACTTTTATTTTGCTAATAACTTTTGAACCGTAAGGCCAATCAACAAAATTCTTTTTTCCTCTGATTCCTGAGCTCATGCCGATTCGATTGCACCCTATGACGTCATTTTCCGTCATATAAATATGGCCGCCATTTTGAATTTTCTGAAAAAGCTACTTTTTCGAACTCGTCCTAGACGGTTTGTCCGATTTGCACGAAAATTGAACCAGATCATCTTCAGGCAGTGCTGACCAAAAGTTATGGAATTCAAATTGATTCGTCAAACCGTTTTCGATAAACGCACGAATACATTTTACGTAGCGCTAGCAAAAACAGTCGTAAGGCTGTATCTCCGCAACAGTTTATCGTATTCAGACCAAACTTGGTACATGTACTCACAAGCATGACCTGAGGCTACATGCTGCGTTTCGGCGCAGCGCCACCTACTGGTCCGGAGATATGAAAAATGGCTATTTTTGCTTATAACTTCTGAACAGTTTGTCCAAAAATCATAAAATTGGTCTTGATAGATTCAGGGCGACATGCCGAGTCGACTGATATCCAATTTTGCCATATCGGCCATTTCGACTGTCGGCCATTTTGAATTTTGTGCTAAAATGCTGTATTTTAAGAACGCACAAACGGATTGTTACGAAACTTGGTATGGGTCATCAACACGATGTCCTAAAGGAGTGTGAGAAGTTTCGAAACAGCGCCACCTAGTGGTGATTTTTTTTTTTAAATGCTTATAACTTTGGGTGTGATAGACTTATTTTCACGAAACTCATCTCATTAGACTCCTGAATCGTTGCCGAGTCCAACGATACCAAACATGCTAGGTTTTGCCTTACGGTTTGTGTAGCGTTGTAATTTAGCGCTTAAAAAACAGTAGGCTATATCTTCGAAACCGTTTGTCCGATCGAGACGAAACCACCGTCAGAAGTTTGGAAACATAGGTCGATAGCTATACGCCAATGCCCAAATGCGAAAATATTGATGTTTAGGGGTAGTAATATTCAATCAAAGTCATGTGTCAGTCATTTTTTACGTGTTTTTTCATATAAATGTCTATAACTCCGAAGCAAATTGAGATTTTTGCACCAAAATCGACACATATGTATGGGCTCACTCTGAGGACACATAAAAAAAATTGTGGGACTGAGCCTCTTGGTGGCGCTATAATTGAACAAAATATGAAATTCCCATTGACTTCAATACAGTTTTGTGAAATAAAATGCTATACTAAACAAATGCATTGGTGTAATATTACGAAACTCAGATTGTGTCATCAGCACCATCCCCTGAAGGCAACCAAAATATTTCAAGACAGCGCCACCTAGTGGTCAAAAGTTATAACAAAGTTTCCAAAAAGGCTAATAACTTTTGAATAAATCTGGCTATTGAAATGCCACGGGTCTTAATAGATTCCTTGGGTCAAGCCGAGAACATAGATACCAAGTTTTCCTTATTTGGCCAAACTTCCTGTCCACCATCTTGATTTTCATTCAAAATCTACTTTTTCGAACTCCTCCTAGACCGTTTGTCCGATTTTCACCAAAATCGAATCGTATCATCTCCAGACTGTGCCGACAAAAAGTTATGGATTTCGTGTCGATTGATGAAACTGTTTTCGTATAGCACAGCAGCAAAGTTGAGGCATGATGCCAAAATGACTATTCAGGCTTTATATCTGCAATGCCTCGACATATTGACACAAAACTTTTATGTGTCACTGTCTCCTTACTCTGACCACACCACATCAATTTCGTAACAGCGCCACCTTTTGGTCAAAAGTGACAATCCATTAAATCATATTTTGAATCACTTTTTACATGATTTTTCAGCCATTTCGCCTGAAATCCTCTTTAAATGTCTTTAATTGCTCATTGTTGCAGTTGGTCTGACACTTTCAGACATGTTGGCATGTCTTGTCGTCTTATTCTGCTTGGCCCCGGTAATTGCTGCTTGCAGCTATATTTAGGGGCCAAGCACCGAAGGTGCGTAGGCACCTATTGTATCTGTTCCCGTTCTTATTAGGGGCCAAGCACCGAAGGTGCGGAGGCACCTATTGTTTTCGTTCCCGTTCTTATTATTATTATTATTATTATTAGGGGCCAAGCACCGAAGGTGCGGAGGCACCTATTGTATCTGTTCGCGTTCTTATTATTATTAGGGGCCAAGCACCGAAGGTGCGGAGGCACCTATTGTTTTCGTTCCTGTTCTTATTATTATTATTATTATTATTATTCTTCCTTCTTCCGACTGGGAGTCTATGGCAGCCCATAGAACCGATCGTGGGAAAGTTATAATGATTTGACATTCTAATAGAGGACAGTCCCAACATTAAATACACCAATTTTGGTGTGTCTAAGTCTTTCCCTCTAGCGCCACCAACTGTCCAAAGTTGCACTCATGTTGATGCTAATAACTTTTGAACCACTAGGGCTAGAAACAAAATTCGTTTTTCCTCTGATTCCTGAGCTCATGACGATTCGAATGCACCATATGACGTCATTTTTCGTCATAAAAATGTTTCCGCCATTTTGAATTTTCCGAAAAACCTACTTTTTCGAACTCCTTCTAGGCCGTTGGTCCAATTTCCACGAAAATTGAATCAGATCATCTTCAGACCATGCCGACAAAAAGTTATGGAATTCGTGTTGATTCGTCAAACCGTTTTCGAATACCGCGCAAACAAATTTTATGTAGCGCTTGCGAAAACAGACACAAGCCTGTATCTCCGCAACGCTTTATCGTATTCAGACCAAACTAAGCACATATCATCACAAGCATGACCTGAGCCTACATGCTGCGTTTCGTCGCAGTGCCACCCTCTGGTCCGGAGATATGAAAAATGGCTTTTTTTGCTTATAACTTCTGAATGGTTTGTCCAAAAATCATAAAAGTGGTCTCGTTAGATTCAAGGGATCATGCTGAGTCGACTGATATCCAATTTTCCCAGATCAGCCATTTTGGCTGTCGGCCATTTTGAATTATGTGCTAAAATGCTGTATTTTAGGAATGCATGAACGTATCGTTATGAAACTCGGTATGGGTCATCAGCACGATGTCCTGAAGGAGCCTGAGAAGTGTCGAAACAGTGCCATCTAGTGGTGAATTTTTTTCCCCAAATGCTTCCAAATGCTTATAACTTTGGGTGTGGTCAACTTATTTTCACAGGACTCATCTCTTTAGACTCCTGAATCGTTGCCGAGTCCAACGATACCAAACATGTTAGGTTTCGCCTTATGGTTTGTGTAGCGTTGTGATTTAGCGCTTAAAAAACATTTGGCTATATCTTTGAAACAGCTTGTCCGATCAAGACGAAACCACCTTCAGAAGTTTGGAAACATAGGTCGATAGCTATACGCCAATGCCCAAATGTGAAAATATTGATGTTTAGGGGTAGTAATATTCAATCAAAGTCATGTGTCAGTCATTTTTTACGTGTTTTTTCATATAAATGTCTATAACTCCGAAGCAAATTGAGATTTTTGCACCAAAATCAACACATAGATGTATGGGCTCACTCTGAGGACACATAAAAAAAATGGTGGGACTGAGCCTCTTGGTGGCGCTATAATAGAACAAAACATGAAATTCCCATTGACTTCAATGCAGTTTTGTGAAATAAAATGCTATACTTAACAAATGCATTGGTGTAATATTACGAAACTCAGAATGTGCCATCAGCACCATCCCCTGAAGGTACCCAACATATTTAGAGACAGCGCCACCTAGTGGTCAAAAGTTATAACAACATTTCCAACACTGCTAATAACTTTTGAATACATCGGCCTATGTAAATGCCACTGGTCTTAATAGATTCCTTGGGTCAAGCCGAGAACATAGATACCAAATTTTCCTTATTTGGTCAAACTTCTTGTCCGCCATCTTGATTTTCATTCAAAACCTACTTTTTCGAACTCCTCCTAGACCGTTTGTCCGATTTTCACCAAAATCGAATCGTATCATCTCCAGACCGTGCCGACTAAAAGTTATGGATTTTGTGTCGACAGACGAAACCGTTTTCGTATAGCGCAGCAGCAAAGTTGAGGCATGATGCTAATAGCACTATTCAGGCTTTATCTCTGCAATGCCTTGACATATTGACACCAAACTTTGTATGTGTCATTGTCACTTCACTCTGACCACATCACATCAGTTTTGTAACTGTGCCACCTATTGGTCGAAAGTGATAATCCATAAAATCATATTTTTAATTATTGTTTCTATGATTTTTCAGGCATTTTGCATAAAATCCTCTTTAAAGTCTATAATTGCTCATTGTTGCAGTTGGTCTGACACTTTCAGACATGTTGGCATGTCTTGTCGTCTTATTCTGCTTGGCCCCGGTAATTGCTGCTTGCAGCTATATTTATTATTATTCTTCTTCTTCCGCTCTTGGAGTCTATGGCAGTCCATAGAACCGATTGCGGGAAAGTTGTTTTGGTTTGACATTCTGATAGAGGACAGTCCCAACATTAAATACACCAATTTTTGTGTTTCTAAGTCATTCCCTCTAGCGCCACCACCTGTCCAAAGTTTCACTTTTATTTTGCTAATAACTTTTTAACCGTAAGGCCAATCAACAAAATTCTTTTTTCCTCTTATTTCTGAGCTCATGCCGATTCGATTGCACCCTATGACGTCATTTTCCGTCATATAAATATGGCCGCCATTTTTAATTTTCTGAAAAAGCTACTTTTTCGAACTCGTCCTAGACGGTTTGTCCGATTTGCACGAAAATTGAACCAGATCATCTTCAGGCAGTGTTGACCAAAAGTTATGGAATTCAAATTGATTCGTCAAACCGTTTTCGATAAACGCACGAATACATTTTACGTAGCGCTAGCAAAAACAGTCGTAAGGCTGTATCTCCGCAAAGGTTTATCGTATTCAGACCAAACTTGGTACATGTACTCACAAGCATGACCTGAGGCTACATGCTGCGTTTCGGCGCAGCGCCACCTACTGGTCCGGAGATATGAAAAATAGCTATTTTTGCTTATAACTTCTGAACAGTTTGTCCAAAAATCATAAAATTGGTATCGTTAGATTCAGGGCAATATGCCGATTCGACTGATATCCAGTTTTACCATATCGGCCCTTTTGACTGTCGGCCATTTTGAATTTTGTGCTAAAATACTGTATTTTAAGAACGCATGAACGAATTGTTACGAAACTTGGTATGGGTCATCAGCACGTTGTCCTGAAGGAGCGTGAGAAGTTTCGAAACAGCGCCACCTAGTGGTGAATTTTTTTTTTCAAATGCTTATAACTTTGGGTGTGGTCAACTTATTTTCACGAGACTCATCTAATTAGACTCCTGAAACCTTGCCGAGTCCTACGATACCAAACATGCTAGGTTTTGCCTTACGGTTTGTGTAGCGTTGTGATTTAGCGCTTAAAAAACATTTGGCTATATCTTCGAAACCGCTAGTCCGATCGAGACGAAACCACCGTCAGAAGTTTGGAAACATAGGTCGATAGCTATACGCCAATGCCCAAATGCGAAAATATTGATGTTTAGGGGTAGTAAATTCCAAACAAAGTCATGTGTCAGTCATTTTTTACGTGTTTTTTCATATAAATGCCTATAACTCTGAAGCAAATTGAGATTTTTTCACCAAAACTGACACACATATGTATGGGCTCACTCTGAGGACACGTAAAAAAAATTGTGAGACTGAGCCTCTTGGTGGCGCTATAATAGAACAAAACATAAAATTCCCATTGACTTCAATACAGTTTTGTGAAATAAAATGCTATTTTCATTAAAAACCTACTTTTTCGAACTCCTCCTACACCGTTTGTCCGATTTTCACCAAAATCGAATCATATCATCTCCAGACCGTGCCGACTGAAAGTTATGGATTTCGTGTCGATTGACAAAACCGTTTTCGAATAGCGCAGCAGCAAATTTGAGGCATGATGCTAAAAGCATTATTCAGGCTTTATGTCTGCAATGCCTTGACATATTGACACCAAACTTTGCATGTGTCATTGTCACTTCACTCTGACCACATCACATCAGTTTTGTAACTGCGCCACCTATTGGTCGAAAGTGATAATCCATCAAATCATATTTTTATTTATTGTTTCTATGATTTTTCAGGCATTTTGCCTAAAATCCTCTTTAAATGTCTTTAATTGCTCATTGTTGCAGTTGGTCTGACACTTTCAGACATGTCGGCATGTCTTGTCGTCTTATTCAGCTTGGCCCCGGTAATGGCTGCTTGCAGCTATATTTATTATTATTCTTCCTTCTTCCGACTGGGAGTCTATGGCAGCCCATAGAACCGATTGCGGGAAAGTTGTTTTGGTTTGACATTCTGATAGAGGACCGTCTCAACATTAAATACACCAATTTTGGTGTTTCTAAGTCATTCCCTCTAGCGCCACCACCTGTCCAAAATTTCACTTTTATTTTGCTAATAACTTTTGAACCGTAAGGCCAATCAGCGAAATTCTTTTTCCACTGATTCCTGAGCTCATGGCGATTCGATTGCACCCTATGACGTCATTTGCCGTCATAAAAATATGGCCGCCATCTTGAATTTTCAAAAAAAGCTACTTTTTCGAACTCGTCCTAGACGGTTTGTCCGATTTGCACGAAAATTGAACCAGATCATCTTCAGGTAGTGCTGACAAAAAGTTATGGAATTCAAATGGATTCGTCAAACCGTTTTCGATAAACGCACGAATACATTTTACGTAGCGCTAGCAAAAACAGTCGTAAGGCCGTATCTCCGCAACGGTTTAACGTATTCAGACCAAACTTGGTACTTGTACTCACAAGCATGACCTGAGGCTACATGCTGTGTTTCGGCGCAGCGCCACCTACTGGTCCGGAGATATGAAAAATGGCTATTTTTGCTTATAACTTCTGAACAGTTTGTCCAAAAATCATACAATTGGTCTCGTTAGATTCAGGGCAACATGCCGAGTCGACTGATATCCAATTTGACCATATCGGTCATTTTGGCTGTCGGCCATTTTGAATTTTGTGCTAAAATTCTGTATTTTATGAACGCATGAACGGATTGTTACGAAACGTGGTATGGGTCATCAGCACAATGCCCTGAATGAGCCTGAGAAGTTTCGAAACAGCGCCACCTAGTGGTGAATTTTTTTTTTCAAATGCTTATAACTTTGGGTGTGGTCGACTTATTTTCACGAAACTCATCTTTTTAGACTCCTGAATCATTGCCGAGTCCTACGATACCAAACATGCTAGGTTTTGCCTTACAATTTGTGTAGCGTTGTGATTTAGCGCTTAAAAAACATTTGGCTATATCTTTGAAACCGCTAGTCCGATCGAGACGAAACCACCGTCAGAAGTTTGGAAACATAGGTCGATAGCTATACGCCAATGCCCAAATGCGAAAATATTGATGTTTAGGGGTACTAATTTCCAATCAAAGTCATGTGTCAGTCATTTTTTTCGTGTTTTTTCATATAAATGTCTATAACTCCGAAGCAAATTGAGATTTTTGCACCAAAATCGACACATATGTATGGGCTCACTCTGAGGACACATAAAAAAAATGGTGGGACTGAGCCTCTTGGTGGCGCTATAATAGAACAAAACATGAAATTCCCATTGACTTCAATGCAGTTTTGTGAAATAAAATGCTATACTAAACAAATGCATTGGTGTAATATTACGAAACTCAGAATGTGCCATCAGCACCATCCCCTGAAGGTACCCAAAATATTTAGAGACAGCGCCACCTAGTGGTCAAAAGTTATAACAACATTTCCAAAACTGCTAATAACTTTTGAATACATCGGCCTATGTAAATGCCACTGGTCTTAATAGATTCCTTGGGTCAAGCCGAGAACATAGATACCAAATTTTCCTTATTTGGTCAAACTTCTTGTCCGCCATCTTGATTTTCATTCAAAACCTACTTTTTCGAACTCCTCCTAGACCGTTTGTCCGATTTTCACCAAAATCGAATCGTATCATCTCCAGACCGTGCCGACTAAAAGTTATGGATTTCGTGTCGATAGACGAAACCGTTTTCGTATAGCGCAGCAGCAAAGTTGAGGCATGATGCTAATAGCATTAATTAAGGCTTTATCTCTGCAATGCCTTGACATATTGACACCAAACTTTGTATGTGTCATTGTAACTTCACTCTGACCACATCACATCAGTTTTGTAACTGCGCCACCTATTGGTCGAAAGTGATAATCCATCAAATCATATTTTTATTTATTGTTTCTATGATTTTTCAGGCATTTTGCCTAAAATCCTCTTTAAATGTCTTTAATTGCTCATTGTTGCAGTTGGTCTGACACTTTCAGACATGTCGGCATGTCTTGTCGTCTTATTCAGCTTGGCCCCGGTAATGGCTGCTTGCAGCTATATTTATTATTATTCTTCCTTCTTCCAACTGGGAGTCTATGGCAGCCCATAGAACCGAATGCGGGAAAGTTGTTTTGGTTTGACATTCTGATAGAGGACAGTCCCAACATTAAATACACCAATTTTGGTGTGTCTAAGTCATTCCCTCTAGCGCCACCACCTGTCCAAAGTTTCACTTTTATTTTGCTAATAACTTTTGAACCGTAAGGCCAATCAACAAAATTCTTTTTCTCTCTGATTCCTGAGCTCATGCCAATTCGATTGCACCCTATGACATCATTTCTGTCATAACAATATGGCCGCCATTTTGAATTTATCTAAAAAGCTACTTTTTCGAACTCGTCCTAGACGGTTTGTCCGATTTGCACGAAAATTGAACCAGATCATCTACAGACCATGCTGACAAAAAGTTATGGAATTAAAGTTGATTCGCTTAACAGTTTTCGATAAACCCACGAATACATTTTACGTAGCGCTTGCGAAAACAGATGTAAGGCCGTATCTCCGCAACGCTTTATCGGATTCAGACCAAACTTGGTACATGTCATCACAAGCATGACCTGAGGCTACATGCTGTGTTTCGGCGCAGCGCCACCTACTGGTCCGGAGATATGAAAAATGGCTATTTTTGCTTATAACTTCTGAACAGTTTGTCCAAAAATCATAAAATTGGTCTCGTTAGATTCAGGGTAACATGCCGAGTCGACTGATATCCAATATTACCATATCGGCCATTTTGACTGTCGGCCATTTTGAATTTTGTGCTAAAATGCTGTATTTTAAGAACGCATGAACAGATTGTTACGAAACGTGGTATGGGTCATCAGCACAATGCCCTGAATGAGCCTGAGAAGTTTCGAAACAGCGCCACCTAGTGGTAATTTTTTTTTTTCAAATGCTTATAACTTTGGGTGTGGTCGACTTATTTTCACGAAACTCATCTTTTTAGACTCCTGAATCGTTGCCGAGTCCTATGATACCAAACATGCTAGGTTTCGCCTTACGGTTTGTGTAGCGTTGTGATTTAGCGCTTAAAAAACATTTGGCTATATCTTTGAAACCGCTAGTCCGATCGAGATGAAACCACCGTCAGAAGTTTGGAAACATAGGTCGATAGCTATACGCAAATGCCCAAATGCGAAAATATTGATGTTTAGGGGTAGTAAATTCCAAACAAAGTCATGTGTCAGTCATTTTTTACATGTTTTTTCATATAAATGTCTATAACTCCGAAGCGAATTGAGATATTTTCACCAAAATCGACACACATGTATGAGCTCACTCTGAGGACATGTAAAAAAGATGGTGGGACTCAGCCTCTTGGTGGCGCTATAATAGAACAAAACATGAAATTCCCATTGACTTCAATGCAGTTTTGTGAAATAAAATGCTATACTAAACAAATGCATTGGTGTAATATTACGAAACTCAAAATGTGCCATCAGCACCATCCCCTGAAGGTACCCAAAATATTTCGAGACAGTGCCACCTAGTGGTCAAAAGTTATAACAAAATTTACAAAACTGCTAATAACTTTTGAATAAGTTGGCCTATTGTAATGCAACTGGTCTTAATAGATTCCTTGGGTCAAGACGAGAACATAGATACCAAGGTTTCCTTATTTGGCCTAGCTTCCTGTCCGCCATCTTGATTTTCAGTCAAAACCTACTTTTTCGAACTCCTCCTAGACCGTTTGTCCGATTTTCACCAAAATCGAATCGTATCATCTCCAGACTGTGCTGACTAAAAGTTATGGATTTCGTGTCTATAGACGAAACCGTTTTCGTATAGCGTAGCAGCAAAGTTGAGGCATGATGCTAAAAGCACTATTCAGGCTTTATCTCTGCAATGCCTTGACATATTGACACCAAACTTTGTATGTGTCATTGTCACTTCACTCTGACCACATCACATCAGTTTTGTAACTGCGCCACAGATTGGTCGAAAGTGATAATCCATTAAATCATATTTCGAATGACTTTTTATATGATTTTTCAGCCATTTCGCCTAAAATCCTCTTTAAATGTATTTAATTGCTCATTGTTGCAGTTGGTCTGACACCTTCAGCCATGTTGGCATATCCTGTCGTCTGCTTGCGCTTGGCCCCGATAATTGCTGCTTGCAGCTATATTTATTATTATTATTCTTCCGACTGGGCGTCTATGGCAGCCCATAGAACCGATTGCGGGAAAGTTGTTTTGGTTTGACATTCTGATAGAGGACAGTCCCAACATTAAATACAGCAATTTTTGTGTTTCTAAGTCATTCCCTCTAGCGCCACCACCTGTCCAAAGTTTCACTTTTATTTTGCTAATAACTTTTGAACTGTAAGGCCAATCAGCGAAATTCTTTTTCCCTCTGATTCCTGAGCTCATGCCGATTCGATTGCACCATATGCCGTCATTTTTCGTCATTAAAATATGGCCGCCATTTTGATTTAATCTTAAAAGCTACTTTTTCGAACTCGTCCTAGACGGTTTGTCCGATTTGCACGAAAATTGAACCAGATCATCTTCAGGCAGTGCTTACCAAAAGTTATGGAATTCAAATTGATTCGTCAAACCGTTTTCGATAAACGCACGAATACATTTTACGTAGCGCTAGCAAAATCAGTCGTAAGGCCGTATCTCCGCAACGGTTTATCGTATTCAGACCAAACTTGGTACTTGTACTCACAAGCATGACCTGAGGCTACATGCTGTGTTTCGGCGCAGCGCCACCTACTGGTCCGGAGATATGAAAAATGGCTATTTTTGCTTATAACTTCTGAACAGTTTGTCCAAAAATCATAAAATTGGTCTCGTTAGATTCAGGGCGACATGCCGAGTTGACTGATATCCAATTTTACCATATCGGTCATTTTGGCTGTCGGCCATTTTGAATTTTGTGCTAAAATTCTGTATTTTATGAACGCATGAACGGATTGTTACGAAACGTGGTATGGGTCATCAGCACAATGCCCTGAATGAGCCTGAGAAGTTTCGAAACAGCGCCACCTAGTGGTGAATTTTTTTTTTCAAACGCTTATAACTTTGGGTGTGGTCGACTTATTTTCACGAGACTAGTCTAATTAGTCTCCTGAAACCTTGCCGAGTCCAACGATACCAAACATTCTAGGTTTTGCCTTACGGTTTGTGTAGCGTTGTGATTTAGCGCTTAAAAAACATTTGGCTATATCTTCGAAACCGATTGTCCGATCGAGACGAAACCTCCGTCAGAAGTTTGGAAACATAGGTCGATAGCTATACGCCAATGCCCAAATGTGAAAATATTGATGTTTAGGGGTAGTAAAATTCAAACAAAGTCATGTGTCAGTCATTTTTTACATGTTTTTTCATATAAATGTCTATAACTCTAAAGCGAATTGAGATATTTTCACCAAAACTGACACACATATGCATGGGCTCACTCTGAGGACACGTAAAAAAAATTGTGGGACTTAGCCTCTTGGTGGCGCTATAACAGAACAAAACATTAAATTCCCATTGACTTCAATACAGTTTTGTGAAATAAAATGCTATTTTCATTCACAATCTACTTTTTCGAACTCCTCCCACACCGTTTGTCCGATTTTCACCAAAATCGAATCATATCATCTCCAGACTGTGCCGACTAAAAGCTATGGATTTTGTGTCGATTGACGAAACCGTTTTCGTATAGCGCAGCAGCAAAGTTGAGGCATGATGCTAAAAGCATTATTCAGGCTTTATCTCTGCAATGCTTTGTCATATTGACACCAAACTTTGTATGTGTCATTGTCACTTCACTCTGACCACATCACATCAGTTTTGTAACTGCGCCACCTATTGGTCAAAAGTGATAATCCATTAAATCATATTTTTATTTACTGTTTCTATGATTTTTCAGGCATTTTGCCTAAAATCCTCTTTAAATGTCTTTAATTGCTCATTGTTGCAGTTGGTCTGACACTTTCAGACATGTCGGCATGTCTTGTCTTATTCTGCTTGGCCCCGGTAATTGCTGCTTGCAGCTATATTTATTATTATTATTATTCCGCTCTTGGAGTCTATGGCAGCCCATAGAACCGATTGCGGGAAAGTTGTTTTGGTTTGACATTCTGATAGAGGACCGTCCCAACATTAAATACACCAATTTTGGTGTTTCTAAGTCATTCCCTCTAGCGCCACCACCTGTCCAAAGTGTCACTTTTACTTTGCTAATAACTTTTGAACCGTAAGGCCAATCAACAAAATTCTTTTTTCCTCTGATTTCTGAGCTCATGACGATTCGATTGCACCCTATGACGTCATTTTCCGTCATAAAAATATGGCCGCCATCTTGAATTTTCAAAAAAAGCTACTTTTTCGAACTCGTCCTAGACGGTTTGTCCGATTTGCACGAAAATTGAACCAGATCATCTTCAGGTAGTGCTGACAAAAAGTTATGGAATTCAAATGGATTCGTCAAACCGTTTTCGATAAACGCACAAATACATTTTACGTAGCGCTAGCAAAAACAGTCGTAAGGCCGTATCTCCGCAACGGTTTATCGTATTCAGACCAAACTTGGTACATGTACTCACAAGCATGACCTGAGGCTACATGCTGTGTTTCGGCGCAGCGCCACCTACTGGTCCGGAGATATGAAAAATGGCTATTTTTGCTTATAACTTCTGAACAGTTTGTCCAAAAATCATACAATTGGTCTCGTTAGATTCAGGGCAACATGCCGAGTCGACTGATATCCAATTTGACCATATCGGTCATTTTGGCTGTCGGCCATTTTGAATTTTGTGCTAAAATGCTGTATTTTAACAACGCATGAACGGATTGTTACAAATCTTGGTATGGGTCATCAGCACGATGTCTTGAAGAAGTGTGAGAAGTTTCGAAACAGCGCCACCTAGTGGTGAATTTTTTTTTTCAAATGCTTATAACTTTGGGTGTGGTCGACGTATTTTCACGAAACTCATCTCCTTAGACTCCTGAATCGTTGCCGAGTCCAACGATACCAAACATGCTAGGTTTCGCCTTACGGTTTGTGTAGCGTTGTGATTTAGCGCTTCAAAAACATTAGGCTATATCTTCGAAACCGTTTGTCCGATCGAGACGAAACCACCGTCAGAAGTTTGGAAACATAGGTCGATAGCTATACGCCAATGCCCAAATGCGAAAATATTGATGTTTAGGGGTAGTAATATTCAATCAAAGTCATGTGTCAGTCATTTTTTACGTGTTTTTTCATATAAATGTCTATAACTCCAAAGCAAATTGAGATTTTTGCACCAAAATCGACACATATATGTATGGGCTCACTCTGAGGACACATAAAAAAAATGGTGGGACTGAGCCTCTTGGTGGCGCTATAATAGAACAAAACATGAAATTCCCATTGACTTCAATGCAGTTTTGTGAAATAAAATGCTATACTTAACAAATGCATTGGTGTAATATTACGAAACTCAGAATGTGCCATCAGCACCATCCCCTGAAGGTACCCAAAATATTTAGAGACAGCGTCACCTAGTGGTCAAAAGTTATAATAGCATTTCCAAAACTGCTAATAACTTTTGAATACATCGGCCTATGTAAATACCACTGGTCTTAATAGATTCCTTGGATCAAGCCGAGAACATATATACCAAATTTTCCTTATTTGGTCAAACTTCTTGTCCGCCATCTTGATTTTCATTCAAAACCTACTTTTTCGAACTCCTCCTAGACCGTTTGTCCGATTTTCACCAAAATCGAATCGTATCATCTCCAGACTGTGCCGACTAAAAGTTATGGATTTCGTGTCGATAGACGAAACCGTTTTCGTATAGCGCAGCAGCAAAGTTGAGACATGATGCTAATAGCACTAATTAAGGCTTTATCTCTGCAATGCCTTGAAATATTGACACCAAACTTTGTATGTGTCATTGTAACTTCATTCTGACCACATCACATCAGTTTTGTAACTGCGCCACCTATTGGTCGAAAGTGATAATCCATCAAATCATATTTTTAATTATTGTTTCTATGATTTTTCAGGCATTTTGCCTAAAATCCTCTTTAAATGTCTTTATTGCTCATTGTTGCAGTTGGTCTGACACTTTCAGACATGTTGGCATGTCTTGTCGTCTTATTCTGCTTGGCCCCGGTAATGGCTGCTTGCAGCTATATTTATTATTATTATTCTTCCTTCTTCCGACTGGGAGTCTATGGCAGCCCATAGAACCGATCGCGGGAAAGTTGTAATGATTTGACATTCTAATAGAGGACAGTCTCAACATTAAATATACCAATTTTGGTGTGTCTAAGTCTTTCCCTCTAGCGCCACCAACTGTCCAAAGTTGCACTCATGTTTATGCTAATAACTTTTGAACCACTAGGGCTAGAAACAAAATTCTTTTTTCCTCTGATTCCTGAGCTCATGACGATTCGATTGCACCATATGACGTCATTTCCGTCATAACAATATGGCCGCCATTTTTAATTTATCTAAAAAGCTACTTTTTCGAACTCGTCCTAGACGGTTTGTCCGATTTGCACGAAAATTGAACCAGATCATCTACAGACCATGCTGACAAAAAGTTATGGAATTCAAGTTGATTCGCTTAACAGTTTTCGATAAACCCACGAATAAATTTTACGTGGCGCTTGCGAAAACAGATGTAAGGCCGTATCTCCGCAACGCTTTATCGGATTCAGACCAAAATTGGTACATGTCATCACAAGCATGACCTGAGGCTACATGCTGTGTTTCGGCGCAGCGCCACCTACTGGTCCGGAGATATGAAAAATGGCTATTTTTGCTTATAACTTCTGAACAGTTTGTCCAAAAATCATAAAATTGGTCTTGTTAGATTCAGGGTAACATGCCGAGTCGACTGATATCCAATATTACCATATCGGCCATTTTGGCTGTCGGCCATTTTGAATTTTGTGCTAAAATGCTATATTTTAAGAACGCATGAACGGATTGTTATGGAACTTGGTATGGGTCATCAGCCCGATGTCCTGAAGGAGCGTGAGAAGTTTCAAAACAGCGCCACCTAGTGGTGAATTTTTTTTTTCAAATGCTTATAACTTTGGGTGTGGTCGACTTATTTTCACGAAACTCATCTTTTTAGACTCCTGAATCGTTGCCGAGTCCTATGATACCAAACATGCTAGGTTTCGCCTTACGGTTTGTGTAGCGTTGTGATTTAGCGCTTAAAAAACATTTGGCTATATCTTCGAAACCGCTTGTCCGATCGAGACAAAACCACCGTCAGAAGTTTGGAAACATAGGTCGATAGCTATACGCCAATGCCCAAATGCGAAAATATTGATGTTTAGGGGTAGTAAATTCCAAACAAAGTCATGTGTCAGTCATTTTTTACGTGTTTTTTCATATAAATGCCTATAACTCTGAAGCGAATTGAGATATGTTCACCAAAACTGACACACATATGTATGGGCTCACTCTGAGGACACGTAAAAAAAAATGTGGGACTGAGCCTCTTGGTGGCGCTATAATAGAACAAAACATGAAATTCCCATTGACTTCAATACAGTTTTGTGAAATAAAATGCTATTTTCATTCAAAACCTACTTTTTCGAACTCCTCCTACACCGTTTGTCCGATTTTCACCAAAATCGAATCATATCATCTCCAGACTGTGCCGACTGAAAGTTATGGATTTCGTGTCGATTGACGAAACCGTTTTCGTATAGCGCAGCAGCAAATTTGAGGCATGATGCTAAAAGCATTATTCAGGCTTTATCTCTGCAATGCCTTGACATATTGACACCAAACTTGGTATGTGTCATTGTCACTTCACTCTGACCACATCACATCAGTTTTGTAACTGCGCCACCTATTGGTCGAAATTGATAATCCATTAAATCATATTTTTAATTATTGTTTCTATGATTTTTCAGCCATTTTGCCTAAAATCGTCTTTAAATGTCTTTAATTGCTCATTGTTGCAGTTGGTCTGACACTTTCAGACTTGTTGGCATGTCTTGTCGTCTGATTCTGCTTGGCCCCGGTAATTGCTGCTTGCAGCTATATTTATTATTATTGCAGATAAAGTACTAATTGTTGGTGATTTTAATATACACATCGATAATGAAAAAGATGCATTGGGATTGGCATTTAAAGACATTGTAAATTCAATTGGAGTTAGACAACACGTGTCAGGACCTACTCATCGTCGTAATCATACTCTAGATCTAATATTATCACGCGGAATAGATGTGGATGCCATTGAAATTCTGCAGCAGAGCGATGACATCTCAGATCATTATCTAGTCTTGTGTAATTTGCATTTAGCCAAGGCTGCAAAGCCGACTCCGTGTTTCAAATATGTGAGACCTATCACTTCTGCTACTAAAGATTGCTTTATTAATAATCTTCCTAATCAGTTTCATCATCTCAGCATCTCAGATAGCTTAGAAGAACTAGATATTACAACAGAAACGTTTAACTCTCTCTTTTCCAGCACTTTAGACACAGTTGCTCCGTTGCGCTTAAAGAAGATTAAAGAAAATAGTCCAACGCCGTGGTACAACGAGCACACTCGGGCCCTTAAGAGAGCAGCCAGAAAAATGGAGCGCAACAGGAAGAAAACAAAACTAGAGGTATTTCGCATTTCATGGAAAGAGAGCTCAATTACTTACAGAGAGGCTTTAAAAGCTGCTAGATCTGCTTATTTTTCAACCCTATTAGAAGAAAATAAACATAATCCTAGGTATTTATTTGAAACGTGGCTAAACTAACGAAAAATAAAGCTTCAAGCACCGAAGTTTCCAAGCAACACAGCAGTAATGACTTTATGAACTTCTTCACTTATAAGATTGATAATATCAGGGACAAAATTATAACTATGCAACCGTCTACTACAGTATCGCATCAGGCAGTGCATTGTAGTCTCCCTGAGGAAAAATTTGATTCATTCGTTGCTATAGGAGAGGAAGAATTTACTAAACTCATTAAATCATCTAAATCTACAACATGTATGTTAGACCCTATACCGACTAAGCTACTGAAAGAAATACTTCCAGAGGTCATAGATCCTCTTCTTAATATCATTAATTCGTCTTTGTCTCTAGGATACGTACCAAAAAACTTTAAGCTGGCTTTGATTAAACCGCTTGTTAAAAAAACGCAACTTGATCCTTCAGAATTAGTCAATTACAGGCCGATCTCGAATCTACCTTTTCTGTCAAAGATATTAGAAAAGGCAGTATCCTCACAACTGTGTTCCTTTCTTGAAAGAAATTATATCTGCGAGGATTTCCAGTCCGGATTTAGACCGTACCATAGTACCGAAACAGCTCTCGTTAGAGTCACAAATGATTTGCTCTTATCATCCGATCGTGGTTGTATCTCTCTATTAGTGTTACTCGATCTTAGCGCTGCATTTGACACCATCGACCACAACGTTCTTTTAAATAGATTAGAACATTATGTTGGCATTACAGGAAATGCACTAGCATGGTTTAAATCATACTTATCTGACCGTTATCAGTTTGTAGCAGTAAATGATGAGATGTCTCATCGATCACAGGTTAAGTATGGCGTACCACAAGGCTCAGTATTAGGACCGCTGCTGTTCACTCTGTACATGCTACCATTAGGAGATATCATTAGGAAACATGGAATTAGCTTTCACTGTTATGCTGACGATACTCAGCTCTATATTTCTTCAAAACCTAACGAAACTTATCAATTCACAAAATTAACGGAATGCATAGCGGATATAAAAAATTGGATGACTTGTAATTTCCTACTTCTAAATTCTGAAAAAACAGAGTTTCTAATTATTGGACAAAAAACTTCCTCACGTAATAATCTAGAATACTGTCTAACACTTGATGGCTGCTCTGTTAAGTCTTCGTCGTTGGTTAGGAACCTGGGTGTGCTCTTTGATACCAATCTTTCATTTGAAAGTCACGTGTCTAGTATCTGTAAAACTGCATTTTTCCATCTTAAAAATATATCTAAATTACGTCATATGCTCTCATTGACAAATGCGGAACAATTAGTTCATGCGTTCATGACCTCAAGGCTAGATTATTGTAATGCTCTACTGGGTGGTTGCCCTGCACGCTTAATAAACAAACTACAGCTGGTCCAAAACGCAGCAGCTCGAGTTCTTACCAGAACCAGGAAGTATGACCATATTAGCCCAGTTCTGTCAAAACTGCACTGGCTCCCTATTAAACATCGCATAAATTTTAAAATATTGCTGATTACTTACAAAGCACTGAATGGTTTAGCTCCGCAGTACTTGAGCGAGCTCTTAACGCATTATAGTCCGTCACGTCTATTACGATCTCAAAATTCCGGCCAGTTGATTATACCTAGAATATCAAAATCCACTGCTGGC
Organism: Scardinius erythrophthalmus; assembly: GCF_964197995.2. NCBI lineage: Eukaryota > Metazoa > Chordata > Actinopteri > Cypriniformes > Leuciscidae > Scardinius > Scardinius erythrophthalmus. The sequence continues at coordinate 21,105,064 of NC_138222.1, forward strand.
GGTAGATCCTTTTCCTATTTAGCACCAAAACTCTGGAACAGTCTTCCTACCATTGTCCGGGAAGCAGACACACTCTGTCAGTTCAAAGCCAGATTAAAGACACATCTCTTTGACCTAGCTTTCACATAATACATTATAGACTTCTATAATTTAATGTTATGCTGCATAGATTAGGTCAGCCGGAACCGGGAACACTTCCCAAAAATCCTGATGTACTCGTTACATCATGAGAAGAATGGCATCTACGCTAATTTTAGTGTCTGTGTTTATCCCAAGGTTTTTCCTGCAGCCTGCCGGATCCAGGCCGTATCCAGATCTGACGAAGGACCTTCACCTGGACCGATGACAACGCAGTGCTGAAGTGCCAACTAGTCTCTCCCTATGGAGGATCCCACTACCACTCTACAGATAAGGCGTTGTCGGGAAAATTCGTCTTGCGGTCCTACCCCAAAGCAACAAATAAAATAAAATTCCTTATCAAAATTTATAAGGAAAGACAAGTATTTTGTTTAGGCTTGGCTTGTAGGGAATTCCAAACCTGCGTATATTCTAACGCACATAACTATAGAACCCATTCTAAATGCGCATGTGACCGCCATCAGCGTTTCTCACAGGTTCGCGTTTAAAGTCTGTGTAGAGAGAATGGTGTCGTCTTAGCGGCCCCTAATTTAATAACAAATGATCATTGCGACGGAACCAAATCAATTAAAACTAACTTTAGATGGAAATAACTTAACTCTGCTGTAAAGCCGAAACAATCTCTGTTACCTTAAATTATACGCTTATCTCTGTAAAGCTGCTTTGAGACAATCTACATTGTTAAAAGCGCTATATAAATGAAGATTATTATTCTTCATTGTTCCGACTGGGAGTCTATGGCAGCCCATAGAACCGATTGCGGGAAAGTTGTAATGGTTTGACATTCTGATAGAGGACTGTCCCAACATTAAATACACCAATTTTGGTGTGTCTAAATCATTCCCTCTAGCGCCACCAACTGTCCAAAGTTTCACTCATGTTTATGCTAATAACTTTTGAACCACAAGGGCTAGAAACAAAATTATTTTTTCGTCTGATTCCTGAGCTCATGGCGATTCGATTGCACTATATGACGTCATTTTTCGTCATAATAATTTTTCCGCCATTTTGAATTTTCCGAAAAACCTACTTTTTCGAACTCCTCCTAGGCCGTTGCTCCAATTTTCACGTAAATTGAATCAGATCATCTTCAGACCATGCCTACAAAAAGTTATGGAATTCGTGTTGATTCGTCGAACCGTTCTCGAATACCATGCAAACAAATTTTATGTAGCGCTTGCGAAAACAGACACAAGTCTGTATCTCCTCAACACTTTATCATATTCAGACCAAACTTGGTACTTATCATCACAAGCATGACCTGAGGCAACATGCTGCGTTTCGATGCAGCGCCACCTACTGGTCCGGAGATATGAAAAATGGCTCTTTTTGCTTATAACTTCTGAACCGTTTGTCCAAAAATCATAAAAGTGGTCTCTTTAGATTCAGGGCATCATGCTGAGTCGACTGATATCCATTTTTCCCCAATCAGCCATTTTGGCTGTCGGCCATTTTGAATTTTGTGCTAAAATGCTGTATTTTAGGAATGCATGAACGTATGGTTACAAAACTCGGAATGGATCATCAGCACGATGCCCTGAAGGAGCCTGAGAAGTTTCGAAACAGTGCCACCTAGTGGTGAATTTTTTTCCCAAATGCTTCCAAATGCTTATAACTTTGGATGTGGTCGACTTGTTTTCACGAAACTCATCTTTTTAGACTCCTGAATCGTTGCCGAGTCCAACGATACCAAACATGTTAGGTTTTGCCTTATGGTTTGTGTAGCGTTGTGATTTAGCGCTTAAAAAACATTTGGCTATATCTTTGAAACCGCTTGTCCGATCGAGACGAAACCACCTTCAGAAGTTTGGAAACATAGGTCGATAGCTAATCGCTAATGCCCAAATGCAAAAATATTGATGTTTAGGGGTAGTAAATTCCAATCAAAGTCATGTGTCAGTCATTTATTACGTGTTTTTTCATATAAATGTCTATAACTCCGAAGCGAATTGAGATATCTTCACCAAAATTGACACACATGTATGGGCTCACTCTGAGGACACAAAAAAAATGGTGTGACTGAGCCTCTTGGTGGCGCTATAACAGAACAAAACATGAAATTCCCATTGACTTCAATACAGTTTTGTGAAATAAAATGCTATACTAAACAAATGCATTGGTGTAATATTACGAAACTCAGAATGTGCCATCAGCTCCATCCCCTGAAGGTACCCAAAATATTTCGAGACAGCGCCACCTAGTGGTCAAAAGTTATAACAAAATTTCCAAAAAGGCTAATAACTTTTGAATAAATCTGGCTATTGAAATCCCACTGGTCTTAATAGATTCCCTGGGTCAAGCCGAAAACATAGATACCAAGTTTTCCTTATTTGGCCAAACTTCCTGTCCGCCATCTTGATTTTCATTCAAAACCTACTTTTTCGAACTCCTCCTAGACCGTTTGTCCGATTTTCACCAAAATCGAATCGTATCATCTCCAGACTGTGCCGACTAAAAGTTATGGATTTCGTGTCGATAGACGAAACCGTTTTCGTATAGCGCAGCAGCAAAGTTGAGGCATGATGCCAAAAGCACTATTCAGGCTTTATCTCTGAAATCCCTTGAAATATTGACACCAAACTTTGTATGTGTCATTGTCACTTCACTCTGACCACATCACATCAGTTTTGTAACTGCTCCACCTATTGGTCGAAAGTGATAATCCATTAAATCATTCTAAATTACTTTTTATATGATTTTTCAGCCATTTCGCCTAAAATCCTCTCTAAATGTCTTTAATTGCTCATTGTTGCAGTTGGTCTGACACCTTCAGCCATGTTGGCATATCCTGTCATCTGCTTGCGCTTGGCCCCGATAATTGCTGCTTGCAGCTATATTTAGGGGCCAAGCACCGAAGGTGCGTAGGCACCTATTGTATCTGTTCCCGTTCCTATTATTATTATTATTCTTCCGTTTCTTCCGACTGGGAGTCTATGGCAGCCCATAGAACCGATTGCGGGAAAGTTGTAATGGTTTGACATTCTGATAGAGGACAGTCCCAACATCAAATCCACCAATTTTGGTGTGTCTAAGTCATTCCCTCTAGCGCCACCACCTGTCCAAAATTTCACTTTTATTTTGCTAATAACTTTTGAACCGTAAGTCCAATCAACAAAATTCTTTTTTTCTCTTATTCCTGATCTCATGCCAATTCGATTGCACCCTATGCCGTCATTTTCGTCATAACAATATGGCCGCCATTTTGAATTGTCCTTAAAAGCTACTTTTTCGAACTCGTCCTAGATGGTTTGTCCGATTTGCACGAAAATTGAACCAGATCATCTTCAGGCAGTGCTGACCAAAAGTTATGGAATTCAAATTGATTCGTTAAACCGTTTTCGAAAAACGCTCGAACTAATTTTACGTAGCGCCTGCAAAAACAGTCGTAGGGCTCTATCTCCGCAACGGTTTATCGTATTCAGACCAAACTTGGTACATGTCATCACAGGCATGACCTGAGGCTACATGCTGTGTTTCGGCGCAGCGCCACCTACTGGTCCGGAGATATGGAAAATGGCTATTTTTGCTTATAGCTTTTGAACAGTTTGTCCAAAAATCATAAAATTGGTCTCGTTAGATTCAAGGCAACATGCCGATTCGACTGATATCCAATTTGACCATATCGGCCATTTTGACTGTCAGCCATTTTGAATTTTGTGCTAAAATGCTGTATTTTATGAACGCATGAACGAATTGTTACGAAACTTGGTATTGGTCATCATCACGATGTCCTGAAGGAACCTGAGAACTTTAGAAACAGCGCCACCTAGTGGTGAATTTTTTTTCCCAAATGCTTATAACTTTGGGTGTGGTCGACTTATTTTCACGAGACTCATCTCATTACAGTCCTGAATCGTTGCCGAGTCCCACGATACCAAACATGCTAGGTTTCGCCTTACGGTTTGTGTAGCGTTGTGATTTAGCACTTAAAAAACATTTGGCTATATCTTCGAAACCGATAGTCCGATCAAGACGAAACCTCCGTCAGAAGTTTGGAAACATAGGTCGATAGCTATACGCCAATGCCCAAATGCAAAAATATTGATGTTTAGGGGTAGTAAATTCCAAACAAAGTCACGTGTCAGTCATTTTTTACGTGTTTTTTTCATATAAATGCCTATAACTCAAGCGAATTGAGATATTTTCACCAAAACTGACACACATATGTATGGGCTCACTCTGAGGCCACGTAAAAAAAATTGTGGGACTGAGCCTCTTGGTGGCGCTATAATAGAACAAAACATGAAATTCCCATTGACTTCAATACAGTTTTGTGAAATAAAATGCTATTTTCATTCAAAACCTACTTTTTCGAACTCCTACACCGTTTGTCCGAATTTCACCAAAATCGAATCATATCATCTCCAGACTGTGCCGACTGAAAGTTATGGATTTCGTGTCGATTGACGAAACCGTTTTCGTATAGTGCAGCAGCAAATTTGAGGCATGATGCTAAAAGCATTATTCAGGCTTTATCTCTGCAATGCCTTGACATATTGACACCAAACTTTGTATGTGTCATTGTCACTTCACTCTGACCACATCACATCAGTTTTGTAACTGCGCCACCTATTGGTCGAAAGTGATAATCCATTAAATCATATTTTTAATTATTGTTTCTATGATTTTTAAGCCATTTTGCCTAAAATCCTCTTTAAATGTCTTTAATTGCTCATTGTTGCAGTTGATCTGACACTTTCAGACATGTCGGCATGTCTTGTCTTATTCTGCTTGGCCCCGGTAATTGCTGCTTGCAGCTATATTTATTATTATTATTATTCCGCTCTTGGAGTCTATGGCAGCCCATAGAACCGATTGCGGGAAAGTTGTTTTGGTTTGACATTCTGATAGAGGACAGTCCCAACATTAAATACACCAATTTTGGTGTTTCTAAGTCATTCCCTCTAGCGCCACCACCTGTCCAAAGTGTCACTTTTACTTTGCTAATAACTTTTGAACCGTAAGGCCAATCAACAAAATTCTTTTTTCCTCTGATTTCTGAGCTCATGACGATTCGATTGCACCCTATGACGTCATTTTCCGTCATAAAAATATGGCCGCCATCTTGAATTTTCAAAAAAGCTACTTTTTCAAACTCGTCCTAGACGGTTTGTCCGATTTGCACGAAAATTGAACCAGATCATCTTCAGGTAGTGTTTTCGATAAACGCACGAATACATTTTACGTAGCGCTAGCAAAAACAGTCGTAAGGCTGTATCTCCGCAACGGTTTTTCGTATTCAGACCAAACTTGGTACATGTACTCACAAGCATGACCTGAGGCTACATGCTGCGTTTCGGCGCAGCGCCACCTACTGGTCCGGAGATATGAAAAATGGCTATTTTTGCTTATAACTTCTGAACAGTTTGTCCAAAAATCATAAAATTGGTCTTGATAGATTCAGGGCGACATGCCGAGTCGACTGATATCCAATTTTGCCATATCGGCCATTTTGAATTTTGTGCTAAAATGCTGTATTTTAACAACGCATGAACGGATTGTTACGAAACTTGGTATGGGTCATCAACACGATGTCCTGAAGGAGTGTGAGAAGTTTCGAAACAGCGCCACCTAGTGGTGAATTTTTTTTTTCAAATGCTTATAACTTTGGGAGTAATAGACTTATTTTCACGAAACTCATCTCATTAGACTCCTGAATCGTTGCCGAGTCCAACGATACCAAACATTCTAGGTTTCGCCTTATGGTTTGTGTAGCGTTGTGATTTAGCGCTTAAAAAACATTAGGCTATATCTTCGAAACCGTTTGTCCGATCGAGACGAAACCACCGTCAGAAGTTTGGAATCATAGCTTGTTAACTAAATGTCAAAGCCCAAATGCGAAAATATGGATGTTTAGGGGTAGTAATATTCAATCAAAGTCATGTGTCAGTCATTTTTTACGTGTTTTTTCATATAAATGTCTATAACTCCGAAGCAAATTGAGATTTTTGCACCAAAATCGACATATATATGTATGGGCACACTCTGATGACACATAAAAAAAATGGTGGGACTGAGCCTCTTGGTGGCGCTATAATAGAACAAAACATGAAATTCCCATTGATTTCAATACAGTTTTGTGAAATAAAATGCTATACTAAACAAATGCATTGGTGTAATATTACGAAACTCAGAATTCGACTTCAGCACCATCCCCTGAAGGTACTCAAAATATTTCAAAACAGCGTCACCAAGTGGTCAAAAGTTATAACAAAATTTACAAAAAGGCTAATAACTTTTGAATAAATCTGGCTATTGAAATGCCACTGGTCTTAATAGAGTCCTTGGGTCAAGCCGAGAACATAGATACCAAGTTTTCCTTATTTGGCCGAACTTCCTGTCCGCCATCTTGATTTTCAGTCAAAACCTACTTTTTCAAACTCCTCCTAGACCGTTTGTCCGATTTTCACCAAAATCGAATCATATCATCTCCAGACCGTGCCGACTAAAAGTTATGGATTTCGTGTCGATAGACGATACCGTTTTCGTATAGCGCAGCAGCAAAGTTGAGGCATGATGCTAATAGCACTATTCAGGCTTTATCTCTGCAATGCCTTGACATATTAACACCAAACTTTGTATGTGTCATTGTCACTTCACTCTGACCACATCACATCAGTTTTGTAACTGCGCCACCTATTGGTCGAAAGTGATAATCCTTAAAATCATATTTTTAATTATTGTTTCTATGATTTTTCAGCCATTTTGCCTAAAATCCTCTTTAAAATCTTTAATTGCTCATTGTCGCAGTTGGTCTGACACTTTCAGACATGTTGGCATGTCATGTCGTCTTATTCTGCTTGGCCCCGGTAATTGCTGCTTGCAGCTATATTTATTAGGGGCCAAGCACCGAAGGTGCGGAGGCACCTATTGTATCTGTTCCCGTTCTTATTAGGGGCCAAGCACCGAAGGTGCGTAGGCACCTATTGTATCTGTTCCCGTTCCTATTATTAGGGGCCAAGCACCGAAGGTGCGGAGGCACCTATTGTATCTGTTCCCGTTCTTATTATTATTATTCTTCTTTTTTTTCTTCCGACTTGGCGTCTATGGCAGCCCATAGTACCGATTGCGGGAAAGTTGTTTTGGTTTGACATTCTGATAGAGGACAGTCCCAACATTAAATACACCAATTTTGGTGTTTCTAAGTCATTCCCTCTAGCGCCACCAACTGTCCAAAGTTTCACTTTTATTTTGCTAATAACTTTTGAAATGTAAGGCCAATAAACAAAATTATTTTTTCCTCTGATTCCTGAGCTTATGCCGATTCGATTGCATCCTATGACTTCATTTTCCGTAGTAAAATAGGGCCGCCATTTTGAATCATTCGAGAAACCTACTTTTTCGAACTCGTCCTAGACGGTTTGTCCGATTTGCACAAAAATTGAACCAGATCATCTTCAGGCAGTGCTGACAAAAAGTTATGGAATTCAAATTGATTCGTCAAACCGTTTTCGATAAACGCACAAACAAATTTTACGTAGTGCTTGCAAAAACAGTCGTAAGGCTGTATCTCCGCAACAGTTTATCGTATTCAGACCAAACTTGGTACATGTAATCCCAAGCATGACCTGAGGCAACATGCTGCGTTTCGTCGCAGCGCCACCTACTGGTCCGGAGATATGAAAAATGGCTATTTTTGCTTATAACTTCTGAACAATTTGTCCAAAAATCATAAAATTGGTCTCGTTAGATTCAGGGCAACATGCCGATTCGACTGATATCAAATTTTACCATATCGGCCATTTTGACTGTCGGCCATTTTGAATTTTGTGCTAAAATGCTGTATTTTAAGAACGCATGAACGGATTGTTACGAAACTCGGTATGGGTCATCAGCACGATGTCCTGAAGGAGCGTGAGAAGTTTCGAAACAGCGCCACCTAGTGGTGAAACTTTTTTTTCAAATGCTTATAACTTTGGGTGTTGTCGACTTATTTTCACCAAACTCATCTCATTAGACTCCTGAATCCTTGCCGAGTCCAACGATACCAAATATGCTAGGTTTCGCCTTATGGTTTGTGTAGCGTTGTGATTTAGCGCTTAAAAAACATTTGGCTATATCTTCGAAACCGTTTGTCCGATCGAGACGAAACCACCGTCAGAAGTTTGGAAACATAGGTCGATAGCTACACGCCAATGCCCAAATGCGAAAATATTGATGTTTAGGGGTAGTAAATTCCAATCAAAGTCATGTGTCAGTCATTTTTTACGTGTTTTTTCATATTAATGTCTATAACTCTTAAGCGAATTGAGATATTTTCACCAAAATCGACACACATATGTATGGGCTCACTCTGAGGACACATAAAAAAAATTGTGGGACTGAGCCTCTTGGTGGCGCTATAATAGAACAAATCATGAAATTCCCATTGACTTCAATACAGTTTTGTGAAATAAAATGCTATACTAAACAAATGCATTAGTGTAATATTACAAAACTCAGAATGTGCCATCAGCACCATCCCCTAAAGGTATTCAAAATATTTCGAAACAGCGCCACCTAGTGGTCAAAACTTATAACAACATTTCCAAAAAGGCTAATAACTTTTGAATAAATCTGGCTACTGAAATGCCACTGGTCTTAATAGATTCCTTGGGTCAAGCCGAGAACATAGATACCAAGTTTACCTTATTTGGCCAAACTTCCTGTCCGCCATCTTGATTTTCATTCAAAACCTACTTTTTCGAACTCCTCCTAGACCGTTTGTCCGATTTTCACCAAAATCGAATCGTATCATCTCCAGACCGTGCCGACTAAAAGTTATGGATTTCGTGTGGATAGACCAAACCGTTTTCGTATAGCGCAGCAGCAAAGTTGAGGCATGATGCTAATAGAATGAATAGAATAGAATAGAAATGAATACTATTCAGGCTTTATCTCTGCAATCCCTTGAAATATTGACACCAAACTTTGTATGTGTCATTGTCACTTCACTCTGACCATATCACATCAGTTTTGTAACTGCGCCACCTATTGGTCGAAAGTGATAATGCATTAAATCATTTTTATTGACTGTTTCTATGATTTTTCAGCCATTTCGTCTAAAATCCTCTTTAAATGTCTTTAATTGCTCATTGTTGCAGTTGGTCTGACACCTTCAGCCATGTTGGCATATCCTGTCATCTACTTGCGCTTGGCCCCGGTAATTGCTGCTTGCAGCTATATTTGGGTTTAGTTTCATTCTTCAACAACCGTTGAGCTGATTAGCCTTCTAGCAAAGCGATTCAGTTTAACGTTTGTTCTCTTCGGCTTCAGCGCACACAGCAATGATGTAATTTGAAACAGTAAGCCTAATATTAAATATGTTTAATATTACTGTAATATTAAAAATGTTTAATTAAAAAAAATATATACATTGATGCGTTAATAACAACAATATTTTGTTCTTGTATTATTTTCATCAAATTTTCATCCTGGTTTGATTAAAATAATGTCCTTATAGAGCTGGTAAGTCCCGCCCATCCGCTAACCCCGCTGGACCTCTAGGTTGAAAAATCGTCAATGCAAGTGAATGGGAGAAAATAATTATTTTCTGGTCCCGTTTGAATTGTACCATGAATGTGAACATATGTTGTCTGTGAATTTTTTATATAACTTTTCATGTTACGAGTTTGACAGTATATGGTATGATTCTTCGGCTAGCAGTTGTGGAAAAGACATAACGAGAAAGACTACATGTCGCCTATGTGACGTCACCCCATAAAGTTGACTTACCCGTGGTTTTCGCCAACCTCAACGATTTTGTCCTCTCCCTGAAAGAAGGCGGTGAAGTGCACCAAAGACATAGCCATGTTTAGCGGGATCCGTGAGCTAGTGTCCGTGTGCTAGTGGTGTTGACGTTTCAAACGCGTCGAAAGCAGCGAAGAGTTGTAGTCCACAAAGTGCTCTCACACAAAGTCTAACCGTATCAAACTTCTACCCACTAAATTGTAGCATTCTTTACACGAAAAGTTATATAAAAAAAATTCACAGACAACATGTGTTCACATTCATGGCAAAATTCAAACGGGACCAGAAAATAATTATTTTCTCACATTCACTTGCATTGACGATTTTTCAACCTAGAGGTCCACTTGGGGTTAGCGGAAGGGGCGGGACTTACCAGCTCTATTGTCCGTGCGGAGGCTATTCCATTTTATTTATCCATGGCACATGCATTTTGTTTCTTTATATGCAGCCCAATGTTATCCAATGACTTGTTTGCATTATTTAGGTGTTTTATAAAAAAAATTTTAGGCAATAGATTTTTTGGAGCACTTTACAATAAGGTCTCATTTGTTAATGCATTAACTAACAGGCGAGCAATAGCCTTTGTTAATGTTAATTAATAAAATAGCCTATTTGTTTTCATGTTAGTTCACAGTGCATTAACTAAAGTTAACAGATACAACTTGGATCTTAATGTCTTAGAAAATGTTGACCTTAATAAATGCAGTAGAAGTATTGTTCATTAATTGTTGGATCATGTTAACTAATGCTAACAAAATGAAACCACATTATAAAGTGTTACCATTTTTTAATAAAGAAAGTTGGCCATAGGAGCATAAAATTAATTTCAAAAGTTTAAGAGTCTTACACTGGTTCAAACTAGGATACTGTATTTTATGTTTGATTTATGTTGTATATAAATATTTTAATTTAGATTTATTGGCCAAAAATATCGATTATCGGCTTTCAAATGAAAAGAATTATCGATTAACAGTATCGGCCAAAATGTTCATATCAGTGCATCCGTAGTTTCAGCCAACACCCTAGACTTGCTATTTAGTCTAAACGATGGCACGAGCACAATAAAGCTGACTTTGAGTGAACTGCACTTCTGTGTGTGTGTGTGTCATTCTTGGTCCCCAGATCTGGTGTTTTACTCTTCATTGATCATTGACTTCATTCTGACATCCAATTTTTTCTAACAATATCTAAGTTTCTAGTACCATCATTGAGATTCATCAACATGGCAGCATTTGCTATCAGTCTTTATAAATTATGTCAATCCTTATATTAAAAATCACATTGTTTTAATACAAGATATGGGGGCAAAAAAAGATATGGGGGCTCCTGTATGAGTTCTTGTTTTTTAAAACATTTATGACATGATATAATTTAACAATGACACGAGCAAGAGTGTCGTTTTTCAGAATATCAGCAGATTGCAAACATGATTGATTTCATACAACAGTTAAATAAACTGCAATTTAGCATTAAATTACATTTTAGAAATAACATTGTCAATATTGATGTTTTCGCCAATGAAAAAGTTCTAAAAGCAAAGCTGTTGCACTTCTCCGCTTCTTAGTGGTGTTTTGTTCGTGAACTAATCTTTTTTTTATTTAATGATTTGGGTGAGTCAATGAGCCATTCATAAAGACAGACAAATTTGTTTCATTCCTGAATGAATCAGCCATTTTGTACAAATTGATTTCTCTACATTAGTTGACTTCCATAAGATATTAGGCTACGTTCACACTGCAGGCTGAAACGACCCAATTCCGATTTTTTTGCCCCTATGCGACCTGTATCTGATCTTTTCATGACAGTCTGAACGACACAGATCCGATCTTTTCAAATGCGACCCAGGCCACTTGGGTATGTGGTCCCAAATCCGATACATATCCGATCTTTTGAAATGCGACTTCAGTGTGAACGGCCAGGTCGCATGTATCCGACCCGCAGGTCATTGATACGCGAAAAACGTCATAAGTCTGCATTGAAGTAGTCGTCGGTTTTGAAAACGGACTGCATATTCGTTGAGCTGAGGTAAATCTGCCGAACGCGTCGACCTCGACGAGCCCGTTAATTAAAAAAAAAAAAAGCCCACGGCCATTATATATACGTTATGTTAACTTATTTGTGCTGAATCTGATATTAGATAGGTCAGCGGCTGCTGTCTGGCTCTTGTGTAACGGTCGCTGCGTGCGCTCGTGTGTGTGTGTGTGTGTGTGAGAGAATCACAGTTAGTTAAAGCAGAGACGGGCTCTGGTTAAAGTTTAGCTACTTCCGCAAACAACAAGTGACGTCGTTGACCGTTGAGTACTCTTCTGCGCATGCGGGTCACTTCTGGGTCATTTCACGTTCACACAGGAGATCACAAAAGGTCGCATTTAATTGGAAATGTGAACGGCCTTGCAAAAAAATCGAATTTTTTCAAAAAATCGGAATTGAGCATTAAGCCCTGCAGTGTGAACGTAGCACATTCCTTTAACATTGTTATACCATGCTTAATACCTCAAGATCCCACTCCCAAAAAAAAAATGTCTGTGCAACAGAGCTGTATAAAATACAACAAAAGCTGAAAAATCAACACTGTTCTTTTTCTAGATTCCCCCAGAGACGTTCATCCAAAGGTCTCTATTCTCAAACATTATTTACATCACTGTACATGCACACATAAAATTGTACACAGATCATCACTTACACCACGTAGTCTACCGGGGCAGATTCCACATGCTGACTTGGGTGCCTTGCCAGTCTTCTTGGTATACAGGTATACAATGCGGTTACCTGGAGTACGGGACCTGAGTGACATGATGTAGTCATTAAATACAGCTTTTGATGTTTACACAAGACACTCTATTCTATGGGAACATCGGTACACGGTGAAGATCTATTTGAATCAATGCATTTATCACACTCACAGTCTAGTCTTGTTTGAAGCAGTGTTGTAGGAAAGCCTACGGCGGTAAGTCAGGCGCTGCACCATATTGACCTGAAAAAAATTACAAGATCTTTATGTCTGAATAAGAGATGGCAAAGCCTATGTGGAGTTCAGGCTTAATAGCGGAATAAGCATAATTTAGAGTAAGCTAAACATATACAGACACCTGTCAAATATGCGTAAAACGAAATGTTGTAAAGACCATATCAAATGTAAAATCGTAGTCTGATGGGTTCGTGTTTGTACGGAACGTGAATGATAACTTCACCGAGTAATCACAAGAAAAAAAAATCTGTTATTGAGAGTATTAATTGACTTAATATAGCAAGTGTATCTTCGATTTGACTGTGAACAACACATATAACTCTAAATATCATATATTTTATCTTCAGAAACGGCAGATGACGATGGATATTTGAATCATATTTTAAGCGCAAAGACAATCCACCATACCTTCTATCGCTGCAGGCGGAAGAGGAAGAACAAGAGGCGGGGTGAAAGTTCAAAATCTGCCCGCAACGGAAACAATACGTTTGCAAAGAGCAAAATAAAAGCAGTTTTTTAAAATAGTCTATGCTATTTCTAAATATTATAATAAATATTCTATAAAATAGTATACACATTTTTGTAATAATTGTAATGCAAATTTATTAATTAAAAAAGTAACTAACTGAAACCTGGCAATTGAGCTTTACAAAGTGCAGGGTATTTTTTATTATTAATTTTTATTTTGAAGATTTTTATCTATATTTAAATTTCCCCTTGCATTTTTTCTTTCGTCTTGGTTTTGATTTAAAAATATATTTACAAAGAATTGTAAATGTAATATAGCCTACATATGGCTATATGCAGAGCCCGTCTACGGACCATAGACAGTATATAAAAGTTGAAACCTATGGGCTCGCTCTGTCCATTTCTTTTACCTGTCTATGGCGCGGGTTCGGCAAAAGTGCGCATCTGATCAAGGGCGCAAATCGACCACATGGGGGAGCTCGCGAGCACCCTTCTGAGATCTAAAAATGAGAAATGGGACATATCCCTCCTCGTCTCCTCTCTCCTCCGTCCTCCATCCTATGACCCGGAAACCGATCGAGCTCAGCCATCTTGAAGGACATCTCAATTCTCTAGTAATTGCACCGCGAGGAGTCGAGGATCGAGGAGTTAGGAGGCTTCCTGAGGAGTCATGAGCGAGGATACACAGGTGGATCCTATGCGGAAGAGTTTTATCGACTTAAACGTGACGCACGTCTAAATTCTCCTCCCCCTTCACATCGGTCACAATCATTTTAATGTATACTTTACCTTTGCACTTGCAGTTTAAATAAACCACACATCTCACATATTTCAACAGGGTATCTTGCTTTATTATTATTTATTATGAATTTCTTAAATAAACCAACTTCAACAACATAAGGGCAGATCCTTTGAGTGCTGCTGATGACGCGATGAAGTGACGCTTGAGTGATCAAGTATTCCAATGTATAAAAAAAAGTTACATTCGATTCCTCCGTCCTCGCATCTTTTCCTTGCAGCCTTCCCTCGCATCCTACAGGGGGCGGAGCTGAGACGCGAGGAAAGGAAGCGAGGAGAGGAAACGAGGATGCACAAATAAGAATTGAGAAGCACCCTATGGGTGGATCAGAGGATCTGCCCTCATGTTGTTGAAATTTGTTTATTTAAGAAATTAATAATAAATAACAATAAAGAAAGATACCTTGTTGAAATATGTGAGATGTGTGGTTTATATAAACTGCAAAAGTAAAGTATAAATCAAAATTATTGTGACCGGTGTGAAGGGGGAGGAGAATTTATACGTGCGTCACGTTTTAGTCGATAAAACTCTTCCGCATAGGATGCACCTGTGTATCCTCGCTCATAACTCCTCAGGAAGCCTCTTCACTCCTCGATCCTCGACTCCTCGCGGTGCAATTAGAGAATTGAGATGTCCTTCAAGATGGCTGTGCTCGATCGGTTTCCGGGTCATAGGATGGAGGACGGAGGAGAGAGGAGACGAGGAGGGATATTGAGAAGCACCCACTGTCTTGACTCTTGACATTTCAGACTTCTTCCCGACAGTCAAAGCGGCATCCTTGTTTTTTTTTTTTTTTTTTTTTTATTATTATTATTATTGAACAGTATCAATTTACAAACTCAAATAGGGAACAATAATATGCAGACAAAAATAACTCCATTCGTATATCTGTGCATATACGCCTATGCTTACATAGGTTCATATGTATAGAACAAAAAAACAAAAAACAACTGCATATTTAGTACAATAAACAAAAGCATAATTTAAACATTTAAGAGGGTTACAAATTGCAAGGAAAAATAAATAAATAAATCTTAGACAAAACAAGACAAGATCTTAGAAAGAAAGAGACTCATACATGTTTTATACAGTTTACAAAGGGACTGATTTGGATAAGTATTTAATGGATGCTAGATAATTCTTACATTCATTTTTAAAACAAGTTAAAGAGGGTTTACTGTTATTCCACTTGCTTTTATGAATATGATATTTACGCAAGGAAATAATAATGTTTAACATCAATGACATATTTTTAGAGAGACCATCTACATATATCAATACCTGAGATATATTTAGTGAAGGAATATCAGTACCAATACTTAGCCAGCTGTAAAGATCCTGCCAGAATTTCAGTGTGACCGGACAAGAAAAAAATAAATGTTCAATGGTTTCAGGCTCTTGAGCAAAATCCGCATAAATCTACTTCTTTTCCGTAAGATTTCAGCAGCAGGATAAACATTATTGATGATTCTAAACTGCATCTCCTTTATTTTAGGTATAATTGGCCATTTAAGATAATAACAATACTTGTTACTGAATGTTTCATTTTCATTAATTTTAACTTTTGTTGGTGTATTGAAATCGTAAAATAATTTACTTTTAAATAAATTTCCAGTTACTTTGTTATTGCACTTTTTATCCCAAATGTACACTTCTCCAATCTTCAACTCAGGCAATTTAACAGATACATTTGAATATGTAAGTGTGTTTTGTATTATTTGTTTTAGTGGAAGAGGGATTGCTCTACAAACACTATTAAATTCTCTAAAATAACATTTTACCGCAAATTTCTCTATGAAAGAATTATATTGAATAAACTGACCAGCTTCATCTATCAAATCAGCAACAAATAAAACTTTTTTCTCCAACCACTCTTGTTTGAATAATGATTTCCTATTTAACATAATGGTCCTATTATTCCACAGGGTAGATCCATGAGGTGTGAAGTTGTGAGTAAATATCATTTTCCAGTATTGCAAGATCTGCTTGTGAAAATTTGAAAGCTTAATTTAGAAATCTCAAGATCACATTTCAGCAAAAACTCCAGTCCTCCGACTCTCTTGAATACACACTTTGGTATATGAAACCACATTGAATTAGGCTGTGCTAAATATGATTTTATCCAATTCAGCTTGAGTAATCATTGATTCAAATTCAGTGGCTTTCAGCCCTCCATTTTTATAGTCTTTAATCATCTGGGATTTTTTTATATAATGAGTTTTATTTTTCCAAATAAAATAAAAAAATGACAGAGTTAACCTTTTTTATCAATTGAGGAGAAACATAAAGGGAATAAGATGGGTAAATTAGTTTAGATTTGCCTTCTGCTTTAGTCAAAAGGATTCTGCCCATAATAGATAGATCTCTCATCAGCCAGTGATTAAGAGATTTTTTCATACTATCTATTCTCTCTTCTATATTTACTAGATCTCTTGTATTTGAATCTTTAGATATTGTTAAACCAAGGTATTTTACTTCAATTTTAACTGGAATGGAATCTATACTTTCCTCATCACACAAATTCAAAGGTAATGTCACATGCCTGTCTCGTGCAGCACATGTGAGCTGTGTCCCAATGTGAAGGCTGCATCCTCCGAAGGCCGTATTTGAAGGCCGATTGGCCGCATTTGAAGGCCGATTGCGTCACAGTGGCTTGACGAAGGACGTCCCAATTCAAAGGCTGCATCCTTGGAAGGTCGCATTTGAAGGCCGATTGCATCACGCGGCTCGATGAAGGCTGTCCCAATTCAATAGGCTTGTTTGAGATGCGCCTTGCCTCGCCTGAAATGTATGCGAGAGTAGGCGGCTGCAGTGAGGGGAGGAGTGAAAAAAGTGCAGGCAAGACGGACAGTTCTCTCTTCTCGCAGTGGATCTGACACCTGCGACATACACATAAAACATGATATCAGAGTTTTAAAATCAAACATTTTAAAAGAGAAAAATACATCACGGTTGTTTAAACCAATGAACATTAAGCTGTGTCGTCAGCAAGTCGTTTCCCATCATGCTTTTGATCAGCGCAGTCAGTGGAGAGCAACTGCGCTCGACTGCAGAATCCGACAGGTGCGCCTTGCGCTCGCGAGAGATTTTTGACATACGTCAGCATGACATCAGAGCAAGGCGGACCGCTCTCGGACACATTTCTAACAGGCATGCATCTCGCGCTGATCACCGGTGATCGGTTCTGCGCAGATTTTGCTAATCTCAAACAAGCCTAATTCTGCATCCTCCGAAGGCCGTATTCGAAGGCCGGTTGCGTCATCGCGCCGCGACGAAGGCTTCCCTGATTCAAAAGCGACACCAAATGCGCCCTTCGTTTCCCCGTGAAAAGAAGGATACTGGTGCTGCGTTCCAGTCCAAAATTGTCATGCCCTTTACTCGCTAACTTCCCTCCATCTCGTTCACTCGGATGTACGTCATTGCTTACGTTGCACGAGTGCCCACTACTGGGGGAAACTGCAATGGGCTGAACTGGAACGTCCTAAGCCCTTGATCACTTGGAATCAGCTATGGAGTTGATTTATTATTTACATTTTTTTTTCCTTTAAGAATTTGTTTAATGCAGCATCCAAATGTATATAGGTGTGTTTGGGTTGTTTTAAATAAAAAAAATATATAATTAATATATCATAGAGTTGTCTGGTGTGGTGGTGATTAGACGAGATATGTGGTGACGTCACAGTCGTACTGCATTGTGGGACATATAGGTACCTGAAGTGTACATTTGAAGTAGACTCGCTCCCTCGGTCAAGATCGAGGGAACGAGGGTCTGTCCATATAAACTTCCCTCGTCCACTTCACGAAGTGGAACGCACTTCAAAATGGCGGCAGGGATTCCCCCGAGGGGAAGTGCTTAGGGAAGTTCGCAAGTGCGTGTCTAAAAGTGGACTGTGTTTGTGTCTCTGTTTTGACCCCACCCTCCTTGCTATCTCATTATTGGTTTCATTTGTCCCACCTGTTGTTCCCTCATTATCTGCCTGATTTGCCAGCAAGGAGCTGACCTGAGGAAGTTCGCGGTCGAATTCCTTAGTGCAGCGGAGGGACTAGGACTAAATGAAGAGCCTCTCAAGGACCTTTTCTTTTACGCCCTTGACGAGCCCATGGATTGGGTGCTCAGAAGGGCATATGACAGGAGTACTTTTGTGGCTATGGTGGAGGGTCTCGCTCGCTTTCAGGAGCGAGAGTCCAGGAAGAGGGTCCCAGTTCCGGTGGTCCCTGTTCCGGTGGTCCCAAGTCCAGTGGTCCCAGTTCCGGTGGTCCCGAAACGGAGGAGGAGAAGGAAGACTCCCTCCGTGACCGTCCCGGTGGTCCCAGTTCCGGTGGCCTCAGTTCCGGTGGTCCCGAGTCCGGTGGTCCCGGTTCCGGTGGTCCCGGGTTCGGTGGTCCCGGGTTCGGTGGTCTCGACTCCGGTGGTCCGGAGACAGAGGAGGAGGAAAAGGGCCTCTTCAGCTGATTGTCCGGTGGCTCCTAACACAGAGACCATCCCGGAGGTGACTGCCGTCACTGACGCGCCGCCCAGGCGTCCTGCTCTGCCCGCGCCGCCAAGGCGTCCTGCTCTGCGGCTCGCCCTGCCGGCCCCGCCCAAGCGGCTCGTCCTGCCGGCGCTACCCTAGCGACCGGTCATGTCTGTCGATCCAGAGACTGTTCACGTCACGTCTGCCGACCCAGAGACTGTTCACGTCACGTCTGCCGAGCCTGTGTCTTCGGACAAGATGGCCGCCGCCGAGCCTGTGTTTTTGGACAAGATGGCCACCACCGAGCCGGTGTTGTCTGTTCCTGAGCCTGTGGTGTCTGTTCCTGAGCGGTAACAGTTCACATTTTTTTAAGTTTAAGCACAGACCCGATGCTCTTGAAAAAAATTAAATAATATTCAGGGCTTTATCAATTATAGATTTGTCTTTTAAAAATATTACTGTATCATCAGCAAATTGACTGATTCGATACTCATAGTCACAAATGGTTATTCCTTTTAATTGAGGATGGTTGACAATTAAGTAAGCTAGCATTTGCGTGCATAGTATAAACAATTTTGGAGAAATTGGACAACCCTGTCTGATTCCACAATTTCAATTCTAGGAGTCATTCCAGGATTGAGGGATATATATAAATATCATTATATAACATTTTAATAACATTGCAAAACCCTTCTCCAAAACCAAACTTTTTAAGAGTTGTAAATATAAATTCATGCTCCATGGTATCAAATGCTTTAAAAAAATCTATAAATAAAATAAGGCTATCTGATTGTATCATTGAATTATAATCGATCATATCTAGAAACAATCTAATGTGATTTTGGATATATCTTCCCTTAATAAATGCTGATTGAAACTCCTCAACAAGTTTTCCTAATACAAGTTTTAGACGATTAGCATAAACCAAGGCAAATAACTTATAATCGGTGCATATAGAGTTATTGGTCTCCAGTTATCTAATGACAACAACTGTTTCTTGGGTTTAGGCAGCAAGGTTATTAATCCTGTTTTCATTGTAGGGGATAAGCTCCCTTTCTGAATGCATTCCAAGAATGCATTATATAATAATTTCCTTATATCCTTCCAGAAATGCTTTAAAAATTCTGTTGTTAAACCGTCGATACCTGGTGATTTGCCATTTTTCATTTGTTTTAATGCCACATCTATTTCTGCTATAGTCAACTCATCATCAATTAAGTTTTTATCATCCTCATTTAGTTTTTGAATATTATCTGCAATATTTTTAAAGAATCACAATTTGCCTTTTTAAATTTAGATGTATAAAGGTTACGATAGAAAAGCCAAATTTCGTTCTGGATTTCTTTATGATCTTCAATTATAAGATCATTAATCTCAAGCTTATTCATTTTTTTTCTTTGTTTGTCTTTGTTTTTCAAGGCTGAAAAAATACGATGAACTTTTTTCTCCTTTTTCAATCCACCGGGCTCTTGAACGGATATAAGCTCCATTTGCTTTTTCTGAATACAACTCTAACTGAGATTGTAACTCTTGAAGTTTTGCTGTGTTTTCAGGTGATACTTGTGAATTAATTGCCAATAAATGTATTTCCCCAATCAATTTCTTTTGTTTTTGTTTTCTCATCATTGATAAGAATTTTCCTGTATCAACGGCTATTATTTTGACCTTAAATTTAAACCATTCCCATTTATTCATGCAAGACATGTCAAGCTTTTCAATCTCCTCAATGAGAGTCATCACCTGTTGACAAAAGCTATCATTATTTAACAAATCATTATTGAATTTCCAAATATTAGGAGAGAACTAAGGTTTCTTAGAAATGGATAAAGACATAGTGACCATACAATGATCCGTAAGTGGGGAAGCTGAAATGATACAGTCTGACACATCCTTACATAATTCACTAGTAATAAGCCAATAATCTAGTCTTGAGCATTGTCCGTTACCTAAGGGGTTAAACCATGTATATTGAATGCTGTTCGGCTTAGTTATTCTCCAATAATCAACCACATTTGTTGTTGTACAGATTCAATATCGTATCATTATACACAGACTGTGTACTTCTTTGGGGTTTTCGGTCTAACCATGAATCAGGTGCTATATTAAAGTCTCCCTCCATTATCACATTTACTGATTTATAAGTTATTTTCCATTCGTTAACCATATTAGCAAGTTTCTCAAACAATTCTCTATTGGCCACTTTGTTATTATAACCGTAAACGCATAATAATATATAACATATGTCATTTATTTCCACAGCTACCATTAACCAGTGACCTTCTGTATCTGTGAACAATTACTGAGCCTTCAAATCTATTAAATAATAACATCACTCCAGCTGAATGAGAAGATCCATGTGCAAACAGGGCTAAATCACCCCATTGTGTCTTCCAAAATTTTTCATCATTCAAAACAGAATGAGTCTCTTGTAAGAAATATGCAATTTGCTTTTTGTTCCTTGCAAAATAAAAAAATGGCTTTACGCTTAACACAATTTTTTAACCCCCTGACATTCAAAGATAGAAAAGAAATAGACATAGATGAACTGTACAGTACGAACTTTAACATTCTAATATGCAGGAGTGAACATGTTGTCTTAAATAACATTTTAACAAAACCATACTACCTTAATATTTGACTGGTAGTTAACTACCTTTTCTTCGATAGTGTTATCAGATTATTTCCATCTGATAACCTTAAACTTTAACATGAGTCCAGACGTTACCTTTTGTGATCAACAGCTACGGGTCAACTCTCAGTCCATCAATGAGTGCATAGCCTTCTTTTAGGAACGCTCTTTTCCTCTTTTTCCTGGCTTCTTGCACTCTTGGCCACAACTTAGCACGAGCTTCGCGATCTTCCTTTGAAAATTCTTCCTTGAACTGGATGTTTATCTCTTTACACACTCTTGCCTCTCTCGATCTTTTCCACTCTTCGTCACGAACAGTCCGCATTGTGAACTGGATGATCACCGGCCTGGGTAACCTGTTAGTAGCGGCGTCGTTCTTCTTTCCTAAACGATGCACTGTGTCCACCGACCCCCGAAGTTTCTCCACAGACAGCGGAATCACCCGAGTAAGGATTCCAATCACTGTTTCTCTTGTGTCTTCTTTCTCTTTTTCTGGCAGGCCGATTAGTCTGAGATCCCATCTTCTCTTATATCTGGCTTGCTCCAAACACTGTTGTTTCAGTGAGCTGTTCTCCTTTCTCAAATCCTTAATTTCCTCTTTCATTCTGTCAATATCTTCTTTGTTTTCATTAACTGCTTGTGCATTTTCCTCCATTCTTTTTTCTACGTTTTTCATTCTTTGATCTTGCTCATCAAATCACTTAATTAAGGTTTGAATTGCATCAAATATCACTTCATTTGTGATTTCGTCTGCTTGTTTTGCTTTTGTCTTTCGCCTTCATTTTTGTTTTCTTGGGGTTCGGGCTGGGTAGCGGTGTGTGTTCATACCTTGCTTTGGCAGTGTCTACCAACATCTCTTCAATTTCTACTTCGTCACATGCCTCCGTGAGAGCGGTCAAGTTATAATCATGGTCTGCTAGCCCGGTATTTGCTTGGTTAGTATTAGCCATCTTATTTACACTTGGATTGACAGAGAGTATCTTTATCGCATCAAAAAACTAAAATTCAGTTAATACTGGATGCAATTTCCACACTACTAGTAGGTTTCTTTGCCAGAAGTATCGATATTAGGACGTTATTAAACTATTTTATCAGAGCCTGCATAGATGCTACCGCTCACTCCGCCATTTTGGTTCCCCCACAGCGGCATCCTTGTGGATTATGTAGGTACAGCGGATTGTATGAAACAGTAGAGCATGTCCTTCTGTACTATAGAGCAAATAATAATGAACGACTAACCTTGGACACAAAAGTAAGGTGTGAACAACATGTCTTTAGAGTTGGCTAGGCCTATTTATTGAGTAAAAAGCAAAGGAATAGACATATTAGAATAGCTCTGATAAATTATTTAAAAGAAACAGTCAATTATATAAGAATATAAAGTTGGTAAAGTTTTGTCCCCTCTAATCATCGACGCTCCACAATCCAGTTCAGTAGGTGGCGGTAATGCACCATAAAGGTGGTTTGCCAACTGCCAATAAAGGGAATGCACGTGACATCACCATCAGCTGGAGTGATTGAGGTCAGGTCACGCCCACTGCACTGAATGACAAAAAGGCATAGGCAGAAATAGGCTTGTTTGAGATTAGCAAAATCTGCGCAAAATCGATCACCGGTGATCAGCACGAGATGCCTGTTAGAAATGTGTCTGAGTGCGGTCTGCCACATAGACATAATAAATAGGCGGATGTGTCGGATTCTGCAGTTGCACACACTTGCTCTCCACTATGGAAGGCCAAAAGGGCGTGTTAACACGTAATTTATTGGACATTAGCACCACCTACTGGTTTGGTGCTCTTGCTCAATCACAAAAAACCTAAGGCTTGTAAATAGCAGTTTTTAATGTGAAAATACATGTTGAACAATGTCTTTTCAGAATATAGGCATATAATATTTAGTCAGTTAACTATAACTGTTCAAGCCCCGAAAGTCATGACCATTTTCACAATCACAATAGAAATTGTGTAAGGATAATTTAACATTTCTCCAAACAGTATTTTCATGTAGGCACATATCATTTCAAAACCACAAAAGAAGCTTAGAATGTATATAGGCCGCTGTACGTGAGCTGTATCGTTCAGTTTCGTTCCACCAAGTGGGGCACTAATTTTTCTTTTGCTCAATATGTTCAACGTTAATAAAAGGTATCCAAGCAAAAAGTTATCCACGCATTATCCTGCAGTTAATGAGAAATTGTAATTTATTGGCGCACTATATTGACTGCGTATTGAGACATATAAAACTGTTGAGCTAGATTTTCAACCAATCAGCATCGAAAATGGAAGTAGGTCACAGCCGAAATCAAGCCAATATCACTACGCAAATGTAAACATGGAGGAGGACGTAAGCAGCGCATCTTCATCTGATAGCGGCGATCAAGCTCGATTAACACCCGTAAAGTGTATTCTTCATGTCGGAAAAGATGGTGGGAAAGGTCCGCAGCCCTTTACTGAAGTCCGATGGGAAAAAATCAAGCATAGGAATGGCTCAAAACATCGGACACTACGGAGCTAACGTTAGCT
Organism: Scardinius erythrophthalmus; assembly: GCF_964197995.2. Taxonomy (NCBI): domain Eukaryota; kingdom Metazoa; phylum Chordata; class Actinopteri; order Cypriniformes; family Leuciscidae; genus Scardinius; species Scardinius erythrophthalmus. The sequence continues at coordinate 21,128,771 of NC_138222.1, forward strand.
ATTGCTAATAAACATGTTGCCCTCCTGGACAAACTGGTCTCTGATGTCCCAACAACTACGGGTTTCACCCGGCCTGCTATCGGCGTTTTATAGACGCTGGACTTATGTGCATGTGCGTGATGGGTAGATTTAGGGGTCGGGTTAGTGTGTGTGTGTGTGTGTGTGTGTGTGTGTGTGTGTGAGAGAGAGAGAGAGAGAGAGAGAGAGAGAGAGAGAGAGAGAGAGAGAGAGAGAGAGAGAGAGAGATAGGCCGCTGTCGGTAGCCTAAAAGAGGCCTAGAAATAGGGTTTCGTTCCACCAAGTGGGGCACTATTTACTTTTTTAACGTCAGAAATATATAGAGATTCCTTAGGAAAAAGTTCTCCACACACAACCTTGCAGTTTTTGAGAAAAATTATGCTAAAGGTGCCCATTTTGAAAAAAAGGGAAAACATAGGGAATTTTGCACTTTAAAACCTGTTTATCATATAAACCCAAAAATGCCGAATTACCACTTGAAGTACAAAATAAACCAGTTTGAAATGGGTGATATACCTGAATCTATAGGGACAGTCAACATGATAAGATTATCAAGAAAACTTCTACTGTAGCATTAACATCCCAATTACTTCTCATTATGTTGTTCCAATTCAAAGGTAATATTTGAGGTAAAATCTGAATAACAAATAGAATTAAGACAAAATATAATAACAGAGCTGCCAACTCTCACGCATTCACCGTGAGACTCACGCAATTGACACTTTTCCCACGCTCTCACGACACACATCCATTTTCTCACGCACAGAAAAATCGCGAAGCAAAGAGGACACGGAGACCGACAGACTTGACAGAGCAGGTTAGTTATGATATGAAAAAAATCTCAGCTCTCAGATTCTGTCAATTTTATTACGAAATTCAAACAATAAATTGTTTTGGTGTTTGTAATTGATCCCTAGCGGCACGTAACCCGATCATCTCTACTAGCTAATAGTAAATAAACACGAATGAACAATGTTGAAAGAAACAGTACAGCTTACCGAAATGTATATTCTTCATACATAATATCGATCAATCAATCAAACAAACAAAGGGGTCAATAAAACAGCTGGAGAAAAATTGTCACATAACATTAAGTTACCTCAGGAAAGCCATTTAATGACCATAATATAGACACGTTAGTTGGCTAGAAAGAGATATAGAGAGTATTTTGCTAAATATGTGTACTATATTACATATTTATTATATTTGTACTTATATCATTAAATAAAGTTGTTATTATAATAAAAAACGCATTATATTTAATTTGAGTTATTTTTAACCTTAAATAATACTACCAGCTGATAGGGCTGTCTGTAGCCTATGTATTTTTTTTCTTGAGAAAAAATAACGCCTATCTTGTGTACCTAATATTTATTCAAATGAGTCAATATTAAATCAAATCACAAGAATTGAATTGAAATCGTGAAATTTGTTTCAAGAAATTTGTAAAAAAAAAAAAAAAAAAAAAAAAAACTAGCTTACCAGAAATTGTACCATATAAACATTGTAACATGTTGTCACTAAACCTAATACAATTCAGTTTAGTTACTAAAATGTTTTGACAATCACAATACACTTATTGTGATGCAAGGTTTTTTTGCAACAAGTTTTTTTTTACATTACTGTATAATTTATCCATATATATCTCACTGATCATAACTGCACTACTGTAAATTCTGTATAGACAATCATACTGTACAATACAATACAATAATTATAGTTCTACAGCTGTTTATTAATACTTGCATATTGTATATTTATAGTCTGTTATAGCCTTTCATATTTATAACCATACGTATAACCTGTTCATAGCCTGTACATAGCTTGTACATTCACTACAGTTATAGCCTGTATACTTATAGTTATAGTATATTCATAACATACCTTCATACTGTGTACATTTGTAACATATCTACAATATATTTATATTTTGTAATATATTCTTGCTAAAGCACTTCTGGATGGATGCAAACTGCATTTCGTTGCTTTGTACTTGTGACGTGCAATGACAATAAAGTTGAATTCTATTCTATTCTATTCTATTCAGAATGACCACTCATTATAGTAGAATTCTGGTAGTTAGTGTTAAAGTGGCAAGTTCTATAAATTTCCAAACTTCTTTCAGAATTGAGAACGTTCTCCTCTCCTCTCATTTCAAGAACGTCGTTTGTGGATGACCAAGTTTGTTTACAATGGAATAAGAGCATGCCATTGTTAAATAACACCACCAATAATAAAAGAGGACTGTGGAGATGTTGAGAAGAACTATGGACGCAACATTCATAATGATTTTCCCCTTCATAATGCATGATAAGTATATATTTTGTGATGTAGACAAAGGCAGATGTACATTACATTCTAGGCAGATGTAAATTAGTGGCGTGATCAATCAGGTTCAGAAATAACTTAATGAAAAACATGTATTTTCATACAAGGCAAAAAGTGCTGCACAGGGTGTAACCTCCAAAAAAATGTCTATAGCTGAATATGATGATACTACATTTACTTTTAATAAATGCATTAATAGACTGCAGTGCTTCATTGTGCAGTGAATACTGAACTGTTTCATCAACAGAAGGGCGTTTTTAGTGTGTTGTGTTAATTGTTTTGAGAGCAACTATTTATTTGAAGAAGTTTGATTGAGGAAAAACTAAATATCAGTAAGTGGTCTATTAACCCCCTCCCTCTTTCTGATTCATGTAATTGTGTTTACAGTTGCTTGATATTTATTGTGTTAGAATATGTATTGGTTTAAATGTTGTGTGTTGTAATGATTTTTTATGTGTTGTTATGATTTATGTGATGCAGTGGCTAAATTTTGAGCCCAAGACAAATTTGACTTGCTGACGACACAGCTTAATGCTCATTGGTTTAAACAACTGTGATGTATTGTTCTCTTTTAAAATGTTGGATTTTAAAACTGATATCATGTTTTATGTGTATACGTTATGTGTGAATATTCCCAAACTCTCTGACAGTGCGATCTCTATGGGTTATGCAATGTATTTTTGATTAAAAAAAACAAAACACATATGTCTGTATTAAAGAAAAAATGATTGATAAACACGTATTTGGAATGGAATTAAATAAGTACTTTGGGTGTCTTGGTCATTATTATATTTCTTTTCATATAAAAGCAACAGAACTTAAATTACATCCGGTTTATTAGCAACACTGTGCACGTGCGTGAATCCCGTGAATTGAGGTGCTACTGCTTTTTTCCAGTAGCACCTCACTGCAGTACACGAGATCCAGGGGACGGAGTTGGATCCAGATCTAAGGGGTGGATCTTTGATCTCGCTCTGATCCACTGCAAGAAGAGAGAACTGTCCGGCTTGCCTGCGCTTTTTTCGAGATGGTCCTCACTACAGAACACGAAATCCAGGGGGAGGAGTTGGATCCAGATCCAACTCCTCCCACCTTACATATACCTAAACCTACCCATCTCCACCCGCTGATCCCTAAACCCACCCCTAAACCTATCCATCTCCATCTCCACCCCTAAACCTACCAATCTCAACCCCTTAGATGTGGATCCAACCCCGCCCCCTGGATCTTGTGGACTGCATTTGAGGTGCTACTGTTTTTTTCCAGTAGCAGCTCACTGCAGTACACGAGATCCAGGGGACGGAGTTGGATCCAGATCTAAGGGGTGGAGATTGGTAGGTTTAGGGGATGGTTTAGGGATCAGGGGGTGGAGATGGGTAGGCTTAGGTATATGTAAGGATTGCGTCACTGCAGCCGCCTACTTGCATACATTTCAGGCGAGGCAAGGCGCATCTCAAACAAGCCTATTATTTTTCAGCGTGAATGCCGCGAAAAAAGGCAAAACATATCTAAAACAGGAAAGAGATTTGCGATTGACTGTACAACTACATTTGAGAATAAATCTGAGGTATATTTTTACAGACTGCCGAAAGCTACAGAACAGAAGCAAATGGATCGCTGCAATTCATAGAAACAACTGGACTCAAGGCAGCGAAAGGTGGATTTGCAGTTATCATTGAGCACGTTTACATACACACCAGTAAGCTGATAACTCACATTTATCAGCTTATTGAAATAACCAGTTTTCCCCGTTTCCATGCAAACCAGTAACCACGACAACGCAAGTAAACTATGTGCTTATATGACTTTATTAATAAATCAGGCCATGCCCCCGTGTACGAAGACTCCGAGGCTGCGTTCCAGTCCACTTTTAGACACGCACTTGCGAACGTCCCTAAGCACTTCCCCTCGGGGAATCCCTGCCTCCATTTTGAAGTGCGTTCCACTTCGTGAAGTGGACGAGGGAAGTTGTTGAATGACGAGCGGCAAAGGCAAAGGTTCGTTTAACAACATATAACTTTACTAGAGGAGATACAGAAGTTCAACATGCAAGCATATAACTTCATCACCGTAACCCATACTCGCGCATACGTAGAAGCAAGCTTTTACAACTTAGTCTGTTGGATTTAAAGCTACAGAGCACTCTATTCTACAGACGTTTATATGGACAGACCCTCGTTCCCTCGATTTTGACCGAGGGAGCGAGTCTACTTCTTTTGTACACTTCAGGTACCTATATGTCCCACAATGCAGTACGACTGTGACGTCACCACAAATCTTGTCTAATCACCACCACAACAAACAACTCTATGATATATTAATTATATATTTTAACATTTAAAACAACCCAAACACGCCTATATACATTTGGATGCTGCATTAAACAAATTCTTAAAGGGGGGAAAAAAATAATAATAAATAAACTCAATAGCTGATTCCAAGTGATCAACGGCTTAGGACCTATGCCAGGGGTCTCCAACCTTTTTTCATTTGAGAGCTACTTTTTAAAAACGAAAGTGGCCGAGAGCTACTCATGTTATAGATACAGAAGTTCAATATGCAAGCATATAACTTCATCACCGTAACCCATACTCGCGCATGCGTAGAAGAAAGCTTTTACAACTTGGATTTGAACTTCCAGTAAACTGTTGGATTTAAAGCTACAGAGCACTCTGTTCTACATCCTCCTTCTTTAATTGTGACAGATATTCCTTAATGAAAAGTTCTCTACGAAGTTCCTTACATTGTAAGTTATCTCAAAGCCTTTATCTTTATAAGCAACACATTTAACAGATTAGTTAAGCTGAGAGTAACGCCCGTTTCACACATACTCCGTTTGCAGTGCGTATGCGGTGCGTATTTTTTTCCGTACCCATGTTAACATGTTAGAGCTTTCACACTGCACGCGGTTGCAGTCCGTCGATCCGTTCCAGTTGCGGTGCGTATACAGCAGTGCAGCGATCGTTTCCGCACCGAGTCTATTTTTGCTGTGCTGCAAACGCTGAATTAAAGTGACAGCGCATGTTTCATGGTCAAAATGAACACAGATTGACCTAAAAATGTAGTAATTTCACCATAAATGCGATTAATTAAATAAAATGTAGTAATCTTAACATAAATGTATTTAATTAAATACTATTTTCACTTTAAGACCGGGGTAAAGCAAGGAAAACTACAATTTACCTCAACAAGGCGACATAATGAACGACACTCGTGGAGGTGGAAAAACAAATTCTTTGTGATATGCAAGATTTATTGTTTTAATTTAAATGCAAAAGAAAAGGCATGAGAGTCGGCTGTTTTTTATATAGCCTAAGTAGGCTACATGGTTAAATATTTGACCACTTGCTTGAGGAACTTAATATAAGTAGAAGTAATGCACTGAATAATAGGCCTACGTTGTTTAAATTGTGTTTAAATGTGCATACGTTAGAGTGTATGTGTACAAAGAGAATCGCAATGCTGAGACGTTAAGACCAGGGTAAATCAAGGGAAAATACATATTTCAGCAACGCAACATAATGAACAACACTCGTCTCATTCGTGGAGGTGGAAAAACAAGTTCTTTGTGACATGCAAGATTTATTGTATAAAGATTAAAATTATGCAAAAGAAAGAGTAGCCTATATGAGTCTGCTGTTTTTGTCAATTTTAAGTTTTAATTTAAAATGTAGTCTATGCGATTTTAATATAAGTACATGGTTAAATATTTTGCCACTTGCTTGAGCAACTTAATATATAATTATATAGAAGTAATGCAATGAAGTTTGTTTAAATTGTGTTAAATTGCATACGCACTGCAACACACACCGCACACTCACTGCAGACGGAGTATGTGTGAAACGGGCGTAAGAAAGTCTATTTACACTTAACCTTTTTTTTATTAACAAAGAAATGTCAACATTTACAAATTGAACATTTTGTTACTAAATAACTGAACTATTTCCTCTGTCTTTTTCCTTCATTCCATGTATTTAGGGTTTGGTTTGCAAAGGTGACCTGCTCTGGTCACATATGGAACTGTGGAAAGAATTCTTGTTGAATGTTCACTCAGTGGCTTCTTCTCGGCTCCTTGTGGGGTGCATTGTTCTTTGACTTCACTTGGAGTGGAGTGTTTGTGCTTAGATTCAACAGAGGGGGTCTGGACAAAGGGAAATAACATATCACTGTGCTCAAACCATTGTGGTTGTGGCTCCGCGACAGGAAGGATATGTTTTCGGTTTTGTCTGTATTCTTTTCCTTCAGTCTCCACAAGATAAGACCTTGGTTCATCACAGAGTTGTTTGAAGAGTCCAATTCTGTCACGGCCTTTCGAAGTTGCAAGTCTCACTATCTTACCTTGTATGAGTGGCCGGAGAGCTCTGCTGGACTTGTCGTAGTATGTCTTTTGCCAGTGTCTCTTCTTTGAGAGTTGAGTCTTGACAGCAACGTTGTCCTTTGAGGCTGGCACCAGAATGGACTTGCTGATTGGCATAGTTGTGTACGTCTGCCTCGACATTAATCACTCCGCTGGCGAACCCAGTGTCTTGTCGCGTGGAATATTTCTGAGGTTGAGCAAGTTTTGAAACACATCAGAGCCATCCCTTTTGGATTTCTCCATTAGATGTTTTACACTCCGCACTGCCCTCTCGGCTAGCCCATTAGCTTGTGGATACTCAGGGCTACTGGTAGTGTGTTTAAAATCCCAGGCAGCATCAAATTCTTTGAACCGTTGGCTTGAAAATTGGGTACCATTGTCTGAAAAGACTTTGTGCGGACTCCCATGAACTGCAAAGTGCCTTTTGAGTTTTGTAATCACTGTACTGGAGGACAGGTCACGAAGCAGATCTATTTCGAACCATCCTGAATAGGAGTCATCTAGTACGAGATAGTGTTGACCATTCCACTCAAAGATATCTGTAGCCACACTTGACCACGGAAGTTCAGGGATGTCGTGTAAGTGAAGAGGCTCTTTTTGTTGATGGGGCCTCATACTGTTACTGACAGAGCACGACAATACCTCCTTTTCAATGTCTTTGGTTAGAGAAGGCCTGAACACAATGCCTCGTGCCCTGCATTTGGTTGCATCAAGGCCGGGGTGACCTCTGTGAATTATGTTGATATACTTGCTGCGCAGTGGTTCTTGAACAACTGTTCTCGGCCCCTTCATGAGCACATCTTCATGGACTGTGAGCTCATCTCTGAACGGAAAATACGAATTTCTGCTGGCAGCTTTGATTGGCTAGAGGGCCATCCTGACTTGATAATACTGCAGAGCCGTTGAAGGATCGGATCTTGTGCTGTGTGAGTTTGAAGCTCTTTCAGTCTGGAAGATGAGATGTATTGAATTGACATGACCTCGAAGTCAGCTCTGTCATCAGTGTGTTCGTCTGGTGAGTCTCTGGGGGAACGTAACAATGTGTCGGCAAGGAACATGTGTTTTCCTTTCTTGTATGTGATTGTGAAGTTGTATTTCTGCAATCTTAGCATCATGCGTTGCAGCCTTGCTGGAGCTGTGTGGATAGGCTTGTTAAGGATGGTTACCAATGGCTGGTGGTCCGTCTCAATGTGAATTTGTTTACCATATATGTAGTCATTGAATTTGGTGCATGCGAATACCACAGCCAGAAGCTCTTTTTCAATCTGCGCGTAACGCACTTCTGTTTGCGTCAGAGTGCGAGAAGCGTACGTGACAGGTGCATCTTCTTGAAGACACGCAGCTCCGAGTCCAAACTGGGAAGCATCACAGGTGAGTGTGACGGTTTCTGGATATCATAGTATTTCAAGGTAGGTGGACTGGAAATCCTGTGCTTCAGATCTTCGAAAGCATCCTGATGCTGTTTAAACCAGCACCACTCTGTGTTTTTACAGGTCAGCTCACGCAGGGGTGCAGACAACTCATTGAGGTTTGGTATGAATTTTCATAAATAGTTGATCATACCCAGGAAGTGCTGCAGTGCTGTAACATTGTCCGGCGGCAGCATTTCTGTGATTGCTTTTGTTTTAGCAGGGTCAGGTTGTAGTCCCTTGCTTGTGAAAATATGTCCAACATAGCTCACCTCACTTAGGCGGAATTTGCACTTTTGAGGATTCAGTCTCAAGTTCAATTCACGAGCACGGTCTAACACTTTCTTCAAATTTGCATCGTGTTCCTGCTCGCCGTTGCCCCCCACAATGATGTCATCAACTATGACTGCGCACGGGTAGCCAGTGAAGATCTGTTCCATAGCAAGCTGAAAGACCTCGCTGGCTGAATTAATGCCAAAGGGTCTCCGAAGAAATCTAAATCTTCCAAATGGCGTACTGAAAGTAGTCAGAAGGGAAGACTTATGATCCAGTGAAATCTGCCAGAATGAGCTTTTGGCGTCTAGTACTGAGAATACAGTGGAGTTTGGCATCTGCGCTGCCACTTCTTCCACTGTGCGCATGGGGTGATGTGGATGTTTTAGAAACTTGTTCAGGTCCCTAGGGTCTATACACAGTCTTATTTCATCTGAGTTTTTCTTGTGAGTGGCCACCATAGATGACACCCATCGGTTGGCTCAGATATAGGAGTGATAACGCTGATAGTGACCATTCTTTCCAGCTCTGCTTTTACCTTGTGTTGCATTGCTGCAGGAATTCTTTGTGCTGGACGGACGACAGGTTGAGCTTCTTTGTAAAGTTTCATGCAGTATGTTACAGGAAGCCTTCCTACTTCATCTAGGAAAAGATCTGCATATTCTATATTAATCTCCTGGGCAAAACTTGAGTTCTCTTTTAGACTGACCTGGTGCACTGCATTATTGAGGGAAATGAGGCCCATCCGAAGACAGTCATAAAGCCCAAGCAATGGCTGTACATTTTTTTTCACCACGTAGAACTGTAGAGAATAGTTCTGGTCACTCAGGTTGCATGATAACACAGTTGAACCCGCAGTCTGGATCTCCTCTCCACCATACGCAACAAGCTTCACATGGCTTGACAACTGAAGATTCTCTTCTTGCTTTACCTGTGCAAATGTCTGCATAGACATGATGTTGCATGAGGCTCCTGTGTCGATCTTTAGTTCGAGAGGCTTTCCATTGGTTTGGACTGTGCAAGATATTGTTTTCTTTGACTGTTTTGTGTCAATTTCTGCCACCTTCTGGTGATTTAAATAAACTCCGTCTATAAAGAATGAGTCTTCACTGCTGTTTGAAGCTCTGGCAACATCAGTTTGATTCACAGTCTTTTTTAGATTCCGTGTACGATGAACTTTCATAGATTTGCAGCATTTTTGGAAGTGGTTCCATTTGTTGCACCTGTGACACTGCTGGCCATATGCAGGACATTTCTCCCGTTTTGCCTCATGGTTGCTTCCACAATTGCTGCAATTATTAATTTGTTGTGGGGCAAACTTGTCTGATCTGTGTTTGGGAGTACGAAACGTTTTTCTTTTTACCGTTTGTTGAACACTGTCCACATTTGCCAAATTATGCTTTGGTCCAGCTAGTGTTTTAGTGTGCTGGTCTGTCAGATCATGTATTTGACATGTTTCAATGGCTTTTGTCAATGTTAGCTCATTGTCACACAGCAGGAGTTTTCTCATTCCATCATTGATTATCCCACACACAAGTCGACCCCTTATCAGTTCCTCTTGTAAATCTCCAAACCTGCATTTCTGTGCCTTGTTTCGTAGGTCGGTTACATATCAATCAATTTCAATCAATCAATCAACTTTTATTTGTTAAGCACATTTAAAAACAACACAAGTTGGCCAAAGTGCTGTACAGATCTAAAAATTACTGAAACACTCAACAAACAGTACTCACCCAAAACACTGGGTTAATATACAACCCTGATCAGTATCCTGAAACCTAGGGGCAATTGTAAGCCACAGCGTAGAAGTGTGTTTTTAGAATAGATTTAAAACATTCTAACGAGTCACAGGATCTGATATGCACAGGAAGACTATTCCAAAGACGCGGGGCTGCCACAGAAAATGCACGATCCCCTTTGGTTTTTAACCATGATTTGGGACATGTAGGAGCAAACTCTGGGATGATCTAAGGGGTCGAGCAGAATAGTGATGCTGTCTCTACATCAGACGTGCTACATACTCCGGAGCCAAACCATGCAGACCTTTAAAAACCATGGACAAAACTTTATTTTGGACTCAACCGGAAGCCAGTGCAAAGAGGCCAGTACTGGAGAAATCCTAGACCATTTCCGTGTGCCTGATAGCAATTTTCTAGACAATCCTAAGTATAACGAGTTGCAGTAATCCAATCTGGATGAGATAAAAGCATGAATGACAGTTTCCATGTCCTTAAACGACAAAATGCTCTTTAATTTGGCGATGCTCCGCAATTGATAAAAGCTACTTTTAACCACAGCATTGACTTGTTTGTCAAATTTCAGCTCTGAATTTCAGCTTACATATGCTTCTATTGTCTCTCCTGACCTTTGATTCCTTGAATTGAATTTGTGTCTTTCCATCGTTCCATATGTTTGTTTGTGGACTACAAAGTTCGCGAAACTTGCGTTTTAGACATTCCGGGTCCTCACGTGATTCAGCCGGAGTAATTATTCGTCGGTTTTCTCCCTCACCCGTATAAACAACGGGTGCATAGACGAACGTTCGTTCGCGCTCAATGGCCTCCGAGCCAGCCAGATTAAGCAGTATGAAAGCTTTTGTGCAAGGCTCTTTCTCTGAGTGTGCAGCAGCAATAAATATGTCAAATTCCTGCTCAAACACACACCAATTTTCGGCGATATTGCCATCAAAGACAAGTGGATCAGGTCTGCGAAACCCTTCAGCCATGTTTTATTGTGCGATGAACGATGGTGGCTTACTGTGTGAATGTTCGTTGGAATAGTATCTTCTTTTCTTCGCTGCATTCACGATTCCGTGAGGACCACTTCTGACACCATGTTGAATGACGAGCGGCAAGGCAAAGGTTCGTTTAACAACATATAACTTTACTAGAGGAGATACAGAAGTTTAACATGCAAGCATATAACTTCATCACCGTAACCCATACTCGCGCACACGTAGAAGCAAGCTTTTACAACTTAGTCTGTTGGATTTAAAGCTACCGAGCACTCTGTTCTACAGAAGTTTATATGGACAGACCCTCGTTCCCTCGATTTTGACCGAGGGAGCGAGTCTACTTCATATGTACACTTCAGGTACCTATATGTCCCACAATGCAGTACGACTGTGACGTCACCACAAATCTTGTCTAATCACCACCACAACAAACAACTCTATGATATATTAATTATATATTTTTAAATTTAAAACAACCCAAACACGCCTATATACATTTGGATGCTGCATTAAACAAATTCTTAAAGGGGGGGGAAAAATAATAATAAATAAACTCAATAGCTGATTCCAAGTGATCAAGGGCTTAGGACCCAGGGGTCTCCAACCTTTTTTCATTTGAGAGCTACTTTTTAAAAATGAAAGTGGCCGAGAGCTACTCATGTTATACAATACTTAAATCTCTTAAATTATGTCTCATAACTCTCATATTAACAACTATCCAAACTGTTTTAGACCTAAAAGAGTTTTTGTAGGCCTATATACATGTATGTCACCCTTAAATGTCAGAGATAAAAAAAAATGTATAGAAAATTGTACTTTGCATATTATACTCTAAAACACATAATTATTGTTGATTTTATAGTGCATCATAACTAGAGATGAAATGGCATGAAAATTTCATTTCATGATTAATAGTGACCAAAATGATCACAGTTATCACAGAATCCTGTTTAAAAAATACTAATACTACACAATAAAATCAATTCACCAAGTTTTATGTCGAAAACCAGCAAATAACAAATAAAATAATGTGCACTTTTTGTTTACATACACATCAAAATAATAACATTAAAAATTATGGCCAGATTTTAAAGGAGTGTCTTGCATCCACTAACATGTACAAGTTCAAATAAAGTTTTGACAAAAAAGGTTTTATAAAAAGATAAATCTCGCATATTTCAGCCTTTAAATCATCTTTATAAAAAGAATGAGTCAAAAAAGATAAATTACTGACATTTACAATGCACATTAGCTTATCTTTTGTTATTAATAGTAAAATTCGGTCTGATTTTCCCGTGGCGTCTGTCGTTGCTATGCAACCATGCCCTGCGCTCTCCACAATGATAAAGAAGTTTTAGTAGCTAATGGATTTCCACCACCGAAAAACGCTTGCTGTAGCTCTGCCACAAGATTTATTTGTATTTGGAAAAACCCGTAGTGTTTGGGTGCACCCCCATTCCTTCATGTTGACTGAGCTTTTAATGTTGTTATGGAAAGGGTGAATCTGATTGGTTGGTTCTTGTCACATGACCTGCGGTGCGCTTGGGTAAAATTTGAAAAATTTGCGGAATTCCGAAAAGTTGAGATTTTTTCATCTCGCTGCGCCTGGAAAAAATGAGCGCGTCACTTCAATTATTTGAAATAACGAACTTGAGCGCGCAAAATATGCGATACGTGAACGGCCCTTGGCGAGCTACCTCCAATCAGGCCACGAGCTACTGGTAGCTCCATAGACAGTAAAAGAAATGGACACAGCGACCCCATTGGATTCAACGGAGAAAAGTGAAGTCAATTAGAAGCACTCACTTCCTGATGGCTGACTGTACTGCACAGACTCAAACTGAGCTTGACGACGTAGATGTGATGTGAGCAACCTGTCTGTCTTCTAGTAGCTGTGCCAAGAGAAATCTGAATCATTCCCTTCCGAAACTTACAGAGACGGAGAGTGTGAGTAGGAGGTGTCCGAGCTAGGAGCAGGAGAAACTTTTGCTAAGTATTCTGATTAATTATTTTGTAATTTTGCCTCCACATCCCCCCGACTGCCCGCAAGCTTTTCCTCCTGTCCATACGGTAATTTCTCTACTGTGCAACAGAGAGTCGCGTGGTTATGACGCAATCGTTAGCCTATTTTTACAAAAAAAATTGTGTTTCTTTTGAAATAAATAATGGACAAATGGAGTCTTTAAAGGGTCATGACACCACCCTCTTTCAGCTCAAGTCTAGCTCACAATCTTTTTGAAAAATGCAACTTAATTGGGCGTGGTGGCTGTGAGAAGAAGGGAGGGGGAGTGGGTGTGGTATGGCACGGCAGGGGAGAGGGGAGGGTGGAAACTGTCATCGCCAGTGGCCCATGCATGCATATCGACTGTCACTAAAAATCAGTGGTAAAATGTAAGGAAATGCTAGATTTTTTTATAGCTGGCAAAGTTATAGTCTAATGAAATACATTGACACCTTATAATTGTATTTAAAACATATAAATGCACATGTATATGTATAATTATTTCATTATAAAATATATATATTTGTTTATATACACACTATAAATGCATTATATTTGAAAATAAAAAAAAAATTGCTTAAAAAAAACGTTCCGTAGCTACATAGCCTAGATCTACGCGCCCCCTAAACCCACATAATAAAGATGGACAGTGACATAGAAATTTGCACAAATTAAGCATACGTTCCATACAATTAAGGTATTATCGATATATCAAAAAAACGAGTGATTATATAACAAAAAGCAAGTAAAACGGTCAGGGTTACATTTTAGACACACACACACACACACACACACACACACACACACACACACACACACACACACACACACACACACACACACACACCTCTGAAGCAATAGAAAAGTCCTCAGGACCGCATCACTCGCAAGACGAAACCTGCATTGGTGTACAAGGCCGAAGTCCACCATTCTCCAGTTGTACGGTTGCTACACACACATAGTTTAGATGTGTATGTGGTTGATGGCCGGAGTTTAGTCCTGGCAGCATCGCGAGGAAAGATAACTGGAACTTTTGCACCATGAAAACAAACGCGCATCCCATCATTACCTCTCTCATCTACTACGCGATATAATAGTTTGACATGTCTGTCATTGGAAAGAACCAGGTGGTGTCATGAATAATTAATAGAAAGTGTCTTCTCATTGGATAAAAAACTCAGTCTCATTAATAATTATGAGACACCGATGCATCAAAGTACTATCGTGCTCTGCCACAATGAAGATTTTAAACCCGGAAGACGAAAATAGCGTATAAAAACTAAAATTTAACCATTTTCCCCCTACTGTTAAATCTAACAGATGCTAACATTGTCTTCGATGGTGTTCAACACACATACCTCTGTTAAAATCTCAGAAATTTTGGTTTAGGGTGTCATGACCCTTTAAATGGAGTCTGCAAAGCAGCTTCACATTGATAACATGAAAATAATACAACAAAGTTTTTTTCTAGAAGAAAATTGCATCATCGTCCACCCATAATAAGGCAGATCAATAATATTGTTGAATATTAAATGTCCCCAACTAAGCAAGCCAAAAGCCAAGGCAACAGTGGCAAGGAACCAAAACTCCATCAGGTGACAGAATGGAGGAAAAAACCTTGGGAGAACCCAGGCTCAGTCGGGGGCCAGTTCTCCTCTGGCCAACGAGCGAACAGTGTATGATTATGATCCAGGCAGCATTACAGGTCAGAAGTCAGATTGGTCGTGTCGATGAGGCCTTCACAGGGCTGATGAGGCTGGCACTTCAGTAATGCGTCATGGTTAGGTCCAGGTGCAGATCCACCATCTGATCTGGATACGGCCAGGGTCCACCTCACTTCAGGAAACGGAGACACTGGTTGACACTTCAGGACTGCGTTGTCGTCGCGTCCAGGCGCTGGTCCTTCATCAGATCTGGATACGGCCTGGATCCGACGGTCTGCGGTAAACCTCGGTATAAACAGAGAGACTAATATTAGCGTAGACGCCATTCTTCTTATGATGTAACGAGTACATCAGGATTTATGGAAAGTGTTCCCGGTTCCGGCTGGCCTAATCTATGCAGCCTAATATGGAATTATAGAAGTCTATAATGTGTTATGTGTATGCTAGGTCAAAGAGATGTGTTTTTAGTCTAGCTTTGAACTGACAGAGTTAGGAAGATTGTTCCAAAGTTTTGGTGCTAAATAGGAAAAGGATCTACCGCCAGCAGTCGATTTTGATATTCTAGGTATTATCAACTGGCCGGAATTTTGAGATTGCAATAGACGTGAAGGACTATAATGCGTTAAGAGCTCCCTCAAGTACTGCGGAGCTAAACCATTCAGTGCTTTGTAAGTAATCAGCAATATTTTAAAATGTATACGATGTTTAATAGGGAGCCAGTGCAGTGTTGACAGAACTGGGCTAATATGGTCATACTTCCTGGTTCTGGTAAGAACTCAAGCTGCTGCATTTTGGACCAGCTGTAGTTTGTTTATTAAGCATGCAGGGCAACCACCCAGTAGAGCATTACAATAATCTCGCATTGATGTCATGAACGCATGAACTAATTGTTCCGCATTTGTCATTGAGAGCATATGATACTTTTAAGATGGAAAAATGCGGTTTTACAGATACTAGACACGTGACTTTCAAATGAAAGATTGGTATCAAAGAGCACACCCAGGTTCCTAACTGACGACGAAGACTTAACAGAGCAGCCATCAAGTGTTAGACAGTATTCTAGATTATTACGTGAGGACGTTTTTTGTCCAATAATTAGAATCTCTGTTTTTTCAGAATTAAGTAGTAAGAAATTACTAGTCATCCAATTTTTTTTATCAGCTATGCATTCCGTTAATTTTGTGAATTGGTAAGTTTCGTCTGGGTCTGAAGAAATATAGAGCTGAGTATCATCAGCATAACAGTGAAAACTAATGCCATGCTTCCTAATGATATCTCCCAAAGGTAGCATGAACAGAGTGAACAGCAACGGCCCTAGTACTGAGCCTTGTGGTACGCCATACTGAACTTGTGAACGATAAGACGTCTCTTCATTTACTGCTACAAACTGATAATGGTCACATAAGTATGATTTAAACCATGCTAGTGCAATTCCACTAATGCCAACATAATTTTCGAGTCTATTTAAAAGAATGTTGTGGTCGATAGTGTCAAATGCAGCACTAAGATTGAGTAACACTAATAGCGAGATACAACCACGATCGGATGATAAGAGCAAATCATTTGTGACTCTAATGAGAGCTGTCTCGGTACTATGGTACGGTCTAAATCCTGACTGTAAATCCTCGCAAATATCATTTCTTTCTAAAAAGGAACACAGTTGTGAGGATACCGCCTTTTCTAGTATCTTTGACAGAAAAGGTAGATTTGAGATCGGCCTGTAATTGACTAATTCTGTAGGATCAAGTTGCGTTTTTTTAACAAGCGGTTTAATCATAGCCAGCTTAAAAGTTTTCGGTACATATCCTAGTGACAAAGATGAATTAATGATATTAAGAAGAGGATCTGTGACCTCTGGAAGCAACTCTTTCAGTAGCTTAGTCAGTCTAACAGACATGTTGTCGATTTAGATGATTTAATGAGTTTAGTAAATTCTTCCTCTTCTATAGCAACGAATGAATCAAATTTTTCTTCAAGGAGACTACAATGCACTGCCTGATGCGATACTGTAGTAGACGGTTGCATAGTTATAATTTTCTCCCTGATATTATCAATCTTGTTAGTAAAGAAGTTCATAAAGTCATTACTGCTGTGCTGCTTGGAAACATCTAGGGTTGAAGATTTATTTTTCGTTAGTTTAGCCACTATTTCAAATAAACACCTAGGGTTTTGTTTATTTTCTTCTAATAGGTTTGAAAAATAAGCAGATCTAGCAGCTTTTAAAGCCTCTCTGTATGCAATTGAGCTCTCTTTCCATGAAATGCGAAATACCTCTAGTTTTGTTTTCTTCAAAACTGCGCTCCATTTTTCTGGCTGCTCTCTTAAGGGCCCGAGTGTGCTCGTTGTACCACGGCGTTGGACTATTTTCTTTAATCTTCTTTAAGCGCAAAGGAGCAACTGTGTCTAAAGTGCTGGAAAAGAGAGAGTTAAAAGTTTCTGTTGCAATATCGAGTTCTTCTAAGCTATCTGGGATGCTGAGGAGATGATTCTGATCACGAAGATTATTAATAAAGCAATCTTTAGTGGCAGAAGTAATAGGTCTAACATATTTGTAACACGGAGTCGACTTTGCAGCCTTGGCTAAATGAAGTTTACACGAGACTAGATAATGATCTGAGATGTCATCGCTCTGCTGCAGAATTTCAACGGCATCAACATTGATTCCATATGATAATATTAGATCTAGAGTATGATTACGAGAATGAGTAGGTCCTGACACGTGTTGTCTAACTCCAATAGAGTTAAGAATGTCTTTAAATGCCAGTCCCAATGCATCTTTTTCGTTATCTACATGTATATTAAAATCACCAACAATTAGAGAGTAGGCGGCTGCAATGAGAGGAGGAGTGAAAAAAGTGCAGGCAAGCCAGACAGTTCTCGCAGTGGATCTGACACCTGTGAGATCAAAGATGGATATCACGGAATTCACGCTCGTGCACAGTGTTGCTAATGAACTGGATGTAATTTAAGTTCTGTTGCTTTTATATGAAAATATGAACAAGACACCCAAAGTACTTATTTAATTCCATTCCAAATACATGTTTATCAATCATTTTTTCTTTAATACAGACATGTGATTTTTTTTTTTTTTTTATAAAAATTACATTGCATAACCCATAGAGATCGCACTGTCAGATAGTTTGGGAATATTATTCACACATAACGTATACACATAAAACATGATATCAGAGTTTTAAAATCAAACATTTTAAAAGAGAACAATACATCACGGTTGTTTAAACCAATGAGCATTAAGCTTTGTCGTCAAGCAAGTCGTTTCCCATCGTGCTTTTGATCAGCGCAGTCAGTGGAGAGCAACTGCGTCCGACTGCAGAATCCAACACGTCCGCCTTGTGCTCGCGAGAGTTTTTTGACATATGTCAGCATGACATCAGAGCAAGGCGGACTGCACTCGGACACATTTCTAACCGGTTAATTAATGAGGTTTTAATAAAATTCTTATGGAAAAATAAATCTCATTATATGAGAAAATCAGTCATATTAAACTCTTATAATGGTGGTTTGAATTTTATTGATTTTGATTCCTTCAAAAATTCTTTTAAAATTAATTGGCTGAATCAGTACCTAGCCAAACCATCTTCTGTCTGGAATGTTTTTCCTCAACTTGTTTTTTCACAACTTGGTGGCATTCATTTTCTCTTAATGTGTAATTATGATGTATCCAAACTCCTTATCAAACTCTCCAACTTTTATCGTCAGGTTCTCTTAGCATGGGCACTAATTTATAAGCATAACTTTTCACCACAGAGATGTTTTATTTGGAACAATAAGAACATTTTATTCAAGAATAAGTCTCTATTTTATGATAATTGATTCAGCAATGGTTTATTTTTGGTGGAGCAGTTGTTTAATAAACAAGGTATTTTGTTCAGATATTCAGAATTTCTTTCCGAATACCAAATGCAGTAACCCCAAAATAATTTGCTACAGTAATGGGTGCTATTCCCTCTGGTTTATGTATGCTTTTTAAAAACTGTAATTACTCCTCCCCAGTATCTACTACATCCTCTCCTAACTTGTGATACTCCTGTTGGTCAAATTTGTTTTTCTCAGTCGAAAACTAAAAACTATAAAATAAGATCTTTATTTATTAAGAATAAAAAAAATCTGGTCTTCACAGCAGAAATTCTTTCTCACAAATAAAGTGAAAGAAATCTCATTTAAGCTCATACACAGGTTCTATCCTGTTAAGAAATTTATACAAAGATTTAAGTCTGACATTGAGCAACAGTAACATGCTCTTTTTGTTTGAATTCTGATGAGTGTTTCACTTATTTTGGTCGTGTCAGAAGCTTTGGAATGATATTGATGTATGTGTCAAGTGTAAGATTTGGCCAGGCTTTTTCAATACATATGAGAAATATTATATTTGGGTATTTTGACTCAGATCCCACAAACAAAAATATCTCTTTTGTTATTAATTTATTTATTTTCCTAAGCAAATTTTACATTCACAAATGCAAATTTTCAAACTGTAAACCTGTCTTCTCGGTCTTCTTAAAAGAAATAAGAAAATTATCTAAATGTGATTTCAGTAGGTTGTCTACTAATAAGAAAGTAGTGCCTTTGATCTCTTCATGTGAACATCTTTATGTGATGTAATGGCCCTACCTCTTTTCTTTTTCTTTTTGATATTTTTTTCCTTTTTGCTGTTGTCTCCTTTTTAATTGTTTTGGTTGATATTATGTGATGTATACTTTCTCTTTTGTATGTTCCCGTTCTCAGCATTAATAAAAAAAAACAAAAAAACAAAAAAAAACCCCACAAATTTCTAACCGGCATGCATCTCGCGCTGATCACCGGTGATCGGTTCTGTGCAGATTTTGCTCACCTCAAACAAGCCTAATTTTGGACTGGAACTAGGGGGGTAATCCAGCATCCAGAAAGCGTACCATCCCCGAGGGCCACCATTGGCTAACAAGCCATCACCTGCTGTTAGCATTCCATTGACTCCCATTCATTTTGGCGTCATTTTGACAGCGAATAACTTTACATCTGTTTGTACAAATAGAGACATAGTTGTTAATACAAAACCTCGATTTTGTATTAATGTAGGCCAGAATTTGTGCATGCAACAAGTAAGATGTGCATTTGTGGATCAGGTGACACGCGTGCATTCATTGACTCGTTTCTGAGTCGATCCTATTTGATTCATTTGGATTTTGAGACTTTCATTTCGCCGGTTTCGCCTTGCACGACACACACAGATGTCTGAGAAAACCTGCTACCACTAGTTGGCAGTATTCTGCTAAAACAGACAACGGCAGCGTAATCAAGCGTTCTTCTCCATTTAAGATGCTTAATGAGAGTGATATTGAAGCACCAAATTTAGTACACAATATAGGCCTACCTTATCAATAAAGCATGCTTTATAGAGGCAAACAGATTACATCAGATTATGAACAACACCCATAGAAAACCATTATAAAATGCTTAACGTGCAATAGCGCGTTGCATGTTCAATAAGGTGTATTGGCTACTGAGTTTAAATATCACCATCTTGCATTGATGTTAAGCTTTTTCTTTATAATATGCTCTATGGTAGGAAAACTATATAGAGCTGGTAAGTCCCGCCCCTTCCGTAAAACCCCGCTGGACCTCATAGTTGAAAAACCGTCAATGCAAGTGAATGGGAGAAAATAATTATTTTCTGGTCCCGTTTGAATTGTGCCATGAATGTGAACATATGTTGTCTGTGAATTTTTTATATAACTTTTCATGTTACAAGTTTGACAGTATATGGTATGATTCTTCAGCTAGCAGTTGTGGAAAAGACATAACGAGAAAGACTACATGTCGCCTATGTGACGTCACCCCATAAAGTTGACTTACCCGTGGTTTTCGCCAACTTCAACGATTTTGTCCTCTCCCTGAAAGAAGGCGGTGAAGTGCACCAAAGACAGCCATGTTTAGCGGGATCCGTGAGCTAGTCCGTGTGCTAGTGGTGTTGACGTTTCAAACGCGTCGAGAGTTGTAGTCCACAAAGTGCTCTCACACAAAGTCTAACCGTATCAAACTTCTACCCGCTAAATTGTATCATTCTTTACACGAAAAGTTATATAAAAAATTCACAGACAACATATGTTCACATTCATGGCACAATTCAAACGGGACCAGAAAATAATTATTTTCTCCCATTCACTTGCATTGACGGTTTTTCAACTTTGAGGTCCAGGGGGGTTTTGTGGAAGGGGCGGGACTTACCAGCTCTATAGCCTACAGACAAGTGCCTATATGAATGCGATGTGCGGCGTTTCACGTTATTGGCATTTTCCTTCCTGTTAAAAAAACGTGAAATTTCGCAGTTGCGTTCATTATATGCTTATTTTTATCTGACTACACATTGTATACATAGTATACAAGCTTTGGAATTTGAAAATGTCTGTTTTTAAACGATAAAGACGATTTTAACTGTAGCCTAAATTTGTATTCCCTTTGCCCTTAAGCCACTGTTATAGGCTTTAGTCTACTATAGCACGATGAGTTTTAACAATATGCAACCATTGTATGCAACCAAAACGTATAATTTGTTTTAATCAAATTTCTTTTATTTAAAAACAGACATTTTCAAATTCCAAAGCTCGTAGAAGGTTCTAATAGGTTTTATAGGTTTTATAATGGTTTTCTATGGGTGTTGT
The DNA here is from genome assembly GCF_964197995.2 of Scardinius erythrophthalmus. NCBI lineage: Eukaryota > Metazoa > Chordata > Actinopteri > Cypriniformes > Leuciscidae > Scardinius > Scardinius erythrophthalmus. The sequence continues at coordinate 21,150,215 of NC_138222.1, forward strand.
TCATAATCTGATGTAATCTGTTTGCCTCTATAAAGTATGCTCTATTAATAAGGTAGGCCTATATTGTATACTAAATTTGGTGCTTCAATATCACTCTCATTAAGCGTCTTAAATGGGGAAGAACGCTTGATTACGCTGCCGTTGCCTGTTTTAGCAGAATACTGCCATCTAGTGGTAGCAGGTTTTCTCAGACATCTGTGTGTGGATCGTGCAAGGCGAAACGAAATGAAAGTCTCAAAATCCAAATGAATCAAATAGGATCGACTCAGAAACGAGTCAATGAATGCATGCGTGTCACCTGATCCACAAATGCACATCTTACTTGTTGCATGCACAAATTCTGGCCTACATTAATACAAAATCGAGGTTTTGTATTAACAACTATGTCTCTATTTGTACAAAATGCTGCACATTCATGTGATTTTAGATTTTGCATACACAATTTTGTATTAGTTTAAATGTAATGACGCACATTTGTGAATTTGTCAAATAGATGGGTAGTTGTGCACACATTAATAATTAGCACCAAGCCTATTCATTTGTAGTTGTTTGTGTGTGGGTTGTGAAATGCTTAAAACCGCGAAAATAAAGTCTCAAAATCCAAATGAATCAAATGAGATCGACTCAGAAAATGAATGCACGCTTGTCACCTGATCCACACATGCACATCTTCTTTGTTGCATGCGCAAATTATGATACACTAAACAAAGGAAAACATTTGTATTCACAAAAATGTCTCCATTTGTACAAATTGCTTCACATTCATTCAATTTTGAATTTTGCTCACGCAAGTTGAAAGGCATTTGGTTGTGGATAGTAAAACATACCTGCAACATTTATCAAGTTCATGGATAATTGTGCTTGCACATGTTAATCATTTTGATACTATATTCATCCCATAGTCTCCGAGCAACACACATGCTTTCGTTCCTGAATGAATCGCCGTTTTAACAAATTGTTTGAATGACTGATTCATTAAGCCTGTAAATTGCTGCCATCTACTGGCGGTTTTTCATATTTTAAGGATATAATGTTATTAAAAAAATATTTCATGTCCAATAATACAAAACGTTACTCTCATAGCATTATAACTGCAGTGTAATGAATTGTGTAAATTCCATTTTCTTGCCAACGGAAACTTTTCTTAGATTTAAAGTTGGCAGAGGCCATTATAGATAAGCTAGATACTATTTAGTGCAAATAGATTATCATGTTGTAGGTCTATTAAGTACCTGTTATAGCCTACACTTTATTTACATTTGTAAAAAAATTCTTCATTTTTATTTAAAATGAAATGCCTCTCCGAAATTGATAAGAAATGGGTATAGGGAGAAGAAAGGGATCGGGAAAAGGGAGACTCGAACTCAGGTCGTTCGCGTCAAAATCTAAATCTGCTGTCCTTACTCTACACACCACTCTCCCACTTTACCAGATCGGGTCTTTTTTTATTTTGTCTGACAAAACCGGATAGTGGTAGGAAGATTTTAATATGAAAAGTGTTTTTTTTTCTTCTCATATTTACACATGCACACGCATGGACTCTCCTGTCCTGCTGCAGTCTGCTGTACTTTCTTGCGTGTTTTGATTGACAGATGTCTTGTCCAATCAGTGGTCAGTATTCCATTCGCCACATACTGTATACCTACCTTTTCCGTTTTGTCTGACTTGTTGTGTTCTCTTACGAGAGGTTCTCTCGTATTGCGTAGTTGCTTACGCTACGGGAAAGCCTTTCTTTCTCGAGATACTGAAGCCAAAAATTATCCTTAATTTTTATAATCTTGTCAACGCAGTGCGGCAGCCTGCAGACCTAGGGCAAGCTAACTAGCGTGCCCATTGGCTGCCCTGCGGCAACTGCAGCAGCCTACCGCTGAGCCCTTGGCGTGACGTCACGACCAATGAGCGCGCTTGGCGCGCTTAATGCGTCACAGCCCGCGAAAAGGGGTGTGGCTTAGCGTATATAAACAGGGCTCGGAGGCTGCTTCTCTGATTTCTGTCTTTTCAGCGAAGCTCTTCGCATCGCTGCTCTCTGAGGAAGCCGCCGTCGAAACAAGCGACCAGCACGCCGAGGATCTCAGCCTGAGGACGCCGGCCGCCTTCGCCGCCTTCAGCTTTCCCTGCCTGCTTCGCTATCCGGCGATCATATCCTTTACTGCTCTGTGTTGTATGTGTTTGTGTGTTCGCCCCGCGACACACTTTTGCATCTAAAAGAGCGCGAGGCGTTGTTACAAATGCCTCGCTCATCCTGTGGCTCGTGCAGAGCCCCGCTCAGCGATGGAGACCGCCATGTGGTTTGCGCTCTCTGCCTGGGCTTCGACCACGCAGCCCGCGCCCTCTCCTCGGGCGGCTGCGAACAGTGTGAGGACTTGCCGATGTCGACCCTGCGGGCTCGACTCGCCATGTTTGACGATCCTCCACCTTCCCCGGCTGCCTCTTCAGGGCCGCGTAAGAAGAAACGCCGCTCTCAAAGGCCTCCCGAGCCGGTGGTTATAGCTGAGCGCTCGCCGGTGCCCCTCCCGCGAGCCTCGCTTTCTCCTTCTCCCCCGCCCTTCACCGACGCGCAGCGGCCGGCTACTGCCCGCACTGCCGTCGCCTCAGGGGATGAAGCAGATGACGCCGCTGACAGCTGCTCTCTGCTTGCTTCGGACAGCGAGGAGTGGTCGGACTCTCACCGCTCCGCCTCCTCGACTCCTGAGTCTGGCAGGTCCCGCTCCAGTGTCGACGCGGAGCTTATCCGCCTCCTCACCAAAGCGGTCGACCGACTGGGATTGGACTGGTCCCCACCCAAGGAGCCCGCGCCTAACCGACTCGACGGGTGTTTTCTGCCTAGCCGCCGCCAAGCGCCAGCCTCTAGGTCAGCACCCTTCCTGCCTGAGCTCCACCAGGAGCTATCGAAGTCGTGGAGCGCGCCCTTCTCCGCTAGACTCCGCTCGTCTGTCTCCTCGGCTCTCTCCCAGGTGGACGGGGCCGCCGAGAAAGGCTATACCGGCATCCCTTCCGTTGAGGAAGCGGTGGCAACGCACCTTTGCACCCGCAGGGAGGAAGAGATGGCTGAGTCCCGCTGCGGCCGGACCGCCATCAAAACGCCCAGCTCTGTCAGTCCCCTCAGTGCAGGCTACTGCAGCAGCTTACACCGCAGCCAACGAGCCAGTAATACCACTCGCTCGCCTGCACACAAACGCCGTTTTTACGGCGGCCCAAATAAATCTCAGAAAGAGTGTAAATTCGGGCTTTCCGGCTCCGGCCGAAGGTGTTGTAAGTGTAGAAAATGTGCCCACTCCCACGTGCTCACTGCTTCACACAAACACGGTCCCCATGGTAACGCGTTCAGAGCGCTCTCTCATAAAGCGGTCACACGCCGCTCGAGTAATAAGTGTAGTAAATGTGCCCACAACTCTGTGCTCACATCTACCTGTAACTCGCTCTGCCACTCGGTTACCCCGGGCAACAGCGGCTCAAGCCGAGGGTGTTATAAGTGTAGAAAATGTGCCCACTCCCATGTGCTTACTGCTTCACACAAACAGGGTCCCCATGGTAACGCGTACAGAGCGCTCTCTCATGAAGCGGTTGCAAGCCGCTCGAGTATTAAATGTAGAAAATGTGCCCACAACCTTGTGCTCACACCTACCCGCTGCTCGCTCTGCCAGCCAGTTACCTTGGGTCACGGACCCTCTAAAGCTCCCAAACACTGGCCGTGTCATAAGTGTAAACCCTGCGCCCGCTCACGAGCACGCGCACTCACTTGTAGACATTATAATCCCCACGCCACTCTCGCGCCTGGGATGTTTGACAGCAAATCACGCTCCATCCGATGGGACCGAGCTACTGAACGCTGTACAGTCGGCCAATACTGTTTACCAGCCCCCGTGTTCGAGCACCAGCGGCGCGCGCGCCGCGCCTTTCTCTCTGATACAGGCTCCCCATCCCGCGCAGCGCGGCGATCTGAGCCCAGAGACCATTCGACCCCTAGCTATGCATGCGGAAGCATGGGAAGCGATTCAGGGCGCGTCAGAATGGGTGCTGAAAACTATAAAACACGGCTATTCGCTTCAATTCGCTCGTCGCCCTCCGCGCTATACAGCACAGACGGAGACGAGAGTGAGTTCAGAAGCTGCGCACTTGCTTCAAGCAGAAATAGCGAAGCTGCTGCGCAAAAGGGCTATAGAACAGGTTCATCCTTCTTTGAGCGAGTCGGGCTTTTACAGCCGCTACTTCCTCGTGCCCAAGAAGGACGGAGCGTTCAGACCTATTTTAGATCTGAGACATCTGAACAAAGCCCTCATGAGACGGCCGTTCAAAATGATCACAACCAGAAAAATCCTCGCGCAGATTCGCCCAGGAGACTGGTTTATCTCTCTCGATCTAAAAGACGCATACTTTCAGATCCAGATAACTCCCCGTCACAGGCCATTCTTGAGATTCGCCTTCGAGGGTCGAGTATATCAGTACACAGTCCTGCCGTTCGGCCTGTCTTTGGCACCCCGTACATTTACGAAATGCATGGACACGGCCCTCGCTCCCCTGAGGAAACAGGGAATGCGAATACTGAATTATCTGGACGATTGGCTTATTCTAGCGCAGTCAGAGACGGAACTTGTGTCTCACAGAACAGCGCTTCTCAGCCATCTGGAGGAGCTGGGTCTCTCGGTCAACTGGACCAAGAGCTCGCTATCACCCCGTCAGTCAATTTCCTTTCTTGGAATAGAACTGGACTCGGTGGCTATGACGGCCAGACTGTCGGAGCAGCGCGCGCGCCGCATCCGCCTCCTCGCCGCATCCCTCCAAATAGGCAGCCAGGTTCCGCTGAGGACATTCCAGCGTATCCTGGGGCATATGGCCTCAGCTGCAGCAGTGCTCCAGCTGGGTTTACTGCGCATGCGCCCGCTCCAACGCTGGCTGAAAATGCGCGTGCCCCACCGAGCCTGGGCGGCCGGCGGCTTGCGAGTCAGAGTGAATCAGGGCTGCATTTCAGCCCTGCAGCCCTGGCTGGCAGCCGAATGGTATCACACAGGAGTGACTATGGGAGTGATTTCACACCGGAAAGTTGTCTCGACAGACGCTTCCAACCTAGGTTGGGGAGCGCTCTTCGAAGGCGGACCGGTCTATGGCCGCTGGTCAGACCAGGAGAATCTCCTACACATAAACTGTCTAGAGATGCTCGCGGTCGAGAAAGCGCTCAAACACTTCCTCCCATTCCTCCACGGTCACCATGTTCTAGTCCACACGGACAATACATCGGTAGTGGCCTACGTGAATCACCAGGGCGGTGTCAGATCAAAGATGCTCTGCACCCTGGCGGAACGCCTCCTCGTGTGGGCTCAGCACTCTCTGCGCTCGCTGAGAGCCGCGCATGTGCCTGGCCACCTGAACGAGGGCCCCGACAGACTGTCCAGGGACAACGTTCCCCCTGGGGAGTGGTCTCTACACCCCCAAACAGTCCAGTCACTTTGGCGACGGTTCGGCAAAGCGAAAGTCGACCTTTTTGCGTCAAAAGACAACGCTCACTGCCCAGAGTTCTTCTCGAAGAACGAGGACGCGCTGGCCCAGATCTGGCCCAGCGGCCCGTTGTACGCTTTTCCCCCGGTCTCTCTGCTGCCTCAGGTCATCGAGAGAATCAGGGAAGCGCGCCACTCAGTGCTCCTCATAGCCCCATGCTGGGAGAACCAAGCTTGGTTCCCGGATCTAATACAGCTGGCAGACTCAGCCCCCTGGCCGATACCGGTGAGGAGAGACCTTCTCTCTCAAGCACGCGGATCGATATGGCATCCCCATCCAGAGCGCTGGTCTCTGCATGCGTGGAGCCTCAACGATTACACGCTAATCTGCCAGACGGGGTCATGAACACGATCATACAATCTAGAGCCCCCTCTACGAGGCGGCTCTACATGTCGAAATGGTCAGTGTTTAACACATGGTGCACTGCTAAGGGGCTCGATCCACAGACATGTGGGGTATCGCGAGTACTGTGTTTCCTTCAAGAGCTACTGGACGCGGGCAGGTCCCCCTCCACGCTCAAAGTCTATGTTGCGGCCATTTCAGCGCTCTCTGTTTCTGAGCAGGGCCGCGCATTAGGAAGGAACGAGCTCGTCATCCGCTTCCTTAGGGGAGCCAGGAGGATGAACCCCCCGCGACCCCCCTCGGTTCCTATGTGGGATCTCTCTCTGGTCTTGGAGGCCCTGAGAGCGCATCCCTTCGAACCCTTGGAAACTGTGGATATGAAATACCTCACGCTCAAAACCGTTTTTCTGATAGCTCTGTCGTCAGTCAAACGAGTGGGAGACCTTCACGCGTTATCTGTTAACGCCGCGCGCCTCGAGTTCGGACCTAATGACTCCAAAGTCATTCTCAGACCGAGGCATGGGTACGTTCCAAAAATTTTGGGCACTCCCTTCAGAGCACAGGTCATTTCCCTCTCAGCCCTGCCGACGCACGGCAGCGAGGCCGATAGTAATCTCCTCTGCCCGGTCAGGGCGTTGAGAAACTACATTTCACGGTCCGCCGCTTTCAGGCGCTCGGATCAGCTCTTTGTTTCGTTTGGTGGGCGCACCAAGGGTCTCGCCGCCTCGAAACACAGCCTGTCCAGATGGATAGTGGACGCTATTGCTGCTGCTTATGCGTCTAAAGACCTGCAGTGCCCATTGGGCGTTTGAGCTCATTCCACTAGAGGCATGGCCTCGTCGTGGGCATGGTCCAGCGGGATTCCCATTCATGACATTTGTGCAGCGGCAGGCTGGGCCTCCCCCTCCACATTTGTTAGGTTTTACAACCTGGATGTTCCCGCCTTGCAGGCGAAAGTGTTATCAGTCTAAGTCTCGCGTATGCCAGCCCACTATCTGTGCGCGGGCTACGTTGTGTGATTTAGCTCTACTGGTTGAGCTGCACTATGCAGGGAATTGTCAGTTAGGACCGGCCGTGCCGCTCCTAACCCCCTAGTGTGTGCTTATGTACGGCGCTAGCCCTCTTCGGGCTGCCCGGCTCTCCGCTATCACGTTCCCCGGGCTCTCCCTGGGACTCATTCAGTGGATGCTGGGCGCGCACGGCGTTGACAAGGGCGTTCCCGTAGCGTAAGCAACTACGCAATACGAGAGAACCTCTCGTAAGAGAACGTTTCGGTTACTCACGTAACCTCTGTTCTCTCTAGAAGAGGGAACGAGTATTGCGTAGCCCGCCGTGCTCGCGCCACGAGCTCATTTCGCTTCATGCGACAGAAACCAGAGAAGCAGCCTCCGAGCCCTGTTTATATACGCTAAGCCACACCCCTTTTCGCGGGCTGTGACGCATTAAGCGCGCCAAGCGCGCTCATTGGTCGTGACGTCACGCCAAGGGCTCAGTGGTAGGCTGCTGCAGTTGCCGCAGGGCAGCCAATGGGCACGCTAGTTAGCTTGCCCTAGGTCTGCAGGCTGCCGCACTGCGTTGACAAGATTATAAAAATTAAGGATAATTTTTGGCTTCAGTATCTCGAGAAAGAAAGGCTTTCCCGTAGCGTAAGCAACTACGCAATACTCGTTCCCTCTTCTAGAGAGAACAGAGGTTACGTGAGTAACCGAAACGTTTTCTGACTTTCTATTTTGTTTTCAGATTTGTCGTTGTGTTTTCTGACTTGCTATTTTGTTTTCAGATTTGTTGTTGTGTTTTTTTATTTGTTATTATGTTTTTGGAATTGTTGTTGTGTTTTCTAATTTGTTAATTTGTTTTTAGTCTTTCCATTGCCTTTTTGTTGTTTTGTTTTTTGGAGTTGTTATTTTGTTTTCGGAATTATGATTTGTTTTGCATGATTTGTCGCAAGAGAGAGGGTCTGCGCTCTGAGCTGTGCACCAGGCAGAGAACAGAGACCATTTAAGGGAATAGAGGCGTCATGTATTTGAGAGTTGTCTTCTGTGGCGAAGAGGTGGACCTCTGCCTTCCCGAAGATCTCTCATATTTTGTGAACTGTGTGGGGGTGAAGCATCCACTCTTCCGATGGGACGTTGCTTCGAGATAGCATGTCTGCCCCTTGGTTCGGTTTGCCCGGCACGTGCGCTGCTCTCAGAGAGCGCAGGTTGTGGTGTGCCCATACCAGGAGGTGTTTCACCAGCTTGAACAGAAGTTTTGAGGTGAGCCTGCCCTGGCGGTTTATGTAAGATACCACTTTCATGCTGTCCGATCAGACCAAGATGTGGTGTCCCTTCAGGTCTGGTAGGAAAGTCTGAAAGGCTTGACAGACTGCCAGAATTTCCAGGCAGTTGATGTGTAGCCGACTTTCCTCGTTCGACCAGGAGCCGAAGGCCGGTTTTGCCTTCTCACAGAGCTCCCCAACCTGTGCTGGAAGCATCTGTCAAGACCACCTTCCTTCTGGTAACCGTCCCCAGCACCATGCCAGACTGGAGCCAACGAGGATTCTTCCAAGGGGCCAGGGCTGACACGCGAGCATGGCTCACCTTGATACGTAGGCGTCTGTGAAGCCAGGCATGGGATGGAACTTGAGGTTTCAATCAGTACTGTAGGGGCCGCATGTGCAGCTGACCTAGTTGAAGTAATGGAAATGCAGAGGCTATGAGGCCCAGAATCTTCTGAAAAGACCTGACAGTGGGAGAGGCTCCAATTTTGAAAGAGGGCGCGAACTGCTGAATGGTCTGTCACGCGCTCTGATGTCAGCGTTGATCCTGAGACCCAGGCATTCTAGATAGCTGAGGAGCCAGGATCTGTGAGTCATCAACTACGCCTCCGATTAGGCTATAATCATATAATCAGCCAATCATCGAGGTAGTTTAACATTCGCACTCCCCGCTGTCTCAGGGGGGTAAGTGCTGCGTCCATACACTTTGTAAATGTACGAGGTGCTAGCGATAGGCCGAACGGTAGAACTGTGAACTGGTAAGCCTGCCCCTCGAAGGCGGATCTCAAGAATGGCCTGTGATGAGGCGATATTTGGATGTGAAAATAAGCCTCTTTCAGATCCACTGAGAAAAACCAATCCCCAGGGCGAATTTGCACGAGGATCTGCTTGGTTGTCAGCATCCTGAATGGACGCGTCATCAGCGCTTTGTTCAGGTGTCTGAGGTTCAGGATGGGCCTGAGGCCGCCATCCTTCTTTGGAACGAGGAAGTAGCGACTGTAAAAGCCTGACTCGCTTTGTGAAAGGGGAACAGTTTCGACACTTCGGTGCGAAGAACGTGGGCAACGTCCTTTCTCGCTGTCGTTTCGACAACGGCTGAAAAGCGCGGGGGTCTGCGAGCAAACTGTAGCGAGTAGCCTAATTCAACACCCATTCTGATATACCGGGGATAGCCTCCCAGGCCTTGGCCCGCATTGGCCCCCAGCTCGCATAGCTAGGGGTTGAATTAAGATTGGAGATGGGCCGCTGTGAGATAGGGACCCGGCCGTCCAGCCGTCTTGTGCTTTTAATGCTGTGTGAACAGCATTCATGTGCAGGGGCGTGCGCTTTACAATGGGCACACCCTTTATCACATCTCCAGCGCGAGCTGGAGGAAAGCTTGATACTGTGGGAACAGTGCTTATGTGCAGTGGTGCGTACTTTATAGTGGGCACAAGACCTACATTTATTACACCTCCAGTGCTGTGGCTAGGAAGGTTTTCGAAGCTCGGGGTCCAACACAATCTTGGGTCGGGGGCCCCGTTTCATATTTAGTACACCTCCAGCGTGGGCTGAATGAAATCTGGGGCCGGACCGCTTCATGATAGGGACCCGGCTGCCCAGCTGCTTTCATGCTCGTGTGCTATTGGCACGCTGCTTGTGTGCAGGGGTGCATGCTTTATAGTGGGCACACAGCCTACATTTAGAACACCTCCAGCGTGAGCCAGAGGGGGAAAATGGTAGAAAGCGCTCTTTCTTCATTAGAGTTGCTGTCGGAACAGCGTATGTTTGCAGGGGAGCGTATATTAGTGTGGACTCAAAACCTGCATTTTAAATACCTCCAGCTTAAGCTAGTGAGGACTGTGTTCACTACCCCTTTTTTAGGAAGCCAAAGATTGCTGTGAGGTTGCTAGACGTAATGCAGAAGTGATTAATTATTGGCCCTGCAGTGGATAGAGGAGAAGAAAATAAATAACTCTGCCATTGCCATTGCCATTGACCCTTCTTTATCAGGACTAACTAAAAAAGCTAAGGTATATTCACGGTTATATTATATTATAGTAGTATATTATTAAGTTTATAAAAGAAAGTAGGCTAAATTAAGTAAATTAATATAGTATTTTTGATTGTTTTTTGTCTATTTGTTTTGTTTTATTTTTCTAGGTTGTTTTTTTTGTTTTATGTTTTATTTTCATCCCGCAAATACCCTGATCCACACTCCAGTCCATTCGGTGGTGGTAATGAACCAATAAGTTAGGTTGCCAACCGCGAATAAACACCGAAGAAGAAGAAGAAGAAGAAGAAGAAGAAGAAGAAGAAGACGACGAAGAAGACGTCAGCGTCAACGTCAGCCAACTGGTTTAAGCGATTTTCTACTCGTGGTTAGAGTGGACAGTACTCTATTAATGTTGGGCCGTTTTTATATATGTTATTGAGGTCGGAAGCATGTCGAAGCCTTCTGAAATAAACATAACAGATAAGCGCAGCGCAGAGAGCCTGTGGTCCGCTGCTGACGTCTGGATCAAGAAACCACATGTAGTAAACAAGAGACTGTGTGGCGTGACAGTGACAGAGTACAGGGACGTGGACACTGCGGATTTAAATCAGGTTTTATCTAGTCTTCTGGGGACCAATATTGAGATGACTGATATTTCTGTGTTTCTTCACGCTGATGTTGTGGTTGAGGAGCATGAAACTGCAGGACGCTGGTGTGTTGGAGTAAGAACTATTATACCCAAAGTGAATAAGACCGGAGACTGTCGGTACAAAGAGGTTGTCATTAAAGGTGAGACACAGCACGGAATTAACCTTTTGGGTATTTTGTCTTTCTTGTTTTTTTAAAAAATGTCTCTCTTTTTTTAGATATGGTTGGAAATGCAGTGACATTTATCCCGTTTGAAGTGAATGGTGTGGGACAGGTTTCTCTCAAGAGCAGTAATATTTATCAAATCCAACTGCAGTTAAAGCCAGATGAATGGTGAGTATACTTGGATGGAAATGAAAGAAGAAGAAGAAAAAAAAAAAACATTACATGATTGACAAATATCACCACACTGATTAACCATTCAATGTTGCAGTGGCGGCTGGTGAAAAATATTCAAGGTGGGGCTCTGTGTGTGGGCGGTCTGAAAATTTCGTAGATGTGATTTCCTGCATTCTGGTGCATTTTAGGCCATGTCCCTTGCCTATACCAATAAAAGAACTCAAACCAGTCAATACCAATGGTCTGAAAAGACAATATTAATTGAACTGCCATGTAGAAATCAACAGTTTCACAGGTAATGATAATGAACAAGTTGCATGTTTATTATGCTCCGTGTCCAGATTGAAGTGAACACCAGTATGAGAAGAAAGATGATTTTAACATTTTAACTAGTATTGAACACAGTAATCCAGCTCAGAACTTAGAGACAACAAAACAAGTAATAAAAACTCAGTGAGTGTTTTAGCGCAATTTTCTGATGTCATGGGATCACAACACTAAGAGATAGTCAATCTTTTTATGTTTTTTTTTTTTTTTTTTTGCGTTCCCGAGATTAGACCTTCCTTAACATAATGCCGAAAACCCGAAGTCTCTAGGTGGTCTGGTTGAGGAGGAGATAGAAGTGCAAGATTGGTGCGCACAGACAGAACAGAAATCATGAGTTAACAATCGCAATTTTGTCCGTTGGAAAATTGCGCTAAAAAGCAAAGCAAACATAGTTACATTCCTATTAAGATCACTATTTTAATGACAAATGTGTGTGAAACATGTTGTGTATGTGCGAGAGAGTGACAGAGGCAGCCAATAAAGCTTATTTAATTGAGATAGCAGGGCTGTGTGTGAGAGAGAGAGAGAGAGAGAGAAACTGAGTAAGAGAATGACAGAGTTTGTGTGTGTGTGTGTGTGGTTCAAAGTGAGTGAGTTGGAGAGATAGATGGAGGGTGAGTGTGTGTGTGTGTGAGAAAGTCTAACATGGTGGCGAAATTTTGATATTTATGATAGGTTCTATTGTGATCAGCCATGTGGATTTATGTTTTTATTGTTTAGGCTACATAAGCATGTTTTCAGCCAGTATGCAAAATCATAGCCTACCTGATAGCCTGTACGCTGTGAGTGAACCACTGGGTGATCCATGCGATGGAGACAGAGTCTACAGGGCTCGACATTAAAGGAGAACTCCGGTCAATTTTAACATTGAGCTCATTTTTTTTGTAAATTTGGAGTGCTGTTAATACAGAGAACAACAACAAAAATCGGTGTTGCCTACACCATGTTATCCTCTTTTTAAAATTTGCACCCTGTTGACTTCAATGGGGCAAGTTTTAAACCTGCTTTTAGCCTCTTTACATCCTTGATGTGTCATTACAAGTGCACAGCCAATGTGAGTGATTCCTTCAGAGTGAACACGGGTGAATCTGACTGCAGTAGATGTGAAAGATATGAATAAAAATGATGTTATTTCAGCCAGTGCACATACCTGTATTTTCTTCCTGTTTTCGGTCGAAGGCCACAGTAGTCGATTGTCGAGTTCACGCGTGTGATCATAGGTAACTAAACCTATGCGTGTGAACTCGACAATCGATTACTATGGACTTCGTAAATTTACAAAAAAATTAGCTCAATGTTAAAATTGACCGGAGTTCTCCTTTAAGCCTTTTCATGTGCTTGTCCTTTGGACAAGTAAATCTGTCATTCACTTGTCCGAGTAAAAAAGTTGCTTGTCCGGAATTTTTGTGCATGTGTGTGTGTGCGCTGTAAATATAATTTATTCTGAAGAAATATTCTCATCTGTGTTCAATCAGCTCTGATATATTTAAATCTGCATAGTGTCATATCTGCACCTTTAAAGAGCATTTCCCCCCCTAATCTTATTAAATGTATGCTTTATCTTTCGTTTTAAATTTTTTAATTTGATCAATAAATTAAATTAGAAAATAAGATAATATAGTGCTGTTGTTACCCTAGGTAGGGCTGATCAAATTAAATCATTTACTCTGAAAATTTACAACTGCATTAAATAATGTTATGAGACTGTTTTAAATATTTTTGAATATACAAATATGAAACGTTGGAAAGAATGATACTTTTAAACATGAAAGTAAACTGCCAGTAGGAGGCGGCAGGCGACTGTCTTAATGAGCGAGTCATTGAGTCATTCAAATCATTGTTGTGATTTCAAATGATTTGTTCAAACAACTGATTCATTCAAGAATGAGACAGATGTTTATGAATGGGTCATTGAATCTGACTCAGCCAATTCGTTCAAAACGCTGAATCATTCAGTAATGAAACACGGTTAAAGCCCTGTTCACACTACAAGCGACAAAGCGACACGATACCATGCATTTCAATGGGGAGCGGGCGATTTCCGGCAACGCGCGACAGTGACCGTTGGCGACTGGATGGGGCGTGTCCAGCGACGCGACAAAGTTGAGATCTGTTCTACTTTATGCAAATGAAGAGCGACAGCCAATAGGAGTGAAGTCAGTGGAGCACACGTGATTCTTCAGTGCCGAGTCCGACCGAGGCAAGATGAATGCGAAGTTTATTTTAGCAGTCAGAAACTGTCCAATAATTTATGATATGTCTCCGTGTACATACAGTGGTACTCGCTGTGCTGACTCCGAGCTTGAATGGTTTCGTGAACACAGAAAGACCAGTATTTGCCCATTTGCTGCAGTTAAATAGCCGTGATAGCAAAGAGCACTCGCTGTTTCTCATTCATCTTTAAAGTCCAACTGAAATCAAAATTGACCCTATTTACTTTGTTAGCGCATATTACTAGTCTTGTGGTGAACAATTAATCCGTGCAAGTTAAAACACAGAAAAAAATTGTTTGCCGTCGTAATCTTTAATCAAAGTCTGAAAAGTTACTTCCGGTCTGGAATGGCGTCCCTTCTCTGATGACGTAGGTTTGAGGACTTGGGTTGGGAAACGCTTAACCACTCCCTTCAAATCGTTAGTCTGTAATGAGCGAGAGATGGAGAGTTTCACTGGGAAATACGTCACAGCACTGGAGAAAAGTCGTTTGCAACTTCCGGTTCACGCGGACTTTAATATTATGCATTTTATGTACTGATTCCATTTATATTTAGACTTTTCCTTCCAAAATGTTAGCTTGTAGCGGCAAGAAAACAGATTTGTTGTCTACAACATGGAGTAACATCCGTGAATGTCACTCACAAACATTACTAGGCAATGTTGTGGCCAATTCTCAGTCTCTGGTTCAGGTCTTCAAAATCAGGTTCAGGTCTCAGAAGAAATCTTTCAGAGTCGAAGTTTCAGGTCTCAGGAGAAATAACTTTATTGAGCAGTTCAATAAAGTGAGATGGTAGCTAAGCATCTGATCTTACAATGGTCTGCATTTGGGTCTTATACCTCATTTTACGTCATTTATTGTTTACTTTGGTATCCAATTAACATTCGTATAATTATCTTTTTCTCTTTGCTCCTCCTCATCACTTCACCACGATTAGAAACACCTGCATTAATGCCCAATTTCTATTGGTGGCCATATTGGCGCATGCGCTTTTCTGATGATGACTTTGCATATGGTTCTTTGGGTACTTTTCCACTCTTTCGTCTTATTTTACCTTTTACCCAGTTTTCTGTCTTGTCCTCACACGACTCTTATCCTCACATGCACTTTTGACATGTCCTGTGTTTCCCATCATGCTTTGTTTTCTCTTTCTCCCTTAATTGCAGGCCTTGTTTTCTATTTCTCCCTTGGTTGTAGGCCTCCCTTATTCTAGGCCTAGTTTCTTCAATGTTTGTATCATGCATTTGGACTCATATGAGACAGATATAATTCTCCAACATATACTTATGTATAAAATTCTCCAACAGCAACCAGTAGTGGGAACGCCCACTAGCGACCTCACCGCCAGCCACTGGCGACATGCAGCGACAAAGTCGCTTGTAGTGTGAACGCAGCTTTAGTGTTGCTGTGAGATGCGTTACGGTTCTGCTGTGATCTTTATTTGGAACTATTTTCGCGGCTGAAACAGATAAAAAACAGTCAATATTGTGTCTAAAATGTAAGTGACTTAATTTGAACTGTTTATTGAACTGTTGTATGAAAGCAATGTCACATTTTCAGTCGTGATGGTATTCAGGAAAACGGCAATCTTCATGTGAGGTTGCTAAACTGTATCATATGTTAAAAATATTAAAACACATTTGAATTTTGGCACTGGCAGTATGTTGTTAACTGAGTTTAAACTGAGTTTACATTTGTTTGGATTTCTCCTCGAGAGGTTGCGCGAGCCTCAACAGCGCAACCTTGTTACCGTCAGTAATACATTTATTATCCACTATCGATCGCAACTTACAATAAATATAATAGCCTACAATAGGGGTGGGCGATATGGTAAAAATATCATATCAGGATTTTTTCAGGAAGAATCATGATTCACGATTTTATCACGATTCTTTTTCATGTTGCTTTTTAAGACTATTTTGCAAATTACTGAGCTGCAATACAAGCAAACTAATATCCCCATTTTAAAAATATAGCCATACAAGGTAACAAAACATAGAAGGGAAAAAAATTACAAAGTAGCATATTTTAATCAAGTGTATATTTAATGGAAGTGCAATTGTGCAAAGTAAGAACATTCAACAGGACATGCATTACAATCAAAGCTTTCTCATCACAAAATGAACATTGTTTTAAAAAAATCAAACATTGGCAACAGCTGTAACAGTCAGTAGACAGACCCTGAGCAAAACCCATGTCAGCATGTTTTTCTATTTCTATTTTTTTTTAGGTAGCATCTTGCATGAAAAATATAGATAAACAGATGCATCAAAAACAATTAAAAATAAAAATGTTTAAATAAAATTTAACTAGTTATAAATGTAAGTACAGTCAGAGACTATAGCATTTGCTTCAAAAGTTTAAACACAACACAATAAATAGCTTAATAAAGAAAAGTCAAATACAAAATTTAAACTACCTTTTATAATCTAAGTATTTTTTTTAAAAGTGCAATGTGATTCAGAACCAAATAATCAACCAAAGGTGCAAACATATGTCTGAATCCTGACACTTTTAAACTTAGCAGCTTTAGAACAAACCTTTCACATTCGTGCAAAGTATATATCCTAAGAACGTAAAGTATGACTGATCCCAATCACAAATTTTTAGAGAGGAAAACCAGTAGATTGACTTTATCTGGCTTGAAAGTTGCCCTCTGGCATGTGACAATATTGCCACCAGTGCTAAAAGCTCTTTCTGAGGGAGCACTTGTGGCTGGAATGCACAAGTTGGCTAACTCTTGGAAAGTTTGCTTCATGGACTTTCCACCATTCCAAGGGATTCACCTCACTTTCTGCATTTGGTGTGGACACGTATCCCTTCAATTCCCCTTATATTG
This sequence comes from Scardinius erythrophthalmus, assembly GCF_964197995.2. NCBI lineage: Eukaryota > Metazoa > Chordata > Actinopteri > Cypriniformes > Leuciscidae > Scardinius > Scardinius erythrophthalmus. The sequence goes on from NC_138222.1 coordinate 21,166,647, forward strand.
CCTCTTTTATAGAAAAGGAAGTTGATCCTGAAAATGCAGATGCACAACAAGCACCACCTGAGGTTTTCAAAAAGCTGGCAAGTGATTTCTTTACTTTCTTGTGTGGGGTTTGTTCTGCGTCAGGGCTCTGTGATGTGGAGGCAGATGTAGGCTGTTGAACCGATACTGTACGGTCAGCAAAGACTCCAGCTCAGATACAGCTCTGGCTTGTATTCCCTCTATCTTGTTGCTGTCAGTGTATTGGGTTTTGAACCTGGGATCAAGAAGCGAAGCTATATCCAACAGGTCATCAGTGGTGGGATCCTGATATTTGTCAGTGAGGTAATTGAGAATTGTTTGCTTCATTGTTTTTGTTAGTTCAGTGTCATCATCATTAAGGCTCAAGATGTTGACTTTCAACAGGGAAAGCACTGGCTTTACGTAGGACATACTCACATAGTTCTCACCAGAGAGTGCATCAGTGAAGTCTCTCAGTGGACTCAGTGCCTTTTTCACATACTCCATCACGTCAATGTCTTGCCATGATGGGACCAAATGCCTCGCCTTCCGGTCTGCCTTCAGGACCTGCGAAATGGCCTTTTCCTGGTCAAGCACTCTCTCAATCATGTTGAGTCTGGAACCCCATCGTGTAGGGGATTCAGTGATGAGTTTCTGTTGAGGTAGTTTCAGCTCAGTTTGAGCTTTATTTAATTCCCTCTTTTTCTTCCAACTGAAAGAGAATGTACTGACGACTTTCTTGCAGATAGATGTTATGCGTTCAACACGAGGGTCTTTGGCACTTTTTTCTAAAAACAAAAACACAAAAAAAAACATTGATTGATTAGATTTATTTACATTTTAATGCACAGAGGTTTATATTTTTCAATTGTAATATTTTATTGAAACCAAACAAATTGTGCTACAATACCATATTTTTTTTATATACAAAACATTTAAATAATAATCCAATTTATATAGTAAACTAGTCTCATCATTTTACTCTGTTCAGTGTTCCTAATGTACCTTTATTAGTAAATATTTAGTATTACAAACAAACTTCTAAATTCCAGTGACAATATTTTATTTTTAGTTTCACTTACCAATAGCTAGGTGAAGTCTGTGCCCAAATCACTGCAGACGTGTCCAACTGTTGAGCTCCAAGGCCCTCACCATGTTAGCCCCACTGTCAGTGGTCATGCAGGTCATGTTCGCTTCTTTCAGTCCCCAACATTCAAGCGCTTCCCTAAGGCCTTGTGCTATGAGCTCTCCCGTGTGGTCTTGTGGGAAGTATGTTGTTTCTAGACACGCACTGCACAACCTCCAGTCATCAATGAAATGAATTGTCAGACTTAAATATGGTTCTGAAGTGCGGCTAGACCATAAATCAACTGTTGTGGCAAAAAAATTAACATTTTGAACTTTGTGTTCCATCTTGTTGCGGCATTCCGAATAGGCTACAGCCGTGGAATGGCCGTGGCAGAAAAATATTTGCGGAAGTCTGTGTCCAAAGCACTGCAGACGTGTCCAACTGTTGAGCTCCAAGGCCCTCACCATGTTAGCCCCACTGTCAGTGGTCATGCAGGTCATGTTCGCTTCTTTCAGTCCCCAACATTCAAGCGCTTCCCTAAGGCCTTGTGCTATGAGCTCTCCCGTATGGTCTTGTGGGAAGTATGTTGTTTCTAGACACGCACTGCACAACCTCCAGTCATCAATGAAATGAATTGTCAGACTTAAATATGGTTCTGAGGTTTGGCTGGGAATCTCGTAACGCGGATCTACGACTTTGAGCAGTCTTTTGAAGCCCTCGTTTTCCACAGTTTTTATGGGGATCATATCCTTGGCCAGGTAAAATGTCACTGCATCAGTTACATCTTTCCAGCGCTTGTCCTGTCATACGGAGTTCCCTTCTCAAATACCTCCTTCGTTAGAGTTGTTTGTTTAAGCCGTGTAACGTTAGCCTCTGGCTGCTGCGTGGATGTAGGCCTACCTGATGCACTCGCGGGGGTCCCTTCACAGTTTGACTGTCAGCATATTCTTTAGGGTGTTTTCTTTTGAGGTGGTTAAAAAGATTGTGTTGCTGTCTGACGTGCGAATCTTATCATTGTAACATTTGCAAATAACTGTTGTTTGCGCCGTGTCTGTTATGGAAAATCCAAACCATTTCCATATTACCGATGTTGAATTTTTTTAAGGGATCAACTCCTCTGTGTTTTCATCCATCGTCCCTGCATTGCTAAATCTCACGAGCAAGTAGTTTATGATCCTGTTAACGCGCCGGAATCTAGCGCGCCGCGCATTGCATGTTGTTACATAGCTGAAAAAAGGCCATAGATCTGCATCTGATAGAACGTGCACTGTAGCGCGATTCAATGATATTTCTGAAAAAGTGAATCGTGGAGATGTTTTAATCGTTCACGATTAATTATCGTCATATCGCACACCCCTAGCCTACAATCAGAATCATTCTCTCATTTTAGTGATTCCCTAGTTATTTTTTTGTTATTGACGTTTAATCAGGCTACTTGTCCAGTCGAGCAAGTAAAATTCTCTTTTACTTGTCCCTTCAAAAAATCCACTTATCCCGGACAAGCGTTAATGTCGAGCCCTGGTCTATGTTCCTCTTCTGCAGATGGTTAAACAGCATGTCTACATGTGGCATGATTTTGTTTAATAATGCCAGGATAAAACAGAAAACCTCATCTTCCAACATTCTCATACAACCCCCCGGCCTCTCTCTTCGATATGGCATCAAAGTCTCCTCTGTCTCAGATGGTTTGGAAGCACTTACAGTTGAAACCAGATATTTACATACACTTCAGAAAAAAACACAACTTTTATTTCTTTACTGTCATACATTAAATCAGAGTAAACTTTTTCTATTTTAGATCAATAAATATTAACATTTTTTGCATTTGTTAAATGTCAGAATCGAGCGAGGGATAATTTTTATGTATTTTTTTGATAACTTTCAGAGATTAAGTAGCCTATAACAATTATAAATGCTATACAAAAATTGTGTTTGTGTCATTATAAATATTATTTTAATATTGTACTGTCAGCAGAGAAAAAAGTCACAGAAAAAATTAATGAAATATAAATAACAAATTAAATAGGACAAAGCCTATCACTCAAATTTCTAAGCAACATAAACGAAAACCATATTGCCCTACTGACAAATGAAGTAGGCTATTTTCTGCCAAACTATTTCAAACATCCTTGCAAAAAAAGAATGTTGTTGACTGACAATGGTTTCAGTACCAAACAGCTCCTCAGAGCTAGGTGTACAGGTGGTCAGAATGAAGTGCGGATACGCTGTAAAAAGATGTCGGGAGTGGGCTATTGTCAGTCAGACCGCCCGCTCCGTCCAAAGTATAGGTACACCAGAGTTCCGAGTTTAATCCCGCGCCGCATGATTCCTTATGGGTGTTTCACACAGTATGCGGCGGTGAAATCACTGCGCGGCTATGGCTTTTCTCAAGTAGTGGAAGAGTTTTGTGCAGCATTTAGTGCAAATATTTTTTATCAGGTAATACATATTATTTATCAGTGTGTTATACCCGAATAAATAATAATGAAAAAAAGTTCAAAAAGTCGGACTGTAAGCGAATGAGACTTACAGGAGAGCATGATTGCTATTCACACCCTTGTTAAAATGGCTGTAGTCTGTTAACACAATAGTACTTGATCTTTTTAAAATTATTTCATTGGTATATGTCTGCTAAGGCAGCGGTCCCCAACCTTTTTTGCGCAACGGACCGGTTTAATATCAGACAATATTTTCACGGACCGGCCTTTAAGGTGTGGCGGATAAATACAACAAAATAAAAAAAATGATACGACCGGCATAACAACTGGGGTATTTTTTTATGGGGTAATTTAACATCGCGCCTAAAGACAACTGAGAAAGCCTGAACACAAACAAAATGCCCCCCAAAAGAAAAAATCTCCATGTTTTCGGTGGTGACGCGTTCATGTAAGGCTAGCGCTGCCAATAAAGCACCTAAAAGCTGTTACAACAAACCGGCAAAATTAATGATTATGAATATTTTAAATATAGCATGAGACATTTTAATTGTTTACTAATAAACCAGTATTTTTATGTCAGTGTCGGCTGGAAAGATGAATTTGACGATGCTGACTCGCGATCTTCGCAGTAATGAATGCGCCATGAGAGAAATGCACATACATAAGCGCATTACATAAGCAGAGAACAGTCAGTTTTCTTTCGTTTTGAATTGTTCTGTTTAAAAGTACACATTTCAAGCTTTATATATGTCTCAGGTCTGTGAGGCAAGTAGGCTACCTTATGCTGAGTTTCGGCACATTAATGAGACGAGCTCCAGGTTCATGCGCCGGCGCCTCCGTGTCGTGATTATCTATTTTCTAATATATTTACTTCTTATTTATTAAATCCAGACAACTGGTTGATGAAACATTTATTAAAATTAAGATATAATTAATATAAAATTAAATTAAATTTAAAGACAGGCTTTGTGCTTTCTGTTTGAGGTCTCTGTGAAAGTTTTAAAGCAGTCTTTTAGTGCTGCTTTCAGAGCGCTCACGTCCGTAACGGAGAACTATCCCGTCCGTAACATTCTTTTTTTTTTTCTGAAATAAATTTCTAAATAAATGCGACTTATAGTCCAGTGCGACTTAGGCTATATATGTTTTTTCTTCTTCATGGCACATTTTTTGACTGACGGAAAATACGGTAAGTTAGGCTATTTATTCTTTCTGTGCGGCCTGGTACCGGTCCGCGGCCCGGGGGTTGGGGACCCTTGTGCTAAGGTGTTAAATTAAAATTCAAAATTAAAATTAAAGAAAATCTGAAAACGAGTCGTTATTCGTTTTTTTTTTTAAATTTTAGTTCAGGAAATAAATAATGGAAAAACAAGTCGTTTTTCATTTTTTTTATTTTTGGTTTTAATTTGAAAAAAAACGATTGAACGAATGATACACGGTGTCCCGATACCACACACAGGAAACAGGGGTAGATCCAATCCCAGTTTAATGGGTAATCCGTAAATCATAAAACCAGTCCAGGCAAGGGTCAAAAACCATATAAGCAATCCATAAATGAGAAACAAAACAAGAACAGGCAAGAAAACAGACCTCCAAAGTGGTGTGATGAATAACAAGGACTCCGTGACAAACACTAAACAGACAGGGTATATATACACAGATACTAACAATGTGATAGGGAACAGCTGAGTGCAATGATCAGTGATGAGTCCAGACAAGGATTGTGGGAAATGCAGTTCATGAAGTAATGGTGACAGTATGGGGAAGAGACCTCTAGTGGACACCCGGGATACACAAACCAGACACTGTGACACACAGTATTTGTAAACCGTTATTGTGAAATAAAAATAGGCTGATTAAAAAAATCCGGCGGGCCAGAAAATATTGCTGGCGGGCCAGAATTGGCCCGCGGGCCGCCTGTTGCCGACCCCTGCCCCAAGCCATAAAATTCGACGACGATGATTGGCGAAATATAAACTTTTTAAAATCTTTTTTGCGTAGCAACCGGGAAACCATTGGCTTAAATTCCAGCACTGTAGGGCTGAGCGAACTGAAGCCCAGGGAAGACAGCATATTGGCTACTACTACAACAACATAAAAGTGAATGCAAAATATCATTCTGGAAAGTTCTAAACACATTCTAAAGTAAAACCATTATTATCATGTAATTAACACAGATTATTTTTCAAAATGAGAGATTATAAAAAATAAATAAAAACAAGCAGGCAGGTCGGCGGGGGGTCGGCGCCCCAGCGCCCTCTATGAGCGAGCCGCTGCTGCAATATTGTGTCTTTGAATGGAATATTAAAGGCCTCAAAATGTGAAAATGGTTCAATGAGTACATTGAAGTTTTGACTTGTTTTTGGTATTTGCAAAAATAATGAATTTTTCTGAAGGAAAATAAACATTTCTGTATTCTCTAGGAGAATTTGGGACCTCTCCTAGCTTATTGTATCCCCAGCAGTGGAGATTACCCTCTCAGAGGGTGTAGAACAGGGAACGACAACTGGCGGCCCGCGGGCCAAAACTGGCCCGCCAGCAATATTTTCTGGCCCGCCGGAACATTTTGGAAGTCCTAAATGCTGCACAAAACTCTTCCACTACTTGAGAAAAGCCGCAGTCGCACGGCGATTTCACCAGCTGCATACTGTGTGAAACGCCCATAGGGAATAATGCGGCGCGGGATTACATTTTAAAGTATACCACCGGACGCGAATAGCGCGTCAAATTTGCACCTGCCGCGTCTAGTTATACGCTTTACCACTTTGTGTTCATTCGCGCGTCAAAAGACGGTAGCGGTCAGAACTCTGGTGTACTTTGGACGGAGCGAGCGGTCTGACTAACAATAGCCAACTCCCGACATCTTTTGACAGCGTATCCGCACTTCATTCTGACCGCCTGTACACCAGCTCTGAGGAGCTGTTTGATACTGAAACCATTGTCAGTCAACAACATTCTTTTTTTGCAAGGATGTTTGAAATAGTTCGACAGCAAATAGCCTACTTCATTTGTCAGTAGGGCAATATGATTTTCGTTTATGTTGCTTAGAAATTTGAGTGATAGGCTTTGTCCTATTTAATTTATTTATATTTCATAATTTTTTTCTGTGGCATTTTTTTCTCTCTGCTGACAGTAGGCCTACAATGTTAAAATAGCCTAATATTTATATTGACACGAACACAATTTTTGTATAGCATTTATAATTATTATAGGCTACTTAATCTCCTTCTCTCCGAGATTTTCTTTTAGAGACATTTGAATATGAGATTATGGAAACGAGATCTAAATTTTGCAGACCCGTCAGGTCGGGAAATAAAGCGGGTGAACAACGAGTGTATTTTAAGCGGTTGCTGAATATAACGTGGGAGCGGGACGAAAAAAAAAAAACAGTCCCGCGCAGACCTCCTTAAACCTTAGGTGTGTATGTGTGTATCCCGAATAAATAATAATAAAAAAAAAAGGAATAAAGTTCAAAAGTCGGACTGTAAGCGAATGAGGCATGATTGCTATTCACACCTTTATTAAAATGGCTGTAATCTGTTACCACAATTGTACTTGATCTGTTTAAAAGGTGTTAAATTAAAAATTAAAAATCAAAATTAAAATTTGTCTAATCCAGTAATTCTTTTTTTCTATTTTTGATCTGAGCACAATCAGAAAACCAGAAAACCCGTCATTATTCGTTTTTAGTTCAGGAATGGAAAAACAAGTCGTTTTTCATCTTTTTATTTTTGGTTTTAATTTGAAAAAACGATTGAACGAATGATCCACGGACTGTGACGACCCATCATATTCCGCGATCATAGGCCTATTTAATTTGTATCCATAGGCCTAGCCTACTCTGTGTAGCTGGCCCGCCATCTACTGGCTAAAAAAAATATTGGCCCGCGGCCAAAGTTACTTGCCGACCCCTGGTGTAGAATATGCTTGAACACACATGTAAGATCTAGACAGGTGAAACAGAATATTTTTAAAATCGGTTTGAATGATTGATTCATAAAGACTTCACTTGTTTTGCGGTTAACCCTCTGGGGTCTGGGCTGTTTTTGGGGCCCTTGAGATGTTCTGACATGCCCTGACATTTGTGCTTTTTTCAGTTGCTTATAAACATATTAATGGCAAAGGTGTAAATTCAATCTATAAAGCACAAACAGGGCTACCATAATATGTGAGCCACGTGTATGTACATGTTTTCATTTTTGAGAGAATAATGTTTATGCATGGTTATTGAAAAATCTAAAAACTAAAATTTCTGAAATAAGGCCACAAAACACATAGTAAATATGTGTCAATAAGACTTTTGACTAATGGATGTCATCATCTAGTGTTTTTTCTTCAAAATTATGTGAAAATAGTCTTGCTTTATCGTTCACATAAAACCATACGTTGATTTAAATTGATGTAAAACAGGTTTTGCTTGGAAAGCCAATATGCGAGGGGGCGTGAACGAGAAGTGGTTTACACCTTAGAATACAATGTCCCACCCACTCTGCATAATGACTCTGCATAATTAGCCATTCATTCAGGTGTGACACTGACTGAGCCACAATGCAAGGACAAAAGATATATTTAGAAGAAGACTTATATTGACCATTTAAGATTTTGCTTACATCTAACTTGTAAATATGTTTGGCTATTTTATTAAAAAGGTTACAATTACAACAATAATTACAATTTCAACAATATTTCAAGTGTACTCTTTCCTTGTAAAAAAAAAAAAAAGATTATAGGCCTACATTTTATCTATGTATTCATTACTTTCATATTTCGCCTGACTGTAACGTTGTTTTCATGAAATATTAGGGCATATTGTTAATTTGCAGTTTAATACGTTGCTTATACAAATAGCCTACATTTTATTTCAACATATTTCAGTCGATTTTTACTCATCTCAGTATAGCAATACAGTTTGCTGAAACATCATCATTCATTCACACACGCGATTTAAATTTAAAGGGGGGGTGAAATGCTATTTCATGCATACTGAGTTTTTTACACTGGTAAAGAGTTGGATTCCCATGCTAAACATGGACAAAGTTTCAAAAACTAAGTTGTACGTTTGAAGGAGTATTTTTGTTCCAAAAATACTCCTTCCGGTTTGTCACAAGTTTCGGAAAGTTTTTTTCGAGTATGGCTCTGTCTTACGTAAGATAGAGCGGAATTTCCTTATATGGGTCCTAAGGGCACTTCTCCCGTAAGATCGCGGGCGCGCGCACACTCGTAAAACAGAGCAAGAGAGTGAAAGCAGTTCGCCATCAAAGCGCTCTGCTCGGCTTTTGGGAAGTCAATGTCACCAAAGAAGTGTGTTTTTGGTTGCCAGGGCAAGACAACCCTGCACAGATTCCCAAAGAACCCAGCGTTAAGGAACCCGTGGATGGAGTTTGTTTTCCTGAGCATAAACGGAGTTGTGTAATAAGACTGTTGTTCCCTGCATTTCGACGATGATTGTTTTATAAACAAAGCCCAGATCGAAGAATTTGCAGATCGTCTAATGCTTAAGGATCGAGCAGTCACAATGATAAAGGTTCGCGGTCGTGCGTTGGAACGGTGAGTAAAACTGTTGAACAAATGTCTCTGTGTGTTGTTAGCTCGGCGCGTTAGCACAGCTTTAGCTTCGCCCACACGGCCCGCCCCCAGCCGCTCGGTTTTTTTCGGAAAGACTCGGTACAGCCAATCTTTCAAATAAAAATATAATAAAACAAAAGACTTTTTGGAGATATGAAGGATGCAATATTACTCTATAGGTACTCAAGATTAACAGGAGATTGAGTGAAAATGAGCATTTCACCCCCCCTTTAAACTGTCTTTGCCAGCTGTGGTAAACAGCGCGCATCTCTGCCGTTCATTGATTCATAAACAGAAACCCACGTGAAGAAATTCACGTGAGAAGGAAAAAACTTACTAGTATTCCTCAGCTCGCTCCTCGATATACCCGCACTTCTGAGGGACATTTTCCATTATTATTATTATTCCTCACAGCTGCAAGACGGTGTAAACAAGTAATGATCTGAATAAACTTGTGTGTACTGAACTGAATAAACTTGTGTGCAAAACATGGAGTGTGTTTTCTCGAGCTGATATGGGGGCGTTCACAGGATTGCGCGGATTACCTCAGCCATTTGCGTTTGAATAGCGCACGCTCTCCGTGGGCGGAGTCACATTACATCTGAATCAGCTGTAATTAGCTCGACTGGAATCGCTCTCTTTTAATACAGATTTCACAAGATGAGAATATTTGTTTTTTATATAAATTACTTCATTTAAAAGAAGAGAATTCAAGCTTCATGCCTGTGTGTCTGTATGCCTGTTTGACTGAGTATTTGCTGAGTTATTGTTCATTTTCTGACGCGTTTCAGAATGGACTACACTGGCAGAGAGAAGGCAGAACTCGCCTCGTGTTTATTTTTCTTTATTTGGCAAAAAGCACAACACTTTGTTTTTATTGTGAGTATACACAAAAATAATACACATTTAACAGAATCGATTGATGTATGAAACTTGTTTTGTAAAATCAAAGTCAAAAGAGTATTTCGGGTCTCAATTCAACTCATAAGGAAAAAAGCGAGCAGATCACGCCGGCGTGATTGCCGACCTCTGAGGGTTAATAAATAGAACTGCATGCGTCTTGCGGAAGAACATTGTAGCCGGAGCTACTTCTCTCTGTTTATGTCTATGATGAGTCACTGGGCTTCTCCGCAGCGGTGCCGACCCGACCGGTGTAAAGTAGTCCGAGTATAAACGCTTATTACAGGCTTACCGTAGTGATTCAGGATAAGACAAAAACACGGTTTGAAAAGAGGCATGCATGATGTACTCGCTCATTATATAGCTACAATCATTAACCCTCTGGGGTCTGAGCTGTTTTCTGGGCCCTGGAGGTGTTCTGACATGCTCTGACATTTGTGCTTATTTCTGTTACTTGTGACATTTTCATGGCTAAAGTCTGATTACACTTACCCCTTTTCCACCAAGGCAGAGCTGGTGCTGGTTCGGAGCCAGAGCCTAGTTTCAAATCGGTTCTTTGTTTTTCCACCGCCAAAGCACCAGCTCCGAACCAGTAAAACTGGTTCTTAAGTAGCACCAAATCATTGCAGGGTCTAGAACGGAGCCAAGAAAGAACCGCTTGCGTCAGGGGCTGGGGGCGGGTTTACCGTGACCAACAAGACGAATAGAAACTTGTGACCGCCATTTTTAAATAGCAGCTAGTCGAGCTAATAGCAGCTCGATTATAATATCCGTCTATCCGCGAGCTGCACGAACGCGTTGGATTCCGATGTATTTTTGCAAACCCATGAGCATCCATAGTATTGCAACGTCCGTTATTGTTGATGGCTTGTTCGAGATGCATCGGAGCCGCGAGGACCGATCGGAGCTGCGGGAGTGTTTGGAGAGCATACGACTCCTTGTGCTTTAGATCGCTATCGCAGTGCTTTGATGACATGCGGCGATCGATCTGCGAGAAGCCGATGCATCTCGAACAAGCCTGGCGTGTTTGTGTTTGGCGCTACCGCACTAGCGGTTGCTGGGCAACATGAGACGTATACAGTGACGTAAGATCTGGCTCTGTTGTGGCTCTCTAGCCGGTGGAAAGGCAAACCGGTTCTTAGTAAGCTCGTCAGTCGAACCAACTCTGAACCAGCTCTGGCTCTGGCTCTGAACCAGCACCCGGTTCTTGTTGGTGGAAAAGGGGTGACTGTATTCAGCACAAACTTTGCTACAATAATATATCAGCAGCTTGTATGTAAAAGTTTGTAGTTTTGAGATAATGACATTTATGCGTGGTTTGTGAAAATACAAAAAAAAATTGTCACTGAAATAAGGCCATTAAACCCATACTGATTATTTTTTTCACAAGACTTTTGAAAATTGTATCACGTAGCCTAGAATATTTGCTCCAAAACTATGTGAAAATCGCCCTGACTGCTCATTCAGATAAGACATGTTTGTATGACGTGTTTTGTGTGAGAAAGCTTTATGGGGGAGGTGTGATCACATCATTAATATGTAAGCTTTTCACACCTGAGAAAGACAAAGACCCTCCCCTAACGGCCCTATTAGGAGCTATCAGGCCCTATCATTCTGAGCAACCTTGCACAAAGAATGAGGAGATTTAAAAAAGAATGGCTTTTTGATTGTTTGGATTTATTTACAACACAACATAATACAAAGATACAAAACAAATGACAAAAAAGCACTTATTGAAAACAATGATCCAAAGACAGAGACCTTTGTGCCATTCCTAAAAATATTGTACATACCTTTCATTTCCAAGGTGTTTGATTTTCACTTTACCATGTTCATGTACAGAGACTCATGTGAATGTTGAAGTCAGCAGGACTCAGTGGCATCTGGTCCCTGAAAAAAAAAAAAAAAAAAAAAGTGAACATACTGACATCAAGAGAAAGTTCTGCACGATTTTGGGAATAAATTTTAGATTTTTCTGGTTAAAATTGCTTTTTAAAATTCACAGAATACACACACACACACACACACACACACACACACACAAATGTTTCCAACAATATATAATATTATGAACACCAGGTTTGTTGTGCCTTGTAGGCATAGGCTGTGCGCAGTGCTGCATAAAACTAGATGTACCGCATCGCAGTACAAAATATGACCGCCGCTCAGGCCTGCACTGGCTTTCCACAAAAATAAATGACGTGGAGTAATTTGGCTGTATTGCGTGTTTATGTATATACCTATAAAAAGTAATAGTATGTGCATGTCTGTCTGTGTGTGTGTGTGTGTGTGTTTGTGTATGTGTGTGTCTGTGTGTGTGTCTGTGCGTGTATGTATGTGTGCGCGTGTGTGTTTGTGTGTCTGTGCATGTGGATTTGTATGTGTGTGTATGGGTGTGTGTCTGTGCGTGTGGATGTCAGTGTGTGTGCATGCTTGCATTTGTTTGTATTCCTGCATGTGTGTGTGTGACAGTATCATCCTAAACCAGCAACCCTTCGCTCAACAGCACCATCTACAGGCCGATGAGTGTACAGTCACTAAATGTGCACATAAATGAATTTATTTTATACCCCCCCCCCCATGGATGAAATTCTACAAAACTTAGCAGAGGATACCCCCAGAGGATGTCAAGTTAATCATACACATGAAATATGGTGCAGTTCTGAACATCTCCACTGAAGATAGGGGCGATAAAAGCAGAATAATATTTCATTTTTTATGGGAGGGGCGCAAATCACAAATGACTGATTATGGGCTAGGTTGATGTGGGCCCTTAAGAGTGGGCCCTACATACCATAAAAATTTCTTCATCCTCGGTGCCACGGTTCAGGTAGTTATTTAGGAAAAACTGCATTTTTTTGGGTTTGGGGGGGCCCAGCGCGGGGGGGGGGAGTGGCCCCCGGGGACCAAACGAAATTTTTACGTAGAAGTGTAGTGGGGCTACATGCCCACCAAATTTCATGTTCCCCGGTGCTTCGGTGTCCCTGGTATCGTTGACGAAAAATTTACGGGGGCCCCAGCGTGGGGGGGGGGGGAAGTGGCCCCCGGGGACCAAACGAAATTTTTCCGTAAAAGTCTAGTAGACCAACATACCATAAAAATTTCTTCATCCTCGTTGCCACGGTTCAGGTAGTTATTTAGGAAAAACTGCATTTTTTGGGGTTTGGGGGGGCCCAGCGCGGGGGGGGAGTGGCCCCGGGGACCAAACGAAATTTTTCCTTAGAAGTCTAGTGGGGCTACATGCCCACCAAATTTCATGTTCCCCGGTGCTTCGGTGTCCCTGGTATCGTTGACGAAAAATTTACGGGGGCCCCAGCGCGGGGGGGGGGGGAGTGGCCCCCGGGGACCAAACGAAATTTTTCCGTAAAAGTCTAGTAGACCAACATACCATAAAAATTTCTTCATCCTCGGTGCCACGGTTCAGGTAGTTATTTAGGAAAAACTGCATTTTTTTGGGTTTGGGGGGGCCCAGCACGGGGGGGGAGTGGCCCCCGGGGACCAAACGAAATTTTTCCTTAGAAGTCTAGTGGGGCTACATGCCCACCAAATTTCATGTTCCCCGGTGCTTCGCTGTCCCTGGTATCGTTGACGAAAAATTTACGGGGGCCCCAGCGCAGGGGGGGAAGTGGCCCCCGGGGACCAAACGAAATTTTTCCGTAAAAGTCTAGTAGACCAACATACCATAAAAATTTCTTCATCCTCGGTGCCACGGTTCAGGTAGTTATTTAGGAAAAACTGCATTTTTTGGGGTTTGGGGGGGCCCAGCGCGGGGGGGGAGTGGCCCCCGGGGACCAAACGAAATGTTTCCTTAGAAGTCTAGTGGGGCTGCATGCCCACCAAATTTCATGTTCCCCGGTGCTTCGGTGTCCCTGGTATCGTTGACGAAAAATTTACGGGGGCCCCAGCGCGGGGGGGGAAGTGGCCCCCGGGGACCAAACGAAATTTTTCCGTAAAAGTCTAGTAGACCAACATACCATAAATATTTCTTCATCCTCGGTGCCACGGTTCAGGTAGTTATTTAGGAAAAACTGCATTTTATTGGGTTTGGGGGGGCCCAGCACGGGGGGGGAGTGGCCCCCGGGGACCAAACGAAATTTTTCCTTAGAAGTCTAGTGGGGCTGCATGCCCACCAAATTTCATGTTCCCCGGTGCTTCGGTGTCCCTGGTATCGTTGACGGAAAATTTACGGGGGCCCCAGCGCGGGGGGGGAAGTGGCCCCCGGGGACCAAACGAAATTTTTCCGTAAAAGTCTAGTAGACCAACATACCATAAAAATTTCTTCATCCTCGGTGCCACGGTTCAGGTAGTTATTTAGGAAAAACTGCATTTTTTGGGGTTTGGGGGGGCCCAGCGCGGGGGGGGAGTGGCCCCCGGGGACCAAACAAAATTTTTCCTTAGAAGTCTAGTGGGGCTACATGCCCACCAAATTTCATGTTCCCCGGTGCTTCGGTGTCCCTGGTATCGTTGACGAAAAATTTACGGGGGCCCCAGCGCGGGGGGGGGGAAGTGGCCCCCGGGGACCAAACGAAATTTTTCCGTAAAAGTCTAGTAGACCAACATACCATAAAAATTTCTTCATCCTCGGTGCCACGGTTCAGGTAGTTATTTAGGAAAAACTGCATTTTTTTGGGTTTGGGGGGGCCCAGCACGGGGGGGGAGTGGCCCCCGGGTACCAAACGAAATTTTTCCTTAGAAGTCTAGTGGGGCTGCATGCCCACCAAATTTCATGTTCCCCGGTGCTTCGGTGTCCCTGGTATCGTTGACGAAAAATTTACGGGGGCCCCAGCGCGGGGGGGGGGGGGGGGGAGTGGCCCCCGGGGACCAAACGAAATTTTTCCGTAAAAGTCTAGTAGACCAACATACCATAAAAATTTCTTCATCCTCGGTGCCACGGTTCAGGTAGTTATTTAGGAAAAACTGCATTTTTGGGGGTTTGGGGGGGCCCAGCGCGGGGGGGGAGTGGCCCCCGGGGACCAAACAAAATTTTTCCTTAGAAGTCTAGTGGGGCTACATGCCCACCAAATTTCATGTTCCCCGGTGCTTCGGTGTCCCTGGTATCGTTGACGAAAAATTTACGGGGGCCCCAGCGCGGGGGGGGAAGTGGCCCCCGGGGACCAAACGAAATTTTTCCGTAAAAGTCTAGTAGACCAACATACCATAAAAATTTCTTCATCCTCGGTGCCACGGTTCAGGTAGTTATTTAGGAAAAACTGCATTTTTTTGGGTTTGGGGGGGCCCAGCACGGGGGGGGAGTGGCCCCCGGGGACCAAACGAAATTTTTCCTTAGAAGTCTAGTGGGGCTGCATGCCCACCAAATTTCATGTTCCCCGGTGCTTCGGTGTCCCTGGTATCGTTGACGAAAAATTTACGGGGGCCCCAGCGCGGGGGGGGGAAGTGGCCCCCGGGGACTAAACGAAATTTTTCCGTAAAAGTCTAGTAGACCAACATACCATAAAAATTTCTTCATCCTCGGTGCCACGGTTCAGGTAGTTATTTAGGAAAAACTGCATTTTTTGGGGTTTGGGGGGGCCCAGCGCGGGGGGGGAGTGGCCCCCGGGGACCAAACGAAATTTTTCCTTAGAAGTCTAGTGGGGCTACATGCCCACCAAATTTCATGTTCCCCGGTGCTTCGGTGTCCCTGGTATCGTTGACGAAAAATTCAGTAAGGTGACGAAAAAAAAAAAAAAAAAAAACTTTGACAATCCCTATATGACCGCTTTCGCCAGCTACGCTAGCGGCGGTCATAATAATAATAACAATAACCTATAGCAGCCTATAAATCTTCCAAAAGATTTCAGTAACAACTACGCTAGAGAAAAATATATTGATTATCATATGTTACTTCAAATGTTTCCATTCGTTATGATGATATGAAATGAAATAATAGTAAAAACATAAAGCCGTTTGGGGCGTTTTGCTTTTCAAACGCGATCGCGCTCCAAAATATGAAACATTCAAACGCACAGCATGCTGCAAAATATGATACATTCAAACGCGATCGCGCTTCAAAATATGAAACATTATGGTTACCATATACATATCTACGTTTGAGCAGATATCCACAAACACAGTAACAGTAAACACAGGTCTAAATATTATAATATTCACCATCCACCATATCTAGCAACAGTTCAACTGCAATGTGAAATTTATGCAACAATAACAAACTATGTAAGAATTTCTTACCTTTCATCTTTTTTGTCTTCAAATCGCGTTCTTCTTCTTCTGAGGTAAATCCAATGTAAGCTCACGGCGCGTCTTTCAAACTCGACGAAAAGCAGAGACTTGTGAAGTTTTTTCGTGCTTTGTTTTTGAGGTAACGAGCGCGTTCGCGTTCCATGTGGAGATTTGCATGTGAATCTCTTAAGCGCGCGTGGGCGTGGTCAAATTAAAAATAAGAGCAAGCGTTTGAGATACTGGACATCTTGTTGGTTTTATACAAATTACTTAAACAGAGAATATTTGTTTTCAGTTTGAATCCGATCATTTAAAAGTACACACTTAAATGTTTATAAAGGTATATGGCTCATAAATGTGTGACAAGTAAACGCGTGGGCACGTTTGTCGACCCCAGAGAGTTAAATTCTGAACACAAAGTTATGGACTGCAGCTTTAACAGTTGTCTTTATGAATGTTTTGAATCATCAGATGTAATTGATACACTCGTTATTTGAAGCGACTTTCAAAAGGTGATTTACTCTATTTTGGTTGCTACCGTCAACATCAGTGTTTATACTCGAACTATAAACTTTTATCGCAGTACTTTTGCGATCATTTGAATATTTGTAACACAGAAATATCGTGTGGTTGAAAAGACTGTGAAAGTAAAGCTGTTTTTTCAAATGAAACTTGGGAATTTTGCACGGTTTCTGTATTTTTCAAAAACACTAACGGTTCTGGATAAGAACCAATTCTCGGTTCCCAACCCTATTTATAAGACGAGCTCCAGTTTAGAAGTTCAGAATCTTTTCCTTTCAAGAAGGAAAAAGAAGCCATCTTCAAGAAGCCATCTACAGTTCGCTGTTGAGGTACTGTCATCCGGGGGATGGTGCCTGCATTGCCGCTTCCTCCCGCAGCGTTCTGATGAGTATGACAAATTCTTTCAGATGCCTCCCGTAACGTGGTGTTTCTGCCTGGGCATTCCTCAGTCCGTCTGCCCTCTATACCAGTGGTTCTCAAACTGGGGTCGCGAGTTGGTTTGAAAAATTTCTGTATTTTCTGATTACAATAAATATTTTTGCTAAATGCTAAAAAATTAAGATTACAAATAAATATTTTCTGATTTCTAAAGACAGTGATTAGAAGGTTTAAAAAAAATGTAAATAATATTTCGTGACTCTTGAGATATGACGTCACCATGCGGCAACTGATCGCTAGTTAGCAATACAGCACGCAACTGCACGTGGAAACTGCAAGAATGGATAAATTTGTAATTCGCAAGGTTAAAAATCTTGAGGAAATTGTGGACAGTCTGCCTGAATCATCTGAACCGTGTACCTCTACAAAACACAAGAGCAAGACCCCTTCTGACCAATGTAGGTAACATCGGAAATATCAAGAGTAATTCATAAAATATGGATTCACTTGCACTACTGTCAACGATGTGGACCATCCTCAGTGTGTAATCTGTTCAGAAGTGCTTGCCCATGAAAGTATGAAGCCTGGAAAAATGCAGAGACATTTGGAGACGAGACACCCTGCTTGTGTTGAAAAACCTATAGACTTTTTTCGCAGAAAAGAGAAGGAATTACAGATTCAAATACGCACACTCGCACAACAAACCCAAATTACTGCTAATGCTCTGAAGGCATCTTATGAGGTGGCATACCTGATAGCACAGTCCAAAAAGACACACACGATCGGGGAAACCTTGATTAAGCCCGCAGCTTGCATGGTGAGAAAATTGCAAGTGAGCTTATGACTGATATGACTATCAAGATATCCAGCTTTATGAATGAATGAATGCATGAATGAGGCATTTATATAGCGCTTTCATATGTCTACTGTAGGCCTACACTTAAAAGCGCTTTACAATCATTTCAGGGAATCTCTCCTCAACCACCACCAGTGGTTATTATATTTGAGGAAATCACGGGATCCGGCCAAATTATTGGATAGGATGCACTTAAAATGTATCCAGAACGTATTTACGGTGAAGAGGGAAACAGTGCGGTTACTGTTAAGTGTTCTCGACCCAGATAGTGTTGCCTATTATAGGCGAGCACGAAAACACGTCAAAAACACTGCCACATAAAGTTTCGAACAGATTGTGAACCTACTCCGGCGGAGTCTGTGTGCTCGTCTATAGGCAACGGCATGGTAATGCATGTTGGTAGATTGGCACCTGTCCAATTTTCTTTTTGTTGAAAGCCAAGATAAAAGTAAAAAGCTACTATTTTGTGTAGATCCATGTCCGAGGCAGTTCGACTTCACAAGCGCATTTCTTTACACAGACACACACACACACACAAAATCAGAATTGGAAACAGGCCCTATGCACCAGTGGACGCGCGCCGTTAAGAATGCACACAGACGCAACTTCTACAGAAGACTGTATTGTGGTAATGTTTCGACTTTATTCTCGAAACGTTTAGACTTTAATCTCGAAACGTTTAGACTTTAATCTCGAAACGTTTAGACTTTAATCTCGAAATAGCTTACTAGATTTTCTTTTTTTTGGACGGAATTTTTTTTTTTTTTTATGTTGCGTTTCAGGGCTTACGTATTCATCAGATACACATTTGATGGAAAAATGCACGAGGAAATGCTCTTCTGCTCAGTGCTGGAGGGGACTTGTACCAGCAGTGACATTTTCAACAAGCTGGACACCAGACTAAAAGAGATGCGACTTTCATGGGATAACTGTGTTGGCGTATGTACTGATGGTGCAGGTGCAATGGTAGGTAAAAACAAGGGACTCAAGGCAAAGGTTTTAGAAGTGGCTCCTCATGTTAAGTTAATGCACAGCATCATTCACCGTGAGTCTCTTGCTAGCAAAGCACTTGATAGTGGGCTTAACAGTGTTCTCAAAGGTGCAATCAAAATTGTAAATCATATAAAATCACGTCCAGTAACCACTAGACTGCTAGCCACCCTTTGCAACGAGATGGGCTCGCAGCACGAAGCGCTGCTGTTTCATACCGAAGTCCGGTGGTTATCTCGCGGGAAGGCACTCGGCCGGCTTTACGAACTGCGTGAGGAAGTGCACTCGTTGTTGAAAGAATCTAAATCTGAATTTGCGCACCACCTGACAGATCCAGATTGGTTATCAAAACTTGCTTATTTAGCCTGTATATTCGAAAGGCTTAACATGCTTAATCTTTCATTACAAGGTCCAAACAAACATCTTGATGCATTTGTGAAAAAGCTGGAAAGATGGGCTGAGCGAGTTGAACAAGGTAATGTGGAGATGTTTCCTGAGCTGGATGAACATCTGGAGGAGAATGGACTGAGTCTCGGCAACCTGAAAACACACATCACTGGTCATCTCCACGGCCTTTTGGAACAATTCCATAAGTTTTTTCCAAAAGAGACGCAACCGGAACTGTATGACTGGATACGGCAACCATTCACTGAAAGTAGGACTAATCTCCCCACAAAACTGGAAGATGCTTTGCTGGAGCTGTCCAGTGATCGAACATTAAAAACTTTATTTTCCAGTTCCACACTGCCTGAATTTTGGATCGCAATAGCAGAAGAATACAGAGAGTTATCCGGTGTGGCAATGGATGTACTGCTTCCGTTTGGATCTACTTATTTGTGCGAGCAGACTTTTTCCGCTGTTACATACAGTACATGAAAAATCAGGCCACAGATTAAGCTTTTGTGCACCGAAAAACAAGTGCACCCATCCCACTGAAAGGTAAGCCTAAATTTATATACAGTAATTATGGAAGTTTGTTTCCGCCACATAAGAAAATATTTTAAAAGATTTTTTTTTTTTTTATCTAAAAATTGTTTACATCTCGCTATTCTGACTTTTCTCATAATTGTGAAATATAAACTTGCAGTGCGAGTTCTAAAGTTATAAATGATATAAAGTCGCAATTACCTTTTTTATTTTTTTATTCTGTGGTGGAAACAAGCTTCCATAGGAAGTCGATGTGGATTTAAAACAACTTTTTTTTTTTTTTATTATTGTTTGTGTATTCTGTGGTAGTGGGTCGCGAGTTCTTGTCGATGTTAGTTTAGGGGTCGCTGGCTAAAAAGTTTGAGAACCACTCCTCTATACTATCGGTGGACCTTATGAACTCCGGTGATGAGCTTATGCCGACTAAGTGTCGTGCTCCTCTCACCCAACCCTTTAAAAGGATTTAAGCCCGGCCTTGCACGCTCTCCCCCTGTGGTAGAGTTGTGAGCCGAGCGCTGAGACTGCAGCTAAGGTTCTAAGCATGGACCCTTGATCTGCATATGTGCAAAGCTCCCTGCCTAGAGTGGCGATCTGCCATGTACAAAGCACAAATCACTTAAATTCCTCATTCACACGATAATTAGCCCCTGTCTCAGTGCAGCAGCCTGTCATGGTCAGAAGACGAATTCCCAGTATTCACGAGACCGAAACAGCACCCTGTCTCAGTGCAGCGGTCTGTCGTGGTCAGAAGACGAATTCCCGGCACTCACAATCTCGGTGTAAAAAGCACAGACAAGGAATCTGTTATTGTTTGTGGTTTCTCCCAAACACAGTAATAACTTTTGCAGAAAACCCATGCCAGGTGGGCTATGAGACACCATGTATGTTGCTATGACCTATACGTGTTATAACCTGGATGTTCTATGCAATGCATCTATTGTCCATGCAGGAATCAAGCTAACTAATCTATGTTCAGCATTCATCTTAAGTAGGGGTGTAACGATTCACTTGTTTTCTCGATGCATCGATTACAAATCCTGACGATGCATATGCATCGATCTTGAAACATGTATTTTTGAATCGTGAATCGTTTATTTTTGGACAATAATCGATTTAAAATGCTAAGAATCGAATTAATCACGATTCGATAGCGATTCAGTGCTTTAAAATATATAAACATTAAATGACTACTTGCGCAAATTAATGGAGATGTTTCGCGGCGTCATTCGTGGCCTCACAGCTCTCCTTAAATACAGTGAAAGACAGTAAAGAGTGCTTGCACTCGGTCCCTATAGCTCTCATCTACACATTTTTGAGCAGTCTATGTTTGAGCTCCCCCCAGGACAACCACTGCTGTTCACATGAGCAGATGACAGCTCTCTATCGAGACAAGCAGTAGTCCTGAGTCAATCTGCTCAAGCCATTGATAAAGCTGCCTAGTCATTGCGTGGGCACTGTGAAATAAAACGCTTTCATTGCATGGAAAGAGCAAACACATAATAGGTGTCTAAAATGCATACGCACAGTTCCGATGAATCATGAATGATAAATGAAATTTACCTTATCGCGCCGGCGCGATAGGCTCGTTTTTTTCCGTATGAGTGCAAAAAAATAATAAAATAAAAATATAAATTTTTATCTTTTAGGCTTGTTTTGTACATCAATCGATTCTGTTAAATGTGTATTATTTTTGTGTATACTCACAATAAAAACAAAGTGTTGTGCTTTTTGCCAAATAAAGAAAAATATACGTGATGCGAGTTCTGCCTTCTATCTGCCAGTGTCGTCCATTCTGAAACGCGTCCGAAAATGAACAATAACTCAGCGAATACTCAGTCAAACAGGCATTCAGACACACAGGCATGAAGCTTGAATTCTCTTCTCTTAAATGAAGTAATTTATATAAAAAACAAATATTCTCATTTTGTGAAATCTGTATTAAAAGAGAGCGATTCCAGTCGACCTAATTAGAGCTAATTCAAATGTAATGTGACTCCGCCTACGGAGAGCGCGCACTATTCAAACGCAAATGAATGAGGCACTCCAAGCAAACCTGTGAACGCCCACATATCAGTTTATTCAGATCATTACTTTAACACCGTCTCGCAGCACTGTGAGCAATAACAATAATGAAAAAAGTACCTCAGAAGTGCGGGTATATCGAGGAGCGAGCTGAGGAATACTGTAAGTTTTTTTTTCTTCTCACGTGAATCGGGTTTCTGTTTTTGATGAATGAACGGCAGAGATGCGCGCTGTTTACCACAGCTCGCAAAAAGACAGTTTAAATTTAAATCGCGTGTGTGAATGAATGAGGATGTTTTAGCAAACTGTATTACTATGAGTAAAAATCGACTGAAATATGTTGAAATAAAATGTAGGCTATTTGTATAAGCAATACGTATTAAACTGCAATTTTATATGCCCTAATATTTCATAAAAACAACGTTACAGTCAGGCGAAATATGAAAGACATTTTGTTGACTAGATTTGAGTACAGTTTTTACTGTAGAATATACTGCCACATAAGCTTTTGATGAAAAAAGTACCTCAGAAGTGCGGGTATATCGAGGAGCGAGCTAAGGAATACTGTAAGTTTTTTTTTTCTTCTCACGTGAATCGGGTTTCTGTTTTTGATGAATGAACGGCAGAGATGCGCGCTGTTTACCACAGCTCGCAAAAAGACAGTTTAAATTTAAATCGCGTGTGTGAATGAATGATGATGTTTTAGCAAACTGTATTACTATACTGAGATGAGTAAAAATCGACTGAAATATGTTGAAATAAAATGTAGGCTATTTGTATAAGCAATACGTATTAAACTGCAAATTAACATTTATATGCCCTAATATTTCATAAAAACAACGTTACAGTCAGGCGAAATATGAAAGACAACATTTTGTTGACTAGATTTGAGTACAGTTTTTACTGTAGAATATACTGAATATATATATCAAATAAGCTTTTGTTTAGCAATTTTTATATATATATAAAATAAAGTCATCAACTAAGATGTTAGCTGTTCCAATTTTGGCTATATTCAAACTAATGAATACATAGATAGGCATAAAATGTAGGCCTATAATCTTTTTTTTTTTTTACAAAGAAAGAGTACACTTGAAATATTGTTGAAATTTTAATTATTGTTGTAATTGTAACCTTTTTAATAAAATAGCAAAACATATTTACAAGATAGATGTAAGCAAAATCTTAAATGGTCAATATAAGTCTTCTTCTAATTTTTTGTCCTTGCATTGTGGCTCAGTCAGTCAGAGTCACACCTGAATGAATGGCTAATTTTGCAGAGTCATTATGCATAATGGGTGGGACATTTTGTATTCCAAGGTGTAAACCACTCCTCGTTCACGCCCACTCGCATAATGGCTTTCCAAGCAAAACCTGTTTTACATCAATTTAAATCAATGTATGGTTTTATCTGAACGATAAAGCAAGACTATTTTCACATAATTTTGAAGCCAGAACTCGAAGGAAGAACATCCATTTCTCAAAAGTCTTATTCATGCATATTTATTATGAGTTTTGAGGTCTTCTTTCAGCAACTTTCATTTTTAATTTTTTCAATAACCACGCATAAGCATTATTCTCTTAAAAATAAAAAAATATACATGCATGGTGATCACATATTTTGGTAGCCCTGTTTGTGCTATATAGAGTGAATTTACACCTTTGCCATTAACATGTTTATAAATAACTGAAAAAAGCACAAATGTCAGAGCATGTCAGAACACCTCCAGTGCCCAGAAAACACCTCAGACTCCAGAGGGTTAATGTACGAAGGAAACTGCTGAAATAACTACTTTAATAACACTAAAATAAGAGTGCGTGGTTTATCTATCAATCAGATGCGCATTAAAGTTGCGTTCGCTATTATAGCAAAAGTAGACACCCGGTGCGTTTACTTTCAGAATCATAAGGAAAATATTCCATATAAAGAGAACAAAGAAGCCTTTTTAAATCTTGGCTTATGTAAATTTCTACAAATGCCAATTTATAGGCTATTAAAATAAACTTAATAATAATAGCATCATTAAAAACTAACATGAACTAACATTAACAATGGACAAAATGTTTTGTTTTTTTTGTCCCCACTCCATTACCCCCTGAAGGCCTCTGTGTAATTCACACCCTGACTAAGACACATTAGGGGAAGCTTTTCAATAATCCAATGAATGAATAAAAAAAAAAATGCAGAATTGATTTAATCAAATCGCATCGAATTTTAATGTGAATCGTCTTGTTCTGAATTTGCAAAAATTGTTCTTGAATCGAAAACCCATGAATCGTGAATAGAATCGATTCGCTGTCTACCCAAAGATTCACAGCCCTAGTGTAACAAAGAGGCAGGAATGAAGCAGAGAGAATCCACATGCAAGCACTACTTTAATAAAACAAACAGGTAATCTAGGGAAAACAACGGAACTCAGGACAGGTACATGGTACAGCAACAACGACCAAACAAACAACTGAAGCACAGAGGTTTAAATACACAGGCAAACAAGCTAAACAAGATAACAAGGGGGTGGGGCTAATTAGAAACACCTGGAGAGACTAATAAACGAAAAACTACAAAGGACTACAAAACATGGCATAGAACAGGAAATAACAAAAGTCCACACAAGACAGGAATCAAATTTGTACACGGTATTGCAGCTGTGTAAATAACTGACTGGGTGACTGGCACCGGTGTTACTGCTTAATGATTAAAAAACAACAGTAGGCATGATGTTGTAATTATTCGTCAGAGTACAAACAGCCAACATTAAATGTATTTTATTAATTTTAACTTTGTTGTTTGAGTAACACTTTATAAGTATAAAGTAATAAAGTGCTGTATTAAAAAATATATTTAATTAGCTCATAAAAATATTTAGATCATTTTTTTTTATGCTTTAACTTATTAATCATATAAATGATCTTAAACAAGTAGTAAAGGAGTTGTTAATTGTTATAAGGAGTAAATGGGTTTTCACTTTAGATTAGGTCACGGAAAATCTGAAAATATCATTAAGTGCTTTAAACTAAACTTCATTGGACATTAATTGCATTCATATCAAGTGTTCCTTAAAACGTTTACAAATAAATTACACACACACACACACACACACACACACACACACACACACACACACACACACACGTTGGGTTTCCATGCTTTATGGGGACTGTCCATAGAAATAATTTTTATACTGTAAAAACTGTATATTCTATCCCCTATGCCGAACCCTAACTGATGTATTTTAACATGATAATTTGTATGTTTTTTTTCTACCACATGTACATTTTACATTTGCGTAGACACAGTGTATTGGCATACAGTAATAGAAACATAATAGACACAGTATTGACATTGACAGCATTTTTTATTTCATAATTATTTTTTGTGAATAGTGGTTATGTTTAGCTTTGGGGGTAGAGTTAAGGAATTTATAAATTTATATATGCTTAATGTACATTTTTACACTTAGGTCTAATGCAATTAATGTTCAATAAAGATTTGTTTAAAGTGCCCCTATTATGCTATTTTAAAGGCTCCTAATTTAGTTTTGAAGGTCTTTTACAACAGGTTTACATGCATCAGATATCAAAAAAAGTTTCATTTTCTCATAATATACATCACCACATTTTTCAATGACTCTCAGATGACTTGATGGATGAATCACTGTCTCTAAATCCCTCCTTTCCGTGAGCCTGCTCTGCTTTTCATTGGCCAGACAGCTCAGTCTGTTGTGATTGGTCTACCATGTACAGCACGTCGAAATCAAAAATGCCCATTGCCATAATAACTGAACGTCAGCTCCATCCGGAGGCTTCATACATCTCAGTGATTGTACACACCATAAACTAAAGACAGTAACGAACGATGATGTCGATTTTACCAAATCAATCTGAGCGTGAGTCCGAAGATGAAAGATTGGCAGAACTAGTTATTCAGTCCGAACCTCCATTGCAAGGACGTTTCTCAGTGATACACTACTCGCTTTGAGGTACATTATGAGATGTTGCAACTGTAATTCCTCACCATCAGCATTAACAAGTGTATGTCCATCAACAAACCGATGTGTATATTTCTAATTAATTGCGATGCACAACAAATCTTGCTCCATTCTTTATCTTTACTCAAAGTAGTAAGAATGACAGACAATCTGCATTAATAAACGCAGTTTTAGGTAATAGTGGGCCCACAGCTGATTAGCACAAGTATTTCAGTAAGACAGTAATAACGGAAGTTAGCCAGTTAGCTGGAAACTTACACAATATAAAACACAAAACTAAGTATTTTGAACAACTGGTAGAAAATATATTCATCAACAATTAGTCATACTTACAGGTTGTGATTCTGAGGGGCAAGTTAGTCCAAATAAACTGGGTACTGACCCATCTTCAAGAGCAAGCATTTTGCGAATCCCGCGTTGAACTCCGAGATTTGAGAAGCAGTCGTCACTAAAATGAAGGGAACACAACAAAAGTTTGGGATTATACTGCTGTGGTATATTAAAGGGATAGTTCGGCCAAAAATGATATTTAACCCATGATTTACTCACCCTCAAGCCGTTCGAGATGTATATGTCAATCTTTTTTCAGACGAACACATTTTCAGTTATTTTAGAAAATGACTTACAGTAGATCTTTCAGTGGTTATAATAAGTAATGGGGTCCACCTCCTTCAAGTCCCAAAATGTGCATGCATCCTTCACAAAAGTAATCCATCCGGCTCCAGGGGGATAAACGAAGGCCTTCTGAGGGTAATCCGTGCGGTTTTGTCGTAAAAATATACATGTTTAAAACTTTATAAACGAAAATAACTGGCTTCCGGTAGCGGTCGACGCGCGTTCACGGAGATGGATGCTGGCGTATGACATAGCGCAGGAAGTGTCGTGACATAGAACGAATGTGGCAGTGCAGCCAGAGAGCAGAGCAAAACAAAACTCTACATTCGTTCTACGTCACGACGCTTCCTACGCTACGTCCTACGCCAGCATCCATCTCCGTGAACGCGCGTCGACCGCTACCGGAAGCCAGTTATTTTCATTTATAAAGTTTTAAATATGTATGTGAGTAAATCATGGGTTAAATATCATTTTTGGCAGAACTATCCCTTTAACAATTTAGAGACCACAATATATAAACTATGAATTAACTATAAACTATTAGTTTGCAATTGATTTTTAAGTACTTTATTAATGTACACTTTATTAGCTTAGTTATGTCATAATACTGTATATATATATGCAGCAGAATGTGTACTATCACTGGAGAGCTGACTGATAGAGAATATGAAAATAATATGGTTTCATGTGGTTTTTTTTTTTTTTTGTGGTAAAAATCTTTTCCAGGAAGTTGACTATTCATGCTTTGAGGCCTGAACAGTGGTACAATGATGGAGTAGCTTACCCTAAACTCTCCTGGCTCCATTCAGAACTTCTACCAAAACTATCACGGTGGGCTCTGGAGAGCAAGGCCAGTGAGTTTAAGAGCACCCTGTCCCTCATACCTGTAGAGAAATACAGTATTCTCTACCAGCAGCTGAAAGAAAAGTACAAAGCATTAGTAAAGGTAAGGGTATGTTTTTTTTTTTTTTTTTTTTTTTTTTTTTTTTTTTTTTTTTATAAATGAAATCTTGACTGTCTTTCCACATGCATCAGTGATGAATTGGTCGTAGAGAGAACCAGGATTTCTCCAGTGAGACGGTCAACTTATAGACCTACTATGAATCCAAAATTATACACAAATTAAAGCTGCACTCTGTAATTTTTTTTAGTTGATTCTTAGCAAAAAACACTCAGTTCTTTCAAAAATATATGTGCTCATTAATGTATATTTACTTCTTTCAAGTAATAAAGTATTCTCGTAAGTTTATAATCTGCCATTGAAAGTACATACGGGAGAGGGGTTCGAATGCCAGTCGCCATGTTGCCCTATAATAGTAATATAAATATATTTCATACATTATAGCATATTATAATAGCGTTCCGTATCAGTTCAATACGGAACAAGACTTTTATGTGTCAAATACGGGACGATTCCGTATTATACGTAACGGTTGGCAACCCTAATAACGCCAGAACGACCTCTAGTATAACTTTCGTTACTTTTCCTCACGTCAATGGTGAAAAAGTATTGTTTACCTTGTAACATAAATCTGTGCTGCGACGGATCACAGGTGATAGTTTTAAAGGCGCAATTGGACGAAGTCGAACTGGAAGCCATGTTAATCTTGGAATAATACGGCCACCGTAGTAGTTTAAGCGCCCTCGAAATTGAAAGGAACAGAAACTAATATTCACTGGGTAGTCATATACAATTTCACCGCTAGATGGGGGAAAATATCACACAGTGTAGCTTTAAAGATTTTAAGTGAGAAAATATTCTGATATTGTCAGTATTTTCTGGCCAGCTAATTTAAGCAGTGGTGCATCCTGGCATTGTTGATGTAGGCAGTGTTCTCTGTCGCCACCCCATACAAAGACAAAGCTCAAAATCATACTCCCTATCTGACTGCAGAAGGTCTGGACTCCATCGCAGCTTTCATTGGCCAAGGACCGCCCAAGAGGATGTCTGACCGACATGTAACGCAACCAATGACAGTTGATGTTTATACGATAACAGACCGGCGTGCATCTACTAAATTATTCATTCCAAGTACATTGTTGCAAGTTTGCTGTAGAACCGATAACGAACCGAATGAACTGATACCATTTTTTTCAGATTCGTTCCGATACCGATCTGACACCAGCTAGGGTTGGGCTGTTAGACGATACCATCGTCCATCGCGATGGCTGACAGACCTCGCGATTCCCCCCATGTTTCCATGGTGACACGTCACTTGATCCACCACAGCCAAAATAGCACTGTATGACAGATATAGCGCTTTTATTTCTAAATATTAACACACTTGCTTACCATGTCATCATCTATCTTCTATTCCGATTCTCAAATATGTGTAAGTGAGTTTTTGTCGTTTAAACACCTTTATAAATGATCTTGATCTGTAAGGTGAGATGGGTGCCGTCATGTTTGTTTGGTCTGCAGTTCAGAGATTCCTGTCTGTTGGATTTATTACAGCAAGTGAATTCATCAGTTTCTCCTGAAATGGCCGGTGAACTGGGAGACAAATAGAGTTAACTTTATAGTTACTTACACTGTCTATCTGATATGAATAATGTGTTGAAGTGATAAATACTCTTTTGTGTTAAACACAATCTACTAAATACAGACAACTTTATTGTAAAGAAAAACAACAAATGAAAAAAAATATATGATCATAATCTATGACAGAAATGCTATTATAAACTAGATTAGTGGATAAATAAGCAGCAAAAGTTAATCTGGAAAAATCATGAGTGCACAATATTTGTATAAAATCTAAACATTTAGTGAAAAAAACATTTAGTGGGGAACAAATAAGAGTGAATAAGCATAGCACTAAATCTCGTAAAATGTTACACATTGCTCTTTGTATGGTTGTAAAATACATTTGTATGCTCACTCTCAATCGTCCCAAAACCGGCATCCGACCAGCGCGGAAGGTCTTTACGTGTTACTGTCCTTTTCTTGAGGCAAAGTATTTTTTGATTAAATGCAATACATTTGAATATGTATTCTCTCGTTATTTCATCTGACTCCATAAATGAAAAGGTTTTAATGATATCTGTGCATCATCAAATGTGAGCGAATGTTTGACTATTCCTTTTAACTCTTTAATGAAAATAATGCCAAAGTCGGCTAGAATAATCAAGTGTAACAATTTATTATGTCAGGTAAATGTATCATGCCAATTTCATAATCAATTCAAAGATAATCGATACAAAACATCAAATGTCTAGATTTCACCATTTGTCTAGAGACCATCATCCTTTGTGTGTCAGTTATCCCTACAATCTTAAAAACCTTATTACCTTTTGTTTTACTTATTTGGAAATGAGACATATGTACCAGTCGCAATGAGACATTTCAAATGATACTAAATATGTATAATACTCGATGTTAATCATTCACATTAAACCATATATTCTTGGGCGAGTCCTTGGTGATCTTCGCATTGGGGGAGAGTGGGATGAGCGAAAGAGATGTAGACTAGGATGACTCTGAGGTGAGACTTTCGTCTCAATAGTACACGAGGAGGAGTTCAAATGTTAATTTCCAGAGAGGTCCTTTGTCCTCTCAGGGTCTGGTTGCTCTTCAACCAGACTGTCTGCCATCTCCTAATTTCTCAGTTCTTACACATTCATGAAAAACAAGTAAATATATTTATATTTAAATATATACTATACAATTAAGACATCTTTTAAATGTATAGCGCATCTGTTTAATGAGGTAAATAATCACCCTTCGGCGTGCTGAGTGGCACAGGAAGAGCGGCAAGGAGAGGGCCCGTAGGTGCAGCGCCTTCATTGCAGATCCATTCGGTTTTACAAGGAAGTTGCTGGGAGAGAAACGCAGTGGTCAACTCTCATATCCTGAGGAGGATATCAACCGCTATATCCGCAACACCTACTAGGCAGGTGACAAATGGTCAAAAAGTGCTTTAGTTTTTGAGATACCCCTACCGGAGGTAGAACTAAACCCAACAATGTTTTTCCTCATCTCTAAGGTCTCCCATATATAAATTGGATTCTTGGCTCAAAATATTTTACTGCTAAGATTGTTAAATTAACAGATATTGTTATACACCCCAAAACCAAAAAAGGACTAAAATATAGCCTGTCCGTATGGGAGTTAAGGCATATTAACTAGTGCAGATCAGTCACACAAGCTCTGAGAGCTTTGAAACTTGGCATGTTTGTAGTCAGGAAGTTGCTTTACCTACTAGAAAAGACTGGATGTGAATATCTTGATGTATGGAATAAATAGAGACATATAAACACATACCTAAAATAAGCGGACATGCACAAATTGAATATCTATGCAGAATGTTTTCATTTACTTTGTGGTTGCTTTGCCAGGGATTATCATAGAAACACATATGATGACTTGTTGGAAAGATGGGGTTGTGCTGAATCCAGCAATACCAAAATTGTAAATATAGCACGACAAATCAGGGTGTTCTGTAACTCAATGTATGAGGTGTCTAAAATGAAAGAAAATGGAACACTGACATAATTTAGTCCAAAGTCCATTATCAGTGGTGAGAAGAATGTTGAGATTCTAATATAAGATACATTTAATAATGAAACATTTCATATGGCACCTTGTACTATATGGAAGCAAAGATTGAAATCACCTTACCATAGCACAAACAGGAGACCAGGAGTCAGGATTGCAGTTTGACCTTAATGAGCCTTTTAATAAAACTACAACTTAACACAATACAAATTAAATTACTGTCTTAAATCAAAAAAATTGCAATCTAACAAAACAAACACTCTGAGGGGGAATGAGCCTTCTCTTCTCAGGCTGTTTTTTTCTAGCAGCAACCATTTGGTACATGAACTGCTTTTGGTAACCAATCTGAGGTCAGCCCCCCATGATGTTACAACTGCAACACACCAATGTCACTCATCCACATTGTCATTAGTGACAAAGTGGGACATATTTGGACAGTCTGGGAAAGGGCAAGAGCAAAATTCTGTGCAGGTCAAGCCTACTGAAAGACACTGGCATTTGGTGGCATCGTTGCAGTTTCCGTCTTTACAGTAGAGGTGGGTGATGTCTCTAACTTCTTTAGATGCTGGTGCCTTCTGGAAGATTACAGGTTCAATGCACCCATCTTCTCTGAGCCTCCATCCTCCACCAACTCGGTTGCAGAGAAGAGGTTTGGCCAGGTGGCTGTGACGCCACACTGCTGTTTGGTACAAGGCTCTCAGCACATGTTGCTGGAAGGCATCTTCTGTTGGGGGTAGATTTGCCTCTGACAAATCTGTGGTAGACGCTAGTGTACCTCAGCTCATCCAGGTTGGTTAAAGGATGCCCATCCACCTTTTTCTTTTGGCCATACAGGAGAAGGGCACACCTTCTTGCCACAGTGTGCTTTGCTTCTTGCAAAAGCCTTTTCCAGGCTACCAGAGAGTCCAAATTTGGTCATTTCCTGTAACTTACAAAGATGAGTCTTCAGTCTTGTGAAGTCAGTGGCCTTCCCAATTCTGTACAAACTGCTTGTGGTGTCACAACTCTTGAGTAAGTGGCATGCAGGTGAACACTCACAAAGCACTGCTCCAAGTCATCATATGTGTTTCTATGATAATCCCTGGCAAAGCAACCACAAAGTAAATGAAAACATTCTGCATAGATATTCAATTTGTGCATGTCCGCTTATTTTAGGTATGGGTTGAGAGTCATTGTTGGGTTTAGTTCTGCCTCTGGTAGGGTTATCTCAAAAATTCGGGGGCATTGTCACTAGCCTATACAGCGATGGCATGAGGGAGCAAGACCTTGGTCACTGTGCAGCCCTTATATGCCCACTTGAACCTAAACAAACCCACCCTTAAGAAGTCAAAGAGGTTATCAAATCTGCCAGAACATCATCAGCATCAGGCCCAAGTGGAGTTCCATACAAGGTCTTCAAACATTGCCCCAGGCTTCTGGAACGTCTTTGGAAGATTCTAAGAACCATCTGGAGAAGAGGGAGATTACCTCAGCAGTGGAGATACGCAGAAGGTGTGTGGATTCCCAAGGAGGAGAATGCAAGTAACATCGAGCAGTTTAGGACAATCTCCCTCCTTAGTGTTGAGTGCAAAATCTTCTTCAAGATTGTTTCCAATCGTCTGATGGGATTTCTCCTTAAGAATACCTACATAGACACCTCGGTGCAGAAGGGAGGAGTCTCAGGGGTCCCTGGGTGTATCGAACACACAGGGGTGGTGACACAGCTGATCAGGGAGGCACGAGAGGGCAAAGGGGACTTGGCAGTGCTGTGGCTGGACCTGGCCAATGATTATGGATTGATACCACATAGATTGGTGGAAGTGGCCCTGAGCAGATACCACATCCCAGAGAAGATTCGAAATCGCCGTGTGTCCACCAAAGCGTTTTTAGCCAGCTGAAAACGCTAGGCGCTCTGCTGAAAACGCCTAGCTGTTGGCACTTGAGAGCGTTTTGGCAGCACAGTATTTTTTTCAGTTGAGACACTTTGCTTGTTATGATACAGAATATCCGCTAAAGTTTTCACACATATTTTGTTTCTGTGTTGATTCTATATTAAAATGTCAATACAATGTAATGTATTTTCTCTGGCTCTTGTTTTAAATGATTTTGTTCCGTTATTATGCTTGTTGTTATCATCTGTTGATTTTGTACAAGCAGAATGTGGCGGCTGGTCGGTGTGGTATTAGTCCCGCCCCTCCTCCACTGTGATTGGACGGTTGGGTAAAAAGTGACAGTGATGAGCGCTGCGTTTTGCCCAAAGTTGAACATTCTTCAACTCTCAGTGACCTGTAAAAAACGCCGAACGCCCAGCGCTTCAGTGTGAAAAAGACGCTCAGCGCCTCGTTACGCTCATGGCGTTTTAAAAACGTGGCGTTCCCATTGAAAACAATTGAAAAAACACGCCAGCCACGTGAAAAAACGCGGTGGACACACGGCCTTAGGGTGTCCTCTGGGACTTCAGTCTCGGAGTGGCATCGTCTGGAGAAGGGTGTCATTACAAGCTGCACAATCTCTGTGTCTCTGTTTGCACTGGCCATGAACATGCTCGTGAAGTCTGCGGAAGTGGAATGCAGAGGTCAAAATATTGCAGAATTTAAAGTAAAAAAGATGTCAAGTGGTACTAAATAGGAATATTTAAAACAAATTGAGAGAATATTCAATGAGCTTTAGAAAAAGTCTGATAAAAATGAAACATGAAAAAGAAATGCAGTTCATTCAAGAGATTAATAAATGTTGTTGCCAACCTAAAATGTCAGAAGAAGAGAAAGAAAAACTTTAGCTACATTTCATTTTAGATGAAATCTATATTAAAAAGGCAAAAAGGGCATATGTGAGATCTAGGGCTAAGAGGATGAGAATAATTGCTCATACTTCATTAATTTGGAAAAAA
The DNA here is from genome assembly GCF_964197995.2 of Scardinius erythrophthalmus. NCBI lineage: Eukaryota > Metazoa > Chordata > Actinopteri > Cypriniformes > Leuciscidae > Scardinius > Scardinius erythrophthalmus. The sequence goes on from NC_138222.1 coordinate 21,200,453, forward strand.
GATGACAAGAAAGACAGTTTAATTGTGTACAAAGTAGAACAATCAAATCATTACATAATAGCAAAAGAGGTTTACAATTGACTCTAAATTATATTCCTCATCCATTTCCTCTATTATTTAAAAAAATGTTTTCAGATGATAAAAAAAATAATATCCAGTCAACTTTTGTGAATCAGACGACATAATCATACAATAGATTGATGCAGCTGTTAAACAAAGTAAACCTGATAAATCACTGGGTCCTGATGGTTTAACGACAGATTTTTATTAATTCTTTTGTGATGACCTAAAATATATTTTATTTGAAGCCTTACACGATTGTATAAGTGATAATGAATTATTGCGATCTATGAAACAAGGGTTTATAATTTTGATACCAAAGCCAGGAAAAGATAAGAGATTATTAACCTACTCCCCATTGCACTACAAATATGGATTACAAAGTGTTTACTAAAGCACTGGCTTCTAGATTGAAAACTGGAATAATTTTATTGTCGGTCAATTTGCTGACAAAACTACTCGTTTCCTAAGAAATTAACAGCAAATACCCCTAACACTTCAGTTAATCAAGATTTTTCCAAAAGCTTCAGGTTTAATGCTAAATATGTCAAAATGCGAGGGATTGGCCATTCATGATCATCTTAATATAACAATATACAGTATCCCAGTTAAAAACGAAGTTAAATATTTAGGTATTTGGTTATCTAAAGCCCTATTCGCACTGGATTACTATTATCTGGGAACCTCGTGTGATTTAGAAATTACCCACCCACATCTGAATTTCGTGTGGCGCATTCGCACGGGATAAATGATGACCAAACCAGTCTAGGACAATTCTCTGGACTCTCTAGAACAATAATTATCAAAAAAAAAGTTGAACTTTGGAATTTGGCTGGCTGTAACAGGGTCATTTAGCAAAGGGGCGTGACAAAATACACTAAAAAGCCTATAAATCCCAAATGAAAACTCAGAACTTCACCAAAATTGATGAGCGTATGTGTCATAACATGGTGAAGAAGCATGCCGAGATTCATGCAGATCGGACCAAAGGTGGCGCTATAAATGGCAAAAAGCTTCCATTCTTATTAGGGGTTCAAGCATGAAATGCTGAAACCCTATTGTAATTGTAAGGATTCGTAAAACGCATCGTGCAGGCCAAACCGTAAGGCCTAGAGACTTGAAACCTGGCCAGATGGTAGGCCTCAATTTGGGGACAACCTATCAGAGTATGACCCCGAATGGCCCATAGGTGGCGCTACAGCAACCAAAAGTTCAAAATTGCTCATAACTCTTGGACCGTTGGTCCCAGGATCAAGTGTCTTATATTGTTGGAATCCTTGGCTCAAGGCGAACAAAATGGATTGAGGCAGGGAAAATTTTCTGCTATGTCGAATTTTGTCCAAAACCTACTTTTGCGAACTAGTCCCTGGTTTTTCGCCCAATCGGAACCAAACCAGTCTAGGACAATTCTCTGGACTCTCTAGAACAATAATTATCAAAAAAAAAGTTGAACTTTGGAATTTGGCTGGCTGTAACAGGGTCATTTAGCAAAGGGGCGTGACAAAATACACTAAAAAGCCTATAAATCCCAAATGAAAACTCAGAACTTCACCAAAATTGATGAGCGTATGTGTCATAACATGGTGAAGAAGCATGCCGAGATTCATGCAGATCGGACCAAAGGTGGCGCTATAAATGGCAAAAAGCTTCCATTCTTATTAGGGGTTCAAGCATGAAATGCTGAAACCCTATTGTAATTGTAAGGATTCGTAAAACGCATCGTGCAGGCCAAACCGTAAGGCCTAGAGACTTGAAACCTGGCCAGATGGTAGGCCTCAATTTGGGGACAACCTATCAGAGTATGACCCCGAATGGCCCATAGGTGGCGCTACAGCAACCAAAAGTTCAAAATTGCTCATAACTCTTGGACCGTTGGTCCCAGGATCAAGTGTCTTATATTGTTGGAATCCTTGGCTCAAGGCGAACAAAATGGATTGAGGCAGGGAAAATTTTCTGCTATGTCGAATTTTGTCCAAAACCTACTTTTGCGAACTAGTCCCTGGTTTTTCGCCCAATCGGAACCAAACCAGTCTAGGACAATTCTCTGGACTCTCTAGAACAATAATTATCAAAAAAAAAGTTGAACTTTGGAATTTGGCTGGCTGTAACAGGGTCATTTAGCAAAGGGGCGTGACAAAATACACTAAAAAGCCTATAAATCCCAAATGAAAACTCAGAACTTCACCAAAATTGATGAGCGTATGTGTCATAACATGGTGAAGAAGCATGCCGAGATTCATGCAGATCGGACCAAAGGTGGCGCTATAAATGGCAAAAAGCTTCCATTCTTATTAGGGGTTCAAGCATGAAATGCTGAAACCCTATTGTAATTGTAAGGATTCGTAAAACGCATCGTGCAGGCCAAACCGTAAGGCCTAGAGACTTGAAACCTGGCCAGATGGTAGGCCTCAATTTGGGGACAACCTATCAGAGTATGACCCCGAATGGCCCATAGGTGGCGCTACAGCAACCAAAAGTTCAAAATTGCTCATAACTCTTGGACCGTTGGTCCCAGGATCAAGTGTCTTATATTGTTGGAATCCTTGGCTCAAGGCGAACAAAATGGATTGAGGCAGGGAAAATTTTCTGCTATGTCGAATTTTGTCCAAAACCTACTTTTGCGAACTAGTCCCTGGTTTTTCGCCCAATCGGAACCAAACCAGTCTAGGACAATTCTCTGGACTCTCTAGAACAATAATTATCAAAAAAAAAGTTGAACTTTGGAATTTGGCTGGCTGTAACAGGGTCATTTAGCAAAGGGGCGTGACAAAATACACTAAAAAGCCTATAAATCCCAAATGAAAACTCAGAACTTCACCAAAATTGATGAGCATATGTGTCATAACATGGTGAAGAAGCATGCCGAGATTCATGCAGATCGGACCAAAGGTGGCGCTATAAATGGCAAAAAGCTTCTATTCTTATTAGGGGTTCAAGCATGAAATGCTGAAACCCTATTGTAATTGTAAGGATTCGTAAAACGCATCGTGCAGGCCAAACCGTAAGGCCTAGAGACTTGAAACCTGGCCAGATGGTAGGCCTCAATTTGGGGACAACCTACCAGACTATGACCCCGAATGGCCCATAGGTGGTGCTACAGCAACCAAAAGCTCAAAATTGCTCATAACTCTTAGACCGTTGGTCCCAGGATCAAGTGTCTTATATCGTTGGTAATCCTTGGCTCAAGGCGGACAAAATGGATATCTCCGTTTTCTGCTATTCTGCTATAAATTTTCTGCTATGTCGAATTTTTATCATGGTGTTTAGCGATATGACCCAGCACCCAAAATACTATCAAAACACTCCAACGCAGCCTCCATTCTTCGCGAAAGATGGATAAAAAAGCGCACAGGATACAAAAACCTTGAAAAAATTATAAACGACCCCGCCAAATCACAGAGATTGATTCACACGGGACTAATATTATCACAGGACCTCAGTGTTCGGTGAAATATGGTAGGTCATTTGCGGGGGAATTTTTACTTTACAAATTACACACATGGCCGATTCGCACGGGATTAAGATCACAGACAATCTCTGCAATTATTACACATTACTAGAGGTGACCAGGTAATACTTATCCCGTGCGAATAGTGCTTTAGAAAATTTAAATATTGATAATTTAGAGAAATGTAGATTAATAATGAATACTTGGCTGCAGAGAGAGCTTGGTTAATGATTTTTGGAAGAATTTTATTGACGGAACTAGAGAATCTTTCTAGATTCATCTACCCATGTTTCTCTCTAGTAGTTTCTGCTAAAAAGATAAAGGCAATAAGTTAAATTTTGATTTTATATGGAAAATCAAGATTCATTCTACATGTAAAAGTGATATGATAAAAGATTATGAAGAACGTGGTCTTAAAACGATTGACTTTAATATTATGAATGGAGTCATCATACTTAACATCAATCTTTCATTAATGATTAGTCCTCATTCTGGTTTGAGATTCCTATAGCTGTATTCAAAAATGTGGCGGCATAAGTTTTTTTTGTTACAATATGACTGAGCTTTCTAAACTCCCTCTAAAACTTAAGTATTATTGTACTGGAAATTAATTTACAAAACATAATTTTAGCCCACATAACATGTCAATCTGGAACAACAAATGTATAACAGTGAACATGAAATCTTTGTCTATTGATGAGTGGTGGCAGAAAGTAGAGCTGGGCGATTTTTTCCCCTAAAAAAATCTGCGATTTTTTTTATAAAAAACTCGATTTACGATTCGATTCGATTTTTTCTCCCCCATTTAAAACAAAATAACTGCGAACTGTAAATATATTTTAAAAAATATATATTTATTGTATTTAATTAAAGTGCATCAACATAAACAAAATTGCAAAGGCAAACCCTTTCACTAACTGAAAAGTCACTGTGCAGTGTGCAACAAAGATTGTTAAACATCCAAATTATTTATACTGTATTTGGATTGAGCTAATAAAACAACAAAAAATCCTGAGGTAACTCTTATGCCTGGTTCAGATTACACGTTTTTTTTGTCTGTATACAATAGTCACTGTCAGATTACACAATTTTGACTCCTAAAAATCTTGTCATGTTGTGGACAAGAAACATGTCAGACTACACGACCAGTCATCGCGAGCCGTCTCACACACTCATTCACTCGCACATAGGCTACACAAGCTCACTCACATAGCCTACACACACACACACACACACACACACACACACACACACACACACACTCACTCACTCACTCGCACATACACACTCACTCACATACACGCGCTCTCTCTCTCTCTCTCTCTCTCTCTCTCTCTCTCTCTCTCTCTCTCTCTCTCTCTCTCTCTCTCTCACACACACACACACACACACACACACACACACACACACACACACTCACTCTCGCCCACACACACACACACACACACACACTCACTCACTCGCGAACACACACTCTCACTCACTCTCCCTCACTCACTCGCGCGCCATTGTCGTGGAGGACCGTTAAAAAAATAATCATGCGAGTCTTTTTGTCGTGATGTCGTGAAGCATCGAGGGCTGCGCCGCAGGGAGCGTTCTACGGAAACCCTGAAGGAAGATTTGGCGAATGCAAAATGTATGTATTGTACGCTATACTGAGGGGGAGAAAAAAAAATCAAAACAATGTTTTTTTTAAAAAATATGAATCGATTTGACCTACTACCAACTCGATTTTTAAATCAAATCGATGACCATTGCATGACGGTTTTTGACCATTGCAATTGGGTAAAATCCAACAAATTGAACATGGAGCCACATTGAGATCCCCATGTCTATGGGATTAAATTATATAGTGCCTTGAAAATGAAGATTTCAAAAGAAAAGTTTAAGAACCAGAATCTAAAATTATATTGAAATGTCTTTAGGACATTTTGAGTGACAGTCACACAAACTTTGGAAAAATAATATTTATGGCAATTATGATAGCAATGATAGCATTTCTAGTTTCAACATTATTTATTGTTCTGATATTCCTCTTTAAAAGATAAAAGTATCAGCTGTATGCAAAGGGACCAACATTTGTTTTTTGGCCTCTGAAAATGTGTACAATTGACCAATTTATTCATGGAACCGCATTAAAATCTCCATATCTCTGGGACTGAACAATATAGGGCCTTTAAAATGAAGAGAACAAAATAAATGTTTGTTAAAAAGCTAAATCTAAAAGTATATTAAGATATCTTTAATACTTCTTGAGTTACAGGCATAAAAACTTTGGGGAAAAACACAATAAGTGAATTTTTGAACCGTCTCTGTTGCCATGTAATGCAACAAAGAAGTAATAGACATATTTTAGTAATAGACATACCAATCTCCTTGTAAAAATAAAATAACATGGAGCCCCAACATTTTAACCCCCTCCTAACCCCCCTTTAACTTATTGATTGGTATGTGTTGTAGAATGTGATGTGAAAATTGAATGTAATCTTTGTTTGTAAATCTTTCAGTTATGACTGCCTTTCTGTTAATGTTCAACAACAACAAAAAAAAAACAAAACAAAAAACCACCTCCTTAAAGCCAAAAATGGTGGGGGTGGATGCTACATACAGTACACCCACTACTTAAATACTAAATAGATAAGATCAGGCATCTGGATCAGTAGTCGTCTTTTGACTTCACTGCATGATTCCCTACCTGTTATGTGTATCATTTTATAATATTAAAATACTTTCTTCTTTCAAAACTTAAACTATAAACACGACAATTTTTGAAGTGTGAAGTTGATTATGGTGCTATCAAAAAGAAAAAGAAAACCTTCTGTGCTTGTTAAAGCAGTGTGACTACTTGTTGGTTGAGATGATCTGTTTGTCCAACCAATAAAAGATGTGGAGTATACAGGAAACATTCTTTGCAAATCTGTTACACTTATCCTTTAACTACCTAAATATTTAGTATTACAGAAGATTCTAAAAAAAATAAAATAATTGTTGCCCGTGCTTTGTTAAAACATCTTTCATACACAGTGAAAATCAATGTCTTTAAAAATCAAGAGTAGTTTGTATTACATGCATTGGTGGTGCATGTAGTGGAGGACTATCTACTGTTTATTGTGATGGCCATCATTGGTCTCAGGATTTGATTTTAGTCTCATATACTATCATTAATATGTGTTGGGTGTTTGCTTAGATTTCAAGTATTACATTATACAGTATTATATTACATTACATATGCAATTTAGACAAATAAGACAAAGCTTTTAATTTTTCAGGTCTGGCCTGAAGTTACTGATCCAGAGAAGTTTGTGTTTGAAGATGTTGCCATTGCTACGTATCTGTTGGTAAGTTGGACTATTCATTGTTTATTAGGAATATTATCTAATTTATAATTGAGTGATTGCATTTCACCTAAATATTAAGTGAATACATAGGACTATATCATTAAGATATTAAGATTTAATAACTGACAGTTTATGCATAAGAGACTTTATATGGAAAGCTTTGAAAATGTATATGGTGCATGTTAAAGAAATGGAGTAGGGCTGTCACTATCGATTATTTTGGTAATCGAGTAATTGGTCGATTATTTTGAGTAATCGGATATTTTTTTGTGGTAATACAAATAGACCTAAGCAAACAATAGCTTTCAAAATGACTTAAAATACATATACTGTATAATAGCAATGAGGCAATCATTTTTGGTTCAAATAAGTAAGTAATCGTATGGTTTTATAGAACAACACTGTTAAAATACAGAATATTATATGTAACCCTTTTCTCAACTAATTTATTTTAAAATTTCCCTAATCAAGAAAACCCTGGATTCCCGGCAGTTGAATGTTGAATTGGCCGGAGTTTTTTCTCTTCTCAAACTAATAATAAGCGCACGGTGCCTCCACCAGGGAATAATAAAGCAAAAATAAATTTACTTATAATTTACTTCCCCAGATTTTTAAATTCTTGTTAGTTTTTCCCCCAATTAATTGAAATAATAAATCAATACAGCAATTCCAAATAAGGGAAAAAGAATAACAATGATTTATTATTTAAACACTAATATGAAACACTTTTTGTTGGAAAAAAAATTTAATTAAAATAAAATAACAAATGGTGTTTCAAAGCGTAAAATAAGAAATGGAAAAAATTTGTTTTGTTCAGTTGTATAAAAGTTTTTACTCCTTACACCATTAGGTATTCAATAGCCTCAATCTATCTGAGTATTCTAAATTATCACCCTCAAATAACAATATACACTCTCCCTTCTTATTTTAAGTGAAAAATAAAATACACCGGATAATTATTGAAAACTCACAATAACTCCTTTGAATCGATTTACACACTTCACAGAATTAACACAAAATTAACTCAGTAACAACACAATAGATAAGTTTGGTCACAGTCTCTTATGGAAAAAAAAAACACACTCTTTTGGCTAGCCGTTGGGGCCCAATCGTTAGTGCACTTTCAAGGGAAATGAATTCAAGTAAAACTCAGTACATCCAGAGAATTTGTCGAAACAATTTCACTTACATTCCATCCAGGGAAATGACGAAGCAATGAAAAGTGATCACTTACAGCATGAGCCGCGAACAGAACACTCACGCAGTCACGGAGCCTCGGAGCCTCGGAGCGGGGTGAAAGTCCAGTCCGACCGCAACGACAAAGCAGCTCGCGATGAATCTCGTCCCCCAGACACTATTACGAGTCGTCTGGAAGTGCTTCTTGTGACACCGATGATTCAGTTACCGTCCTTGATGCTAATTTCTCCGTCACAATATCTCACAGTTAATGCACCAAGCAGATGACGCAGCCCAATGGCAGAATGGGTTGAAATTATACTACAGTAAAATAACACTTGAAACAAAATCGAGTAGATGAAAGTCCTATCTGTCACTTTGGGCCTGTACTGTAAGTAATGAAGTCTCCAAGAATGAAGCTCACTTTCAGTAACACGAGGACATGTGATGCAGTCTCTTCGCCATGTCATCTCTATAACATAACTTAACGCAACGTGCGTCCGTAAACTTTAAACAATCTCAATGCTGATTGGTCAACATTAATACACTTCAGTTCAACAGAACACCTCATTTGAGTAAAGGAAAACAGTACAAATGATAAAGAAACAAAGAATGTTGGTACATTTTGTTACATCACATTGTCAAATAAACAAAAACAAAATATCAAAAGTATATATTTTAATACTCTGCAATTTTCAAAATTAGGCGTATTTTTAAGGCACATTTTAAAGGGACACTTCACCCATTTGCATTAAGCTTTGCATTGTTAGAAACCCATTCATACTATTGAATTTTTTCATTTTCCCCCGAGATGAGAGAAATCTGTATTTACCTCTTTACACTTCCTCCTACAATGACGCAAAAATCGTCATTTTGCGTCATTGTAGGAGGAAGTGTAAGAGGGGGGGATTTCTGTTAAGACTACAAGCACTAGATCCACCCTTTCAAACCCGCCCATAGGGGGTTGGACCTAATGCGCTAACAGACCTATCACAGATCAGTGCGAGTGCATTTGATTTCAACGGCAGAAACCTGCAGAAAACATGGACGAAGAAAGCTGAGTAGTAGGGGTTACCATACTCTATTTCCCGGACGTCGAGATCGACAAAAATGTCCGGGATTCAGCTTTTGCTTTCTGCGGTCGCCATCCATTGTTTACATGCTCACCTTTTGTTTCAATCTAACTGAATTCACCCCGATTGGTGAATCTGAATATAATGTTTACATGAATGCTAAACAAGTGATCGGTTGATTTGCGTTTTAACATTGCTAAGAAAATACCCGCACCTCCGTTAGTGCTGGGCGGTTTACCGGTTCATACCGAATACCGGTGTTTATTTTTGTTACGATATGAATTTTTAATAAACCGCAATACCGGTGTATGTCGCTTTAATCGGAACACGGCGCTGCGCGACACAGTCTCACCCCTCATTTACAACACACGTCTGCGGCGCATTACGGCTGCGACAAGGTTTTATTCCGTCCTCCACGCGGTGCATCAAAATAGACTAGGCGCCTATATTTAGCGAAGCGGCGCGGAGAGCCGCTTCTGGGAAGCTTCGATCTGAAACACAAGCATTGACTAGAATGGGCACGAGACGTGTGGGTGAGAGTCTTTTTTCTCGCGGCGCGCGTGTTTTTATACTGTATTAACGTATCTGAAGTGAACTGACGGTCTTTAGAAAAGTTTCTTTGGTATTACGATTGAATCTTTCTTTATCTTTCCTGATAAAGCAGTGTTTATGAGCGTTGCTGCTTTGTGTACAGCCGTTACCGGGGAAACCACTGTTTCTGCCGCTCCTAAAGCGCGTCCTGCTGACACCTCTTTGTAAACAGCCTTGCAAACCTGTATTATTAATATTAGTGTGGATTTTTTCTATAATATTCACTCATGACAATAAAATAGGGCATTATAAGTAAATCTACTGCAGTATTTCCTCTCTCACTCAGTAGAAAATGTGGTTAACACCCATCATGCTTGAAAAAAAAAAAAAAAACGGTAAAAACCGTGAAACCGGTATAATTTAGAAAAAAACCGTGATGTTGATTTTTGGTCAAACCGCCCAGCACTAACCTCCGTGAGAGATAGCCCATGAGACCGGTGCATCTCACAGGCGCGCTCATCAGTAATCACAGTAATACAGGGAGCAGGACGAGGCTAGCGCCGCGGGAGAAAGACGCGAGGCCGGTGGCGTGATCGGTTGAAAGACGCGAGGCCGGTGGCGTGATCGGTTGATGTGTGTTTTACCATTGCTAAGAAAATACCTGCTCCTCCGTGCGAGATACGAGAACAGTGCCTCACAGGTGTCGGTCGTCAGTAATCACGCCACCGACCTCGCGCCGTTCTCCCGCGCCCCTCAGCCTCGTCCTGCTCGCCACAGTAAACATGATGAATGGCGACTGTAGAACGCAAAAGCCGAATCCCGGACATTTTGGGCAAACTCGTCACGGAGACTCACTCGTAGCCTAGCCTTGCCTTGATGTTTTTGTTCTCAACTGCGCTGTCTTACCGGTAGGCGTGGCTTGGGAGTGGCCTTGTAGGGCAGCGAAGCAAGTGCATTCTGGGAGTTGTTGTCTTTCATCCACATAAGCCAAAAATACATTTTCTGGCTTTTCTCAGTCTAGAAAGCTCCAAATTCAAAAATAATTTCACATTTCTTCTACATAAATGACCCACTTTCAATACACATTCATGTCTCCACGGGTGAAATGACCCTTTAAGGGGTCCCTACACATATACATAATATAAACAATCAACTTATGTACATTATGTATTATAAATGCCTGCAGAGGTCTCCAACAGCCTGGTGGTGGTGTTGTCCCACTTTACAGGAGATCAAATCATTGTTTATATTGGCCAAATGACATTTAATTCAAATGTTAACTTGATCTTTAATATTTGACCACTTTTTTATGATAGAAATGCTACAGTCACTGTATTTTCTTGAACAAGAATATGTGGACATCAAAACATGCAAAGCGAGGGGTTTAAACTTTTATTTTGAAATAGCACTTAACAGTTTGCATGTTTAAAAACAATATTGATGTATTATCCTGTCTTGCTATAGGTTAATAAATTATTTACGTTACAAATCTGATTAAATGGCACACATTGCGTTCCCAGATGAACGTTATAAGAAACCAAAACTCACAGCATATGCAGATATGGAGTTTGAGACACGCTCCACGGATATAAATGATAACAGTTCGTGTGGAGCAGCATTTATTCAGAGGTGTCAAAATATGGCGTTATTTTTTAGTCAAATGTCATGAGCGTGTAAGACATGCTCACGAACACATTATGTTATTTCACACGCGCAAAAATGAACCTTCAGCTGGCATGATAAAAGTACTCGCACACAAATTCAACAACCGAGAGGTGTACAAGTAGCTGCGAGCGAGCGCCTGGCATACTCTCATAGGTTAACTCTGCTTGTACAGTGTAATCCTGCTCGCGCGCAGCGGGCTTCGGCTCGCGGAGTGCTGTTTTGCTCGCGCAGTGGATTTCTGCTCGCTCAGCTGATTTCTGCTCGCTCGAGTCTACATGACTTTTGACAATTTGGGGGCGGAAACCAAGGAGGGCACTGACCCTCTTATGATTGGTCACTTTCATCATGGAAAATCTTGGGAAATCCTAACCCCGCCCACCTTCTGATGCAGCGCGCGTCACTCAGCTCGCTCTGCTACTCCGGCTATCTCTGTGTATATTTTAGACAACAAAATATGTGATAAAACACCATACTAACTCTTTTCGTTTTCATTTAAAGAAATCTTAAACATGATAGCCACACAAATGTGGTTCAGGCAACGCGTATTGATTATATTCACTGCACATTGCCTATTTATAAAAAAAAATATATATATAAAACACAAACCTGCCTCTTTTCATTTTAAATATAATATAAAAACATTAAACATTTTAATATGGTCCAGGCAATATGTGCATTTGTACTAAACAACAGATTTTGCAGTAAACAACATTACAGTTTTTAAAAATTGTACATACAATTATTACAATTTAAAATGACAAAACTCAACCCAGTCTCTTTTTGTTAAATTTCAGTTTTTATCAATATTAGCCATTATAAAAGTATCCACCTTTTTCTGCTCAGTCTAAACAATGCGCGCTGCCATGACGACGACTCCGGTTGCCTACTTCCGGTTCGTAGCTTGACCTGTACTAGCAGCGAGAGAATGAGTTCAAGCTCCTCATGTGCAGTTGTTGTTTGTTTCAACAATTCAAAGAAGATTTCAAACTTTTTAGAAACTGAGTGTTTCGAGCATAAGATAAGAAGGAGATAAGAATTTATTTTCTAAAGAGCCGTGAGTCAAAAGAACCGGCTCTTTTCAGTGAGCTGAGTCAAACGAGCCAAAATGTTTTTCACATCTGTCATGTTAACATGGACAAAAGACAATCTCACAACAACATCACATCCTTTTAAAAATAAAAACAGTAGCCTACAGTATACAGTAGTCATAACTTAGAATTTTATTATAATTGTATTTCATATAATATACAATAATGTAATTTTTACTTGTCCATAACAACCCGAAAACTTGCCTGAAAAAAATGGCTAATATTGATAAAAACTGAAATTTAACAAAAAGAGACTGGGTTGAGTTTTGTCATTTTAAATTGTAATAATTGTATGTAAAAATTTTAAAAACTGTAATGTTGTTTACTGCAAAATCTGTTGTTTAGTACAAATGCACATATTGCCTGGGCCATATTAAAATGTTTAATGTTTTTATATTATATTTAAAACGAAAAGAGGCAGGTTTGTGTTTTATATATATATTTTTTTTATAAATAGGCAATGTGCAGTGAATATAATCAATACGCGTTGCCTGAATCACATTTGTGTGGCTATCATGTTTAAGATTTCTTTAAATGAAAACGAAAAGAGTTAGTATGGTGTTTTATCACATATTTCGTTGTCTAAAATATACACAGAGATAGCCGGAGTAGCAGAGCGAGCTGAGTGACGCGCGCTGCGTCAGAAGGTGGGCGGGGTTAGGATTTCCCAAGATTTTCCATGATGAAAGTGACCAATCATAAGAGGGTCAGTGCCCTCCTTGGTTTCCGCCCCCAAATTGTCAAAAGTCATGTAGACTCGAGCGAGCAGAAATCAGCTGAGCGAGCAGAAATCCACTGCGCGAGCAAAACAGCACTCCGCGAGCAGAAGCCCGCTGCGCGCGAGCAAAACAGCACTCCGCGAGCCGAAGCCCGCTGTGCGCGAGCAGGATTACACTGTACAAGCAGAGTTAACCTATGAGAGTATGCCAGGCGCTCGCTCGCAGCTACTTGTACACCTCTCGGTTGTTGAATTTGTGCGCGAGTACTTTTATCATGCCAGCTGAAGGTTCATTTTTGCGCGTGTGAAATAACATAATGTGCTCGTGAGCATGTCTTACACGCTCATGACATTTGACTAAAAAATAACGCCATATCAAAAGTATTCACATTCATTACTCAAGTAGAAGTATAGATACTAGGGTTTAAAAAGACTTCTGTAGAAGTTGAAGTATCAACTCAAGCTTTTTACTCAAGTAAAAGTATAAAAGTACTGGTTTCAAAACTACTTAAAGTATAAAAGTAAAAGTAATGTAAGGAAAAAAATGCCATTAAGGACAAAAGCTTAGGCCGCGCCACAGGGGCCTATATAGTGCACTACCCCAGCTCCTCAAAAAAACACATTTTCCAAAGGCCATATTTGACTATAATTATATTAAAATGTTGATGTTGAAAAATTTGGGATGATGCACTAGGCTACCTGTTTCAGCCGTATATATGCCCATAGAACATTTATTTTCTAAATAAATAAGCTAAATAAGCGGAGGAATCAGGAAATTAATAGGATAATGTATTAAGGTTTTTAGTCTATATTGACCTTAACAATACGTAAATTAATTAATTCTGTAATGTTACAAATAACTAATAAAGACATGGTGGCAGTTTAACAGAGACTTAACTTTACTCCGCTCATAGTGCAATGCAATAGTGCAATACTGTCTTGTTCCTTGCTTTTTGAAGAAGCCAAACACATGTCTGCATCTTTCATTAAAGGGATATAGTTCACCCAAAAATGAAAATCATTTACTCACCCTCAAACTGTTTCAATTCTGTATGAATTTATTTCTTCTGATGAACACAAAAGAATATATTTTGAAGAATGTCGATAACCAGACAGTGGATGGACCCCATTGACTTCCATAGTAGGAAAAAAAAAATACTATGGAAGTCAATGGCTACCATCAACTGTCTGGTTATCGACATTCTTCAAAATATCTTCTTTTGTGTTCAGCAGAAGAAAGAAACTGGTTTGAAACAACTCGAGAGTGTGTAAATGATGGCAGAATTTTAATTTTTAACTAAGTGAACTAATCATTTAACAGAAATTAACTGTTGGCATATGTTTCACATCAATACTGTCCAGTTTGTCCTGTTGGACACGACACACAGCAATACTGTCAAGTGTCACTTGTGACCATTGCTCTGAGCCATGTTTTCAGTGTCCTAAGAGCACTGAAACTTCTTTCAGTCCAGCTGATGAGACTGGGATGATTTGATCAACAGGCCTCTCATTTCAACAAGACCAGCCTTCAACAGACCAAGCAATGTTATTTTTTCATGTTTTATGGGGACTTTCCATAGACATAATGATTTCTATACTGTACAAACAAACTGTGTATTCTACCCCCCATAGACTAACCTTACCTATCACAGAAAACTGTCTGCATTTTTACATTTTCAAAAAACAAAAGTCTGATTTATAAGCTGTTTTCTGTAAAAAAAAAAAAAAAAAAAATCCCCAAAAGGACAAGGATTTCGGATATTGACATCTTTGTGGGGATATTTTGACCCTATAATGTAGAGTTGCACACACACACACACACACACACACACACACACTCTCTCTCTCTCTCTCTCTCTCTCTCTCTCTCTCTCTCTCTCTCTCTCTCTCTCTCTCTCTCTCATTATATTGTAAAAACGTCTGTCCCCAAATCAATATTTGACGCGATTTGCCCCGTATTCTTGAGCACAGAACGGTTGATTTCTCCCTCGCTTACCGCATCTAGGTTTCCTTAGGACTCTGAGTTTTGCTTCACTGAACCAAATGTGACTACAGCCTCTCACAAGTTAGAAAGAAAAGAAAACACAAAGACAATCAGT
Organism: Scardinius erythrophthalmus; assembly: GCF_964197995.2. Classification (NCBI taxonomy): domain Eukaryota; kingdom Metazoa; phylum Chordata; class Actinopteri; order Cypriniformes; family Leuciscidae; genus Scardinius; species Scardinius erythrophthalmus. Next base: position 21,215,649 of record NC_138222.1, read on the forward strand.
TTAGCGATGTGTGTTCAGGAGGCGGGACTCAGATCTATTAACCGTTTGTGTAATTGGCCAATTTTTTTTTTTTAATGACGACAAGCCGGAATGAAAACAAGCCGAAATGAACTAGGAGTAACGAGGCTATTTTTTTTTAATTGCGTGAAAATGTAAGGAGTAGAAGTAAAAAGTCGTCTGAAAAATAATTACTCCAGTAAAGTATAGATACCCAAAATTTCTACTTAAGTAATGTAACGAAGTATTTGTACTTCGTTACTTGACACCTCTGCATTTATTGTAAACGGAGCCACTTCCGGTATTTTGCCGGTTACTTGAAACAGGTAAAATTGCAATCTAGGTCTAAATCAAGTACTCAAATTTAATTTAGAAATCGTGACAGCCCTAAAATGGAGTCATGAACATCTAATGAAATCTTATTGACTGAGCATATCAGAGAAAAACAGTGTCCCTCGGTCACCGGTGCAGGTCTTGTGGGGTGAAGAGCGTGCTGAAAACGGAACAACAACCAAACAGTCCTTTGTGGATCTCGGCTGTGGAAATGGCCTCCTGGTTCACATTTTAAACAACGAAGGGGTAGGTTAACTAGTGCATCTACTGCAGTGTTGAATTACTACACCATGGACCATGTGTCATTCCTGTAAATGACCCACGCAACTCCCCTAGTGAAACACTTTTAACACTTGTTAATATTCATCCAGTTTTAAAATCAATCATACACCCATCTATGTTTTTTAACTTTTAATTATACTAGGGATTTGAAATTTGACTCCTTCCCTCTCAGGGCTTAAAGAGAATTATTCACAGTTACTGTGACGTACTCTGTTCTGTTTTGAGTAAACTGAAGTTGGTCTTGCACTTCTGGGTTTCAGCATCCTGGAAAGGGCACTGACATTCGCAAAAGGAAGATCTGGGACATGTATGGGCCTGGTACTCATCTAGAGGTAAGATAGGATTGAGACAATGTACAGTGTCATTGATAGTCACATTTTCTATTTTATAAGATGCTTTAGACCAGTTTTTGTAACCATTTATAGCAGTTTTGCCTATTTTACAAACTCACCTTTTATTGTGCTTTAATCACTGGTCAGTATGAAAAGTCCATATTGTTGTATAAACTATAAATGTATCATTTTAATGTGCTATAATATGTTGACAGTATAATTAATTAATTTTCATCAATCCTTATTTTGATTAATAAATATCAAAATATTGCCAAGCAATGTGCAAATTTTCTTCAGAAAATGTTGAAATGTAGTTCCACTGTTTTGAGATTTTTCTATTAGAAAAAAGTTTCACTAAAGTTGATTTTAAATGAATAATGGAGATTCAGATGAATATCTGTGATTTAAAAATTCCTGTCCCATCTCTTAAGAAAATCTAAACTTGGTTTCCTCGCCATGCTATTCAGTCAATGTTTGATTTTTTTGTTGTTGTTGTTGTTGTTGTTGTTGTTGTTGTTGTTGTTGCTATCCTCAATCTGCAAATTTTGTTTTCTCTGTGTCCTTTTGTTCAAACATTTCCTGAGCTAAATTATTTATAATGTCCTGCCCTGAAATAGTTTCGTAGATGCTTCTGTGGCAATCTTTGTGATCTTAGAAGGTGCATTTGTGCACCAGTGAAAACCCTGTAGTATTTCAACATCACTCAAACACATGGTGGTATAAAGGAATATTTATACACATTTCTAAGATATATTAGATGTATAAATGATAAGATGTCACGAACTTAACAATGTTGACCCAAAATTGGTTCAGAGGCTGAACTTTCTAGGCAAAACTTTGATCAATTGGTAAGCTTCATTGGTACCATGATCTGAGGGTCCATGCCAAATTTGGGAACAGTGCCACCTACAGGTAATGAGACCTGGTAATAATTTTTTTACTTTGGTGTCTATGGATTCCTTGTGTCCTTCCGAATCTGATCATTTTGAATTTTGTCATAAATTGCAATATCTTTTAAACAATTTGACATATTGGCACAAAATTAAAAGGGGATCATCGACAAAATGCCCTGAAGGTATCTGAGAAGTTTGAACACAGCGCCACCTAGTGTTCCAGAGATATAAGGATTTTTGCAAAAACTTTATAACTTTGAAAACTGTCCAAATTTTGTTTTCTCTGTGTCCTCTTGTTCCCTGGCTTATGCCGATTTGGACGATATGTCATTTGCCATTTTCCATCAATGTGCTTGTCTGCCATACTGAAGTAAATAAAAAACAGTTTTTTGGCTACTCCTACAAATTTTGATCAGATGATATTTGGACCAAGCCACACAGAAATGACTGAATGGATTTTTGATTTTCGCTAATGTTCCTGAGAAATATCTCTCCAAAGTTGACACTGCCTGTGTTTGTTGTCTTATGTTAGTTAGCTTACCATGCTAATTGGTTAGCATTTTAACCAGTTGCCATTCTAATGTGGCTTTTCAGCTATCAGGTTAACCATAAGCTATGTTAACATTAATTTAGCTTACCATGCTAATCTGGTTAACTTGCTAAGTAATGCTTATGTGTATTCATTCTCACATTGAAAGCTTTCCATGCAGCCTTGATAAATGTGCATCATCGAGTAGCTCAATGTGTTATGCCACAGGCCTCGAACGTTTCACATTATGGGTTTGAATCGAGTGTGGTACATGCCCAGACAGCAAGAGGTACTGTGGCCAGAAATTGTGCAGAAGTTGCTTCCGTTCCAGACATTGTGTCTTTCTAATGTTGTGTTCATACTTGTAGTTCAGTGTGCTTGGTTTGTTTGGTCTGGACCAAAAAAACCCCAAAATATTTAGTCCTGGTCAGCTTAGCGTTCATATCTGTTTTTTTTTTTTATCACCGAACCTAAAGATACCGAACCTGAAAGGTGACGTATTATGCCCCTTTTCACAAGATGTATTATAAATCTATGGTGTCCCCAGAATGTGTCTGTGAAATTTCAGCTCAAAATATCCCCCAGATCATTTATTATAGCTTGTCAAAGTTGCCCCTTTTTGGGTGTGACCAAAATTGCGATGTTTTTGTGTCCCTTTAAATGCAAATGAGCTGCTGCTCCCCAACTCCATTCAGAAGACAGCTGATCCTTTACACAACCTTTGGATACTCCAGCAATAACAAACTTCAGTCAAATCTCCGAAATAACCCGTAGTGGAGTGTAGCCTTACAGAGAGACTCAGGAAGAGATTGTAACTTTTAGACTGCACCTGGACATTTCTGAATGGTTAGTGGATACATGGATGTAGTTGTTGTGGAGTTATATTGATTAATCTCATCGACTTGCATGTACATTCATGTTTAACTTTTACATAAGTTGACACAGTTCTCTGAGGTCTTTATAAGACAGCTGTGACATTTTTTGGTCAAATAATGTTCTGTGCAGCCAACAACAGAACAGTTTGCATGCTTTGCTCGAACTTTTGCCATTGCGTTAGAACTGGTTTCACTGTTATCGCTTGCATAAACCAAATGGTGGCGCCATGGGTGGAAACGTGCAGATTAAGGGGCGGTAATATTATAATAATATCCCCTTCCTACGTCAGAAGGGCAGCAAAATCAGATCGGCTTAATTTTTTAAATGCTTGCTGAGAAAGGCTTACCAAAACAAAGTTACTGGGTTGTCACTTCATGTTTTCAGAGTTGGTAGATGCACAGGGGACCCTATTATAGCACTTAAATGCGGAAAAAGTCAGATTTTCATGATATGTCCCCTTTAATACAATACGTGATTCGTTCACAACCTGATTGGTCGGCTTTTATGGTGTATTTACTCTTTTGAGAAGGAATTTACTTAACATCCAAAATAAATGCTGTGTGCTGGGATAAATGCGCTCGTTGTATGTGCATAGCATGCATAATGCATATAATGGCATTTTGACCAGCTGAGAACTCGTGAAGAGCTTATAAAATGTGAAAGGAGTCAAAACAGTGGTAGGAGGGATTTGTCACACACACAAACAATATGCTGCGAGTAGAGGCAGTTCTGACACCTTTACAGAACTGTGATCACGACTATGATGAGAAAAAACATGTTTCATGTCTCAAGGGTCTCATCTTCCTGTTTTTGGTTCGTTTACATGTCTTTAGTCCATTTTGCGTTCATAGATAATTCAAACTGCACCAGAGTTAGAGCGGTCTCGCTCCACTTGTTTGGTGCACACCAGGGTTCGGATGGCAGCGTTCACAATTATTCAAATTAACCGCACTAACAGAGCAGTCGCATCAGGGTTTGTTTCAATCTAACTAAACATGCCAAGTGTGAACGCTCCAAAAAATGATCTCATCTGAATACAAAATGTACAAATTCTTAATTTTGAGTTGGTTCTCACTTGAACTATGGAACTTTGGCATCTTTGTGAATGCATGTCTTCTCAGTGGCACAACGAGATGAGTGACAGGCACCTGTCACAGAGATTGTGGGTTCGATTCCTGTGTGGTAGCACTATAATTCCTGTGTTCAATTAGCACTATAAAATTGTGTGCTATGTTCTTACATTTCGATTACTTAAAATTGTGGGTAGGTATGTATTAATCTTTCTTCCTCTTGGATTAGAAATGAGTATGTTTTTGTTCATTCTGTGTTCATTTTCTTCTGAACTTCTGTTAATTTTGAGTTCATCCTACCTGTACATCTGAACCTTGTTTATGTACATTATATTTCTGCTGTTTTTGCTCTTCTGGCTCTGCACTGCTGTTGCTGCCCTCTCAGGGCTTGGCCCAGTATCGCTGTTTGCAGCTATACTTATTAGGGGCCAAGCACTGAAATTGGGTACACTCTAAAAAATGCTGGGTTAAAAACAACCCAATTTGGGTTATTTGGCAACCTAGCGCTGGGTAAATATTGGACAGAACACATGCTGGGTTATTTTGACGCAGCAGGTTGGATTTTATACATTAACCCATTTGCTGGGTTGTTTTTTAATCAGTGCTGGGTCAAACAACCCCATGTTACAGGTTATTCATTTTAGATGATAATGATAATAAAAATACTAAGAACAAAATTTTAAAAATAATATTAATAACAATAACACAACTGTTTATTGATTCAATTAAAGTTTATTCCAGGTAATTAATATAATCATAAATACATTCATGTGTAATCAACAATTAGTCAACTGCAGCATAAAACTGTGCGTATAAAATAGCTAAAGATTCTCTTCACACAAATATATATCATTGCAATTCATTTAAATAAGCATTCAATTAGTCATGTGCAGCAAAAATGCGAGACACGTGAAAACTCTGCGTATAAACTGTATACAATAGAAAGATTCTCTTCACACAAAGCTATAATAAAAAAAAACAATATATATCATTGCAATTCATTTAAATAAACAATCAATTAGTCCAGAGGGTTGTTCCATAAAACAAGATTAGAATACAAGCCAGGCTTATTTTGGTTAGTCAGACTTATTGTCGGTGGATTCTGTTTCATAAAGCAAACTTAAAATAGTTCAAACTCAGTTACCCTGGCAACTTATGCTGGGAAACTAGCCTGGTCCAGGGCAGGCTAACTGTCAGGCTAAGCCTCAGCTGTTACACAGATCCTTTAACACTGACCGACAAGAACACAATGATATTACCACTGACACTCTCTCATACCATTCTTGGACTTTATTAACCACTATTAGTCCAAAAATAAATACACAGTATACAGAAAATCAACTTAAATAAGGCTACAATGATAAATTAGACTATATATATATATATATATATATATATATATATATATATATATATATATATATATATATATATATATATATATATATATATACACTGCTCAAAAAAATAAAGGGAACACTTTTTAATCAGAGAATAGCATCAAGTCAGTTAAACTCCTGGGATATTGATCTGGGGTGCGTTTCCCGAAAGCATCGTTGGCCAACTATGGTCGCAAGTTCCGTCGTTACCAATAGAGTTCAATGGACATTGCGATGAACTTGCGACCATAGTTGGCCAACGGTGCTTATGGGAAACGCACCCCTGGTCAGTTAAGTAACAGAGGGGGTTGGTAAGCAGTTTCAGCTGCTTTAGTGTTAATGACATTAACAGCAGGTGCACTAGATGGGCAACAGTGAGACAACACCCAAAACAGGAATGGTTTTACAGGTGGAGGCCACTGACATTTTTTCCCTACTCATCTTTTCGGACTGTTTTTCACCAGTTTTGCATTTGGCTAGGGTCAGTGTCACTACTGGTAGCATGAGGCGATACCTGGACCCTACAGAGGTTGCACAGGCAGTCCAGCTCCTTCAGGATGGCTCATCAATACGTGCCATTGCCAGAAGGTTTGCTGTGTCTCCCAGCACAGTCTCAAGAGCATGGAGGAGATTCCAGGAAGACAGACAGCTACTCTAGGAGAGCTGGACAGGGCCGTAGAAGGTCCTTAACCCATCAGCAGGACCGGTATCTGCTCATTTGTGCGAGGAGGAACATGATGAGCACTGCCAGAGCCCTACAAAATGACCTCCAGCAGGCCACTGGTGTGAATGTCTCTGACCAAACAATCAGAAACAGACTTCATGAGGGTGGCCTGAGGGCCTGACGTCCTCTAGTGGGCCCTGTGCTCACTGCCCAGCACCAGGGAGCTCGATTGGCATTTCCCATTGAACACCAGAATTGGCAGGTCCGCCACTGGTGCCCTGTGGTTTTCACAAATGAGAGCAGGTTCACCCTGAGCACGTGACAGACAGGAAAGGGTCTGGAGAAGCCGTGGAGAATGTTATGCTGCCTGTAACATCGTTCAGCATGACCAGTTTGGTGGTGGGTCAGTGATGGTCTGGGGAGGCATATCCATGGAGGGACGCACAGACCTCTGCAGGCTAGACAATGGCACCCTGACTGCCATTAGGTATCGGGATGAAATCCTTGGATCCATTGTCAGACCCTATGCTGGTGCAGTGGGTCCTGGGTTCCTCCTGGTGCACAACAAGGCCCGGCCTCATGTGGCGAGAGCATGCAGGCAGTTCCTGGAGGATGAAGGAATGATACCATTGAAGGGCCACCACGCTCACCTGACCTACATCCAATAGAACACCTCTGGGACATTGTGTTTCGGTCCATCTGACATCACCTGGTTGCACCTCAGACTGTCCAGGAGCTCAGTGATGCGCTGGTCCAGATCTGGGAGGAAATACCCCAGGACACCATCCGTCGTCTCATTAGGAGCATGCCCCGACGTTGTCAGGCATGCATACAAGCACGTGAGGGCCATACAAACTACTGAGTACCATTTTGAGTTGCTGCAATGAAATTTCAGCAAAATTGACAAGCCTGCTGCATCATTTTTTCACTTAGATTTCCGGGGTGTCTTTGAATTCAATCCTCTGTAGGTTGATCATTTTCATTTCCATCAAACGATGTGGCATCCTTTCGTTCATAACACATTACCCAGTCCATATTAGTATAGATATCCAGCATGATATTTTTCCCCATTGAGATCTGATGTGTTTTCAAAGTGTTCCTTTAATTTTTTTGAGCAGTGTATATATATATATATATATGTATGTATGTATGTATGTATGTATGTATATATATATATATATATATATATATATATATATATTTGTGTGTATATGTATGTATATGTTCTGTATTTATAGATATAGATATATAAATACAATATATATACTACAGGTTTTCCTTTCTTACTGGCTGAATGTTTTGTGCCCAAGATTTAATTAGATTGTTTTAAAGATTTATGAATACATTTCTCTCTGGTTTTGTTTGGCAGCTGTAGTACATGTTTATGATTATTAGAAGAACATTAGAACAAAAAAAGCTTTGTAAAGCAGAAGTTAAAATCAAAAAAATTAAAAATAAATAATTACAAAAGCACAGTATAAATTTTAACTGGTAAGATGAATCTGAGCTTAGTAATTGACAGTATATTAGCCTACATTTGATTTACCCCATTACAATAGTCCCTTTACAGTTATTGCTATCATAAAAATACACTTGTAGGTTTAAAATTCTAATATATATATATATATATATATATATATATATATATATATATATATATATATATATTTATGTACTTTATGTCTTTCAATTCAAACACATTTAACACAATTATACAAATTGACAGTTCCTTTAAAGACATCATATTTTCCCCCAATAAATATTCCTTATTTTTCCTTCTACTTTTTTTTTCTTTTGTGATAATACCCACTGTAACGATCACCAGCTGGAGTGCCCTTGAGAGCCACCAGAGGGCACTCCACACTAGACTCTCCTAATCACTCACAAACTACATTTCCCATAACTCACTGCCCGGACTCATCACTCATCACTGATCACATTCACCTGTACCTCATTCACTGATTGCATTCACCTGTCTCATCCTCCTGTTAGCCTGTCTATTTATACCATGTTCATTCATTCACTCACCGCGAAGTCTTGTATGTGTTGCACTGCATCTCTGAGCATTTCCTTGTTGTCATTGTTATTCCTGGTTCTTGATCTCTGCCCGTGTCCTGGTTTTCCTGTTTCTGCCTCACCCTCTGGATTTGTCTGTTTGTTGGATTGCCTGCCTGTGTATGACCTTTGCCTGGATTTTGATTACGATTCTGAATAACACTTTAAATAAACTGCATTTGGATCCTCAACCTTCGTGTCTCGGAGCAGTACGTAACACCCACCAACACATATGATTAGAACAATAACCAAAAAGTACATAGTTAGACACTTTTACATATGATTTAAGGGGGAAAAGACAAAAAACAATAAATAAATATTAACAAAAATTTAACATTCACATGTTTATATCAAACTCTTATAATGACACATAATTCCTAATAGTTATTCAAGTAATATGATTTGAATATCAAATATTCAATATTAAATAAGTAAATAAATAAAATAACAAATAACAAGAAATAAAAGGGAGGGAGGGTTATATAAAAATGTAGTTAATAAAGGCTAATATATATTCCTTTATTTTATGGAATATTCTTTGATTTTAGAGTTGCACATATCTTTTCAAAATGTATACATTTGCTCTTAATTTCATGTTATCCTCTCCATAATGTACTTTAGAAACTAAATCTAACCACTCATTTAAAACTGGGGATTCTTGCTTTCTCCAAAAAATTATTGCATTAAAAGCTGTAAGTATACATCATCTTTATTAAGTAGCATAGGTCCTATACCCAAAACTATATTTTGTATCTTTATATATTTAGTTTCTTAAAAAAAATCTTCCCTGAATTAGGCTACAGATGGTGGACAACCAGAATGCCTATTACCGCCGCGGCGAAAATAAACCAGCCGCTTTTCAAAGTCGTTCCCGAAATGACCGCCAGGTGGCACAAAGGGACATTGCGCAAAACAGCAGCAATTGCCATATTTTAAAATGTAAGTGGGTTACAGTGGGGACAGTGTCGACTGCAAAGATGAAGTTGACGATCGCCATATTTGTAGTGAACGCACCTAGAGAGAAATGCACATAAAGACATAATCAGAGAGTAGCCTTTTTCTTTTCGTTTTGAATTATTTCGTTTGAAGACATTTCAAGCTTTGTGTATTTGATGTAGGCTATTTATCATGTCTGTGTGAGGCAGGCGCTGAGTTTCGTTAAGTTAGGAGGATGAGATGCGCTCCAGCTGACGTGCAATGCAAGTGACCGCGCGGGCGCCTCCATGATTAGTGTCTGTTATATTTGCTTCTCTTACTTATTAAATCCAGGCAATTGGTTGATGAAAAATTGATTAAAATTAAGATACAATTTATAGAAAACGAAATTCACTTTAAAGAAAGGTTTTCTACTGAACAAAACTTAATGAAGTGGTCAAAATCATGTCTGAACCACTCCATATCCATCTCTCGATATAATGCATCCTATCTTCGTGCTGTTCACTTTTCATATTCAACATAGATGGAAAAAAATAACATTATAATATTTTAACAAATATGATACTAAATGAGATTATTTAATGGCTACAACAGTATAGTAGGCCTATAGACTCTATTTGTACAAATTGCTGCACATTAATTTAATTAAATGAAACCTTGTAACGAATTCACACTGTAGGGTAGACTGTGTACAGTTGAGACACCTTAAATAACTTGCGTTCGCAGCAAGCACAAGTTGTGATTTTTGCTGTGCACTTGCATATTAGTGTCAGCTGGGAAGGAAATATAGAGACCTGGGGTGCGTTCTCCGATAACGTTGTCTCTTAGCGCGCTACGAAGACTCAAAAGGTACACCTTAACTACAGGTATACCTTTCCTACGTGTGTTCTCCGAACTATACCTTAGGATGTTGCTTAAGGTAAACCTTCTTAAGTTCGACCTTAGCAGGTTCTGTCCATGGTGGAGGTGCTGAATAGGTTGATATCGATGCCTCGATGATCGATTGTGCGCTCTTTCCTTCACAGCGGTATAGAAGTATTGAGAAAACAATGTTCTTTATAAAGAAGCGTTTTAGAAATAGTACAAACTGCATTTATCGGGTCTCATTGAAATATGTACATGCAGAAATAAATATGAGTATGTGTTTATAATTTAGCAAGTGTGCAATCCCAAACCCTCACGGCCATAAGTGTGTTAATGTTCTCCACAACGTATGCTGATTATCCACCAGCCATGTAGTTGACATCAGTGGCGTAGGCAGAAATTGTATTTTGGGCGGGCCATTGAAAAAGTGAGTGGGCCTATAGTTTTTCTTAGAAAAAATATGACTTAATAATTAAACCTTAGAGAGTAGAAAAAAGAATAGACAAACTGCAAAAACAGTTAGCCTACACCTTTATTTTGCAATATTCGGCAAAGACAATAACAAAACACTGTTCTGTCATCAAGTTCAACCAACAGAGCTCAATAAAGGTTGGACAAACCACCAGCATAGACAATAACCTGTCTATTTTATTCAGGTTAGTCAGCAGTGCAAAGACAGTTCACCCGAAAATAAATTAGGCTAAAAATAAAAGAAATTCAAATAATGAAAACTCTCAGCAGAGCACGGTTTTCTGTTAAATCAACCATATACAATGCAATCAGCCTGGTGGAAATTAAGCTTTTGTGCCAAAAAAATAAATAAAAATACAACCAAAAAACTATCCATACCACTTTGAAGCTCCTTGATTTTCTATTCTTGACAGTGCAGGGAAATACCTTCAGATTGAGTTGTGAAGGTGGTTCATCAATTGCAGTTAGATCGGCGGGTAAACCCGCGTCAGGCTGCCACCGCTCTCTCCCTGGCGGCAGTGCCAGTGCTCTCTCCCGGTCAGCCTGACGCGGGTTTACCCGCCGGCCGCCGATCTAAATGCAATTGAACATCGCCACAATAATGGCGTGTCTTCTTTCTCAACTCTTTTTTTTTTTTTTTTTTTTTTTAAATAAAACATTAAAGAAACTTGTTTAGCCATTATTGTGGCGATATTAATTGCTATTTTTTACAGTCTATGGCTAAAGGCCGCCAGAGCCCGCCGCTCAGAGAGTCTTCGGTCGCCCTAGCAACCATAAGCGGTTCCATTTTATTCGAAAAACAAATTAAACACACACACCAGTAAACAATAATTCAGGTTTATATTAACATATTTTCTTAAATACATTTGAATAATAAAAATAAACTAAAAATGTATTTTGATCAAACTTGCCTGGGCGGGCCAGTGAGTAATGTGGGCGGGCCAGTGCCGCCCTGGCCCATTACTGGCTACGCGCCTGGTTGACATACACTAACTGGCTCCGCGGACGGCGCTGTCTTTGATTTAAAACAAGTACTCGCTGTCTTGCTGCCATAGCTGTAAAGTTTGTGTAAACTCATCTTTCTTTATATAGACTCCTAAGCCTTTTCTGTCAAATGGTACGCCAGCTGATGTGCCTTAGGATAGCCTAGTAATTAAAAAAGCTAACAACCATTAGTGTATGGAAACTTTATTAATGAAAACACTTCCATACACTGGGTGTAGGCTGTAACAACTTAAGTAGGCCTATTTTATGTGTAAAATTTTAAAGTAAAGAAAAAATTTAATTTTAATACTAAATCAGATTTTATATTAAATGTTCATATAAAATTTTCTATGTGTAATTAAACTGCGATGTAAAAAAGCTTTTTGCGTAGAGGTGGCCACTAGCGGTATGAACCGTCAGCAGCGATAAGGTACAGCTAAGAGCGCTCCAGACCAACCTTACGAACGTATGACTTACAGAAGGTATACTTAACTAAGAAGGTTTCGGAAACCACGTATTAACGATAAGGTACTTCTTAAGGTACAACTTAAGAACGACGTAGCGTTAAGGTAGTTTCGGAGAACGCACCCCAGACCTCTTGGAACTTTAACTGAATACATAGCGTTGGTAAAGCATACTGAAATTACATCCCTACAAATTTATTAGGCCCTACTGAAAATAAATGTATCGAATTTAAGCAAAGTAGCCTAAATGTTAAGACTGTAAGCCCTTTGCTGTTTTACGTAGCCTATAAAGGACTCTTGTAGCCGACCTTGTGTTAATTTAATTTGTAGAGGATTTTTTTAACTCTAACATTAACACTGAAATAAATGAAAATAAAATTATTGTAAATTTTTTTGGCACACCACGACGAGTGGCGCTATGCATTGTTCTAAAGCCAGGTTTTATTCTGGCATGTTGAATTAGTGTTCGACAAACGCGGTGGCGCGTTCATTTGAATGAAGAGCGCTTCTCGCTCGTGTGAGCGAACACACACTGGAACGTTAGGCCAAATCACAATGAGTGAATCGTGGCCGCGTGGTTGAACTTACGTTACGATCATTTAGATGACACGGGTTCGAATCCCGAGCTAACTTGGACTACTGATATTTTTATATTAGCCTATTAATGCATTTTATAGTCTATTGTTGATGCAGAGAGATTTGTCTAGTTCTAAAACATAGTTTTTTGCTTATAGCCTATTTACAAAATAAAATCACCATGCATTTCCATTTTACACTAAGGAACAAATATTATACAATGACTTTACTTCTGTAGCCTATAATAATTCCAGTCGTAATTTCATTTCAAAAGCAGTTCTGTTAAAAATTTTTTTATATATATATATATATATATATATATATATATATATATGACGTTTAAACAACAAACAATAAAATCAGAACCAGTATTCTGTTGCGTTCATGGTTCCAGTGGCAGTAATGCATCCACGGCTTTTCAAAATGTCACAAAGCGTTTTGAGATTGTTTTGAATGAAATATTGAAGTAAGTATTGAAGTAAGTATTTTTCTATAAGAAGAAAATATTGTGACATTTATAATTAAGTGTTTTGGCACACCACGACGAGTGGCAAACTCTTTGTTTTGTTTTGCAAACTCAGCTAGCCTGTGGGGGGTTTGGAGAAGGCAATAGTTGCTTTATCGTGGGGGTGCAGGACAGAGGTGTTAATGTTCCGTCTTTCATATGGAGAGTGTCGGAGCCAGCCTGATGAGCAGGCAAAGGCAAAATTCTTTCAAGGATTAATCTCAAAATCTCCAAAGTCCATAGCCTATGTACAGTAGGCCCTATATCTTATTAAATTATATATTGTAGTTTTATTGATTGTATTTAAAGGTTTTCCACACACAATTTCAATTTAGCAGATACAGAGCTCTTTAATTCGCGACCCACCTCGTTTTATTGTGAGGTGAATTCAGCAAGGCATGTTGTATCTTTGAAGGAACAAAAGCTATTTGTTACAGTTTTTTCTTTCGTGATTTGTGTGGATGACACACAGCGACATATACAGTATTATCAGTGGTGTTTTTTTACGCTGAAATGCTTAATTTCGAGAAAGACCCGCCGTGCGCAGTGGGGGAGACCAAACTTACTAAAAAAATATCCAGCGCGAGAGAGGCAAAGAAAAACGCCTGTTCTTAATTTATGTTGCTTTGAACTTTTTTCGTTTTGTACCGTTTTAATTTTTTAATTTAGCTGCAATTTCTTTGACAATAGAAATTTAAAATGTTGCAAGAAAAAGATTCTGTGTTTCTTATTTTGCATCACAAAGGGAATAAACTCTATCGATGCAACCCTGTTTAACCCTCTGAGGTCTGAGCTGTTTTCTGGGCCCTGGAGGTGTTCTGACATGCTCTGACATTTGTGGTTATTTCTGTTACTTGTGACATTTTCATGGCTAAAGTCTAATTACACTGTATTCAGCACAAACTCTGCTACAATAATATATCAGCAGCATGTATGTAAAAGTTTGTAGTTTTGAGATAATGACATTTATGCGTGGTTTGTGAAAATACAAAAATAAATTCTCACTGAAATAAGGTCATGAAACCCATACTGATTATTTCTTCACAAGACTTTTGAAAATTGTATCACGTAGCCTAGAATATTTGCTCCAAAACGATGTGAGAATCACCCTGACTGCTCATTCAGAGAAGACAATATATTGATTTAAAAATTTTACGACGTGTTTTGTGTTAGAAAGCAATATGCGAAGGGGCGGATCACCTCATTAATATGAAAGCTTTCCACACCTGAGAAAGACAAAGAACCTCCCTAATGGCCCTATTAGGAGCTTATCAGGGCCCATCATTCTGACCAACCTTGCACAAAGAATGAGGAGATTTAAAAAAGAATGGCTTTTAAAATTGTTTGGATTTATTTACAACACAACATAATCTAAAGATACACAACAAAAAAGCACTTATTGAAGAAAGAGACCTTTGTGCCATTCCTAAAAACATTGTACATACCTTTCATTTTCTAAGGTGTTTGATTTTCACTTTACCATGTTCATGTACAGAGACATGTACTGTGAATGTTGAAGTCAGCAGGACTCAGTGGCATCTGGGCCCTGAAAAAAAAAAAGTGAACATACTGATATCAAGAGAAAGGCCTGCACGATTTTGGGAATACATTTTAGATTTTTCTTGTTAAAATTGTTTTTTTTTTTTAACAATTTTCAATTTTTTTAACAATTTTCTTGTTAAAATTCACAGAATACACACACACACTCACACAAATGTTTCCAACAATATATAATGAACACCAGGTTTGTTGTGCCTTGTAGGTATAGGCTATGCGCAGTGCTGCATAAAATAATAACAATATAGCAGCCTATATATATTTTCAAAAAGATTTCAGTAACAACTAAGCTAGAGAAAAATATATTGATTATCATGTTACTTCAAATGTTTCCATTCGTTATGATGATATGAAATGAGATAATAGTAAAAACATGAAGCCGTTTGGAGCGTTTTGCTTTTCCAAAATATGATACATTCAAACGCGATCGCGATCAAAAATATGATACATTAAAACGCGATCGCGATCAAAAATATGATACATTAAAACGCGATTGCGATCAAATATAAAACATTATGGTTAGGCCTACCATATACATAGCCTATCTACGTTTGAGCAGATATCCACAAACACAGTAACAGTAAACACGGGTCTAAATATTATAATATTCACCATATATCTAGCAACAGTTCAACTGCAATGTGAAATTTATGCAACAATAGCAAACTAATATGTAAGAATTTCTTACCTTATCTTTCTTGTCTTCAAATATCGTTCTTCTTCTTCTGATGTAAATCCAATGTAAGCTCAGGCACGTCTTTCAAACTCAACGAAAAGTGAAGTGAAGTGTTTTGTTGTTGAGGTAATGAGGGCGATCGCGTTCCATGTGGAGATTTGCATGTGAATATCTTTTGCGCGAGTGGGCGTGGCCGAATTAAAAATAATTAGGAAGCGTTTGAGAAGCTGGAAATCTTGTTGGTTTTATACAAATTACTTAAACAGAGAATATTTGTTTTCGTTTTGAATCCGATCATTTAAAAGTACACACTTAAATGTTTATAAAGGTGTATGGCTCATAAATGTGTAACAAGTATTCGCTGAGTTTTGTTTCAGTTTATAGACGTGCTCAAGAAAAAAAAGTTCACCGCGACGGAGAGGCAGAACGCACACACTGTTTTTTTTCCTTATTTTACAAAAGCACAATGTTTTGATTTGATTGGAAGTGGACACATACAAAAGTAGAAATACCACAGATTCTTTTTTTATATTTATTTTTTCTGTATGACCATAAATGACGGAGAAATTTAAGTTTAAAGTGCTACAATGTGGAGAAAATCCAGCAAAACGCGCCGGCGCGTTTGTCGACCTCAGAGGGTTAAATAAATAAACTGTCCCGACACTTTATTCATACCTTGAAATGTGCGATGGGTTTTCAAACTTAATTAATTTTCTTTTTCTTTTACATTTTCACTGTTTATTTTTTAATTGAAAGCAATACTGTATTGAAAGTATTTTTTCTGATTTGTTCGATCTGTTTTGAAAAATGTCTTCTGTTGCTATGGCCGGGTATCACTGTCAGTCATCTCAATCTCGTGAATGATTCACACACACACAATTTTTTTTTTTAGCAGATTTAAGACGAGCTTCATCATCTTCATTTTCTGGTGCAATCGGCTGACAGTCTTCCTTCATCAGATGTCGTCTTTGCAGCGGCTCAACTGGAATGTAGCAAATTTATGTTGTAATGTACAATTGATAATTAAACAAGATGATTGACTTTAATAAACAGATGCATATTTAAGCATCAAGAACGGAAAAACATAAACACTGTCGGCTACACTGAGATTCGATCTCAGATCATTTGAAGCTCCGAGAGGCTATTGATAATGCATTGACCACAGAGCTATCGTCTAGGTCTACTATTTTCTACTATTTTTAATAGCCTAGGTCTACTATTTTCTCTGTTTTAAAAGTTTGTTATATTCTTTTTTATTTGTTTTTTTTCTTAACATTGGCAATTTACTGTCTCGAAATTATGTGTCGAAAAAAAAAGTGTTTTTACAAGACCTTGTGCTGTTTATTTATTATTATTATTATTATTATTATTATTATTATTATTATTATTATTATTATGCAGATGTTAATTCAGCCATTCTGTTGGATAAAAATTGTCCCTAATGTAAAATGGAAATGAATGGTAATTTTATTTTATAAATATAAAATATTTAATATAGGCTATTCGAGAAAAAAACAATATGGTGTAGCAATATTTTAGAACTATCAAATCTCTCTGCATTAATAATAAAAAAGTAGCCCATGTTTGTTCGGGATTTGAACCCGTGTCATCTGAATTATTGAAACGTAAGTTATAGCCTACCACTCGGCCACGAATTTGTTTTGTTTTATTTTGTTCGAAATGTATTTTTACATATTTTGCTTTCGTTAATGTTAACCAATTCTGTTGTAGCATAATAGGCCTATATTTTTTTCCTAAAAGTTTGTTTTATTTGCTTTGTTTGTTTATATTTTTATATATTCAATCAGTCTCATTTTTGTTCAAATAATGAAAAAAGTTTTTTTTTTTTTTTTTTTACAAGATCTTGCGCCATGTTTTTTTTTTTTTTTTTTTTTAATAAACAGATAGGAAACTTACTTTTTAAAATGCCGCAGTTGCCTAGTCATTTAGCGAACGACTTTGAAATTCGACTGGTTTATTTTTGCTGCGGCAGTAATAGGCATTGTGGTTGATTTATTTATTAAAGAATTCAATTGATAATCATCATAACAACATGTAAGCCTATTTAATTCTGAATATAAAAAAAGAATGCTTAAACCGACTAACATCGGTTAGTAACTGCAAGTTCTGAAAATGTTTTAATTTTACGGTAAATTATTTTAATTTATTTCACGGTTATGTTTCAGTTAATAAATCTACAAACACATTAAAATAACACAAAGTAAATGACAAGTAACCTATTGACATAGCCTTTCTAAATTATAGAAAAACTGGGCACACAATGTTAACGTGTGTCTACTTTGTTTAACCCCCTGAGGTCGACGGTATCGCCGGCGATACCAGCTCGCTTTTTTTCAGTTCAGTTCAAAAGAAATTAATTTTGCTCTGTGGACTTTGATATTACAAGCAAGTTTCATACATCAATCGATTCTGTTAAATGTGTATTATTTTTGTGTATACTCACAATAAAAACAAAGTGTTGTGCTTTTTGCCAAATAAAGAAAAATAAACGTGATGCGAGTTCTGCCTTCTATCTGTCAGTGTAGTCCATTCTGAAATGCGTCCGAAAATGAACAATAACTCAGCGAATACTCAGTCAAACAGGCAAACACACATACAGGCATGAAGCTTGAATTATCTTCTCTTAAATGAAGTAATTTATATAAAAAACAAATATTCTCATCTTGTGAAATCTGTATTAAAAGAGAGCGATTCCAGTCGACCTCATTACAACTAATTCAAATGTAATGTGACTCCGCCTACGGAGAGCGTGCGCTATTCAAACGCAAATGAATGAGGCAATCCGCGCAATCCTGTGAACGCCCCCATATCAGCTCGAGAAACACAAGTTTATTCAAATCATTACTTTAACACCGTCTCGTAGCGCTGTGAGGAATAACAATAATGAAAAAAGTACCTCAGAAGTGCGGGTATATCAAGGAGCGAGCAGAGGAATACTGTAAGTTTTTTTTTCTTCTCACGTGAATCGGGTTTCTGTTTATGAATGAATGAACGGCAGAGATGCGCGCTGTTTACCACAGCTCGCAAAAAGACAGTTTAAATTTAAATTGCGTCTCTGTGTGAATGAATGATGATGTTTTAGCAAACTGTATTGCCGTACTGAGTTGAGTAAAAATCGACAGAAATATGTTCAGATAAAATGTAGGCTATTTGTATAAGCAACGTTTTAAACTGAAAATTAACATTTATATGCCCTAATATTTCATAAAAACAACGTTACAGTCAGGCGTTTCTGTTTGTGTATGAATGTTTCGGTTTTAGCAAACTGTATTGCTGCACTCAGTAAATATCGACTAAAATATGTTGAAATAAAATGTATTTGTATAAGCAACGTATTAAACTGCAAATTAACATTTATAATTCTTATAATAAAAATGAAAGACCTATGTTACAGACATATGAAAGACAACATTTCGTTGATTAGTTTTGGATATATTATACATTTTTAATGTAAAATATCTGCCACCTCAAATAAGCTTTCAAATAAGTTTGCCAATATTTGCTTATGTTAAATATAATATGTTTTGTCAAAAATAAAGTTATCAAATAATCAATCAAATCCTTAACACTAGAAGTCCCAGAGATTTGTAACCCTCCTTTAGCCAAGTGGATGCTAACTGGCTAGTCTTTTGGCTATCATTAGCATCAATTCATGTGTAAATGTGGTCATTACCTGAGCAATCTGCAGGGGGGTTGGGGGGTGTGTGTGAATGGTTGCTGGTGGCTTGTTTGTATGTGTGGGGGAGGGAGGGCTGTTAAAAGCAGAGAACTTGATTGACCATGTCTCACATTGGCATGTAAGGTCTTGCCCAGGTGTAAACAGGTATGAATTAGCACATCTAATTGCATGCAGCTTGCTCTCAAATGAGAGGTAATTCCTTTTGTGCTGAGGTGGATAAAATCTCACTGCACATAGCCTACTACTTCAGTCCCCTCAAGAATTCTGTGGTGTACGAACCTCCTCTCCAAGAAAAGAAAATGCAGAGAAGACTCACCACTCGGCAGGCCTTGGAAATTATCCTGAGTGAAGTAAACCCTTGTGACTCAGATGGAGAAGACATAGAACTACAGCCGGATTCGGACTCAGAGCTGTCTGATCTGTATTCAGGTTAAGTTTCATTTCATATTATTTCCTATTTCATTTCAAACCAGTAAGTGGAAAACACCAAAAAAGCAGAGTGGAGTGACATAAATATTTACTCTGCCTTTTTTGTATTGTCCACTTTTTTGTTTGTACTACTTAGCAGACATTCACTGCCATCTGAAGTGCAAAACATTATTAGTTGTTTCTTTGCTTTAGTTGTATCTTTTTATTTAGGAAGATATTTCAGACATTATTTCGATACAGAGAAGGAGATCCTGGAATTATTATTAGTATCTATGCATGCATTTGTGATATCATTTGACTTTTCCATTGCTCACAATTTGAATTTGTTCACACTGCAGATGAGGAGACTGCTCCTCAACCAAAAAAGAGAGCCCGTTTGGGGACTGACCTGACAGAGACAGCGAAAGATGGCACAGTGTGGCGTGAAGAACAGGTGGGGATGCGTCTCCCTTTCACCCCAATCAAAGCGTACGCTGCAGATGGAGAGCCAACGGCTAAGGCCAGGAAAAGTATCTCGAGTCGCCTTCAGAGCTTCCTGTGTTTCATCACTCTTGACATGCTTCATAGCATTCAAGAATGGACTATTCAACATGCACAGGAAACGGAGCATGTTCATTGGTTCATGGCCCTCCCTGAACTAATGGCATTTATTGCAATTTTCATCTTGCGGGGGCTTACCAAGGTTCCATCAATACGTGACTGCTGGTCAGCAAACCTGGGAAACCCACATATCATTGGAACAATGCCGCGAAACCGCTTCCAAGACATCATGCGACACCTACGCTTAGATGACAGGTCCACCCGGAGGGATCGAGCAAAGACTGATAAGTTTGCTGCAATTTCCAGTGTGTGGGGATCATTTGTCACCAATTGCATCACGTCCTACAACCCTGGTCTACATATCACCGTTGATGAACAGCTTTTCCCATCAAAGACTCGCTGCTGTTTCCTGCAGTATATTGCAACTAAACCTGACAAGTTTGGGATCAAGTTTTGGGTGGCTTGCGACCTAAAATCCAAGTACATTTGTAATGTCCTCCCATATCTTGGCAAGGACCCTAGTCGTCCCAGTGGAGAGAGACTGTCTGAAAATGTAGTGATGATGCTGATGGAACCATTCCTAGACAAGGGCAGAAATGTTACCACGGACAATTTCTTCACATCGCTGTCACTTGCTGTCACTTGTCAGACTGATAATACCACCAAAAGGAAGCCAAACACTGTCACCCTTTACAACACCACAAAGTGCGGCGTGGATGTGATGGACCAGATGGTGCGGGAGTACACTGTCCGCACAGGGACACGGCGCTGGCCAGTTGCCGTGTTCTATAACGTGATTGACATGGCAGCACTGAATGCACATGTGCTGTATCAAGCATGCACCGGAAGGCAGGAAAGACGGGTGGACTTCCTGGTGGAGCTTGCAAGAGAGTTGGCTAACTCTCATATGTGTGCGAAGAAGGCAAGAAAAGAACAATTGCTTCGGACACAACCCTCCACACCTAGCCCTGGAAAAAGAGCCATGTGTCAAGTCAAACACCAATGCAAGAACAATCATGCCACTGTGCGATGTGTTCACTGCTACAGATACACATGTGGTAAATGCAGACGGGAGATACCATGGCAGTGCCAGGATTGTGAGTGATTGCTGGAATGTACTCACTCTCTTTTTAATAATATTTGTAAATATGTGTACAAATGGTTGGTTTCTATTTTATTTTGTACTGTTTTTATCAATAAATCTCAGCAACAAAGGAAAAAAAAACATGTGTGTTGATTTCTCCCTAAGATGGCAAAGTGAAACACAAGTTTCCTTGAAGTGGCTCAGCATGGCCCCACATTATTTACATAACAAAAGCAACCGTTCACAGGTGATTAAGGATATTAGCCTAAAGCCTTCCAGCCCATCGGCTGTCCTGTGGGTTTTATAGGTAGAAAAGCCAAATGGCTGCTCTCTGGGACTTCTAGTGTTAACTTTGAAATATGTATGATAAAATGTATACTTTAGTTTTTACAAAGAAAGATTACACTTGAATTGTTGTAATTGTAACCTTTTTAATAAAAAAAATATATTTACAAGGTAGATGTAAACAAACTATTAAAAGGTAAATATAAGCCTTTTCTTTAAATAACTTTTATTGTGTTTTATTATTGACAAATTTGGGGAGAGGATAAATATTCCAAAACTGAAAATACAGTATGAGAATTAACTGCACAATTACTAGACATGTTTTCCTTGGATATTATAGGCCAAATTGCAAGCACAATATGTGGAAAAATAAAAAAGAATTGAGATGCTTCCAACTGTTGCTCTTGCATTCTTGTGGCTCAGTGATTCACCTGAATGAATGGCTAATTAAGTATTCAGGCCCCATTGTCTCTTCGGGTGTGAACCACTACATATACATGATCGTTGACGCCCACTCCGCATATGGCCTTTCTAAACAGAAAGTGCTTTGCAAAATTCAAATCAATGTATTGTGTTATGTGAATGATAAGGCAGGGTGATTTTCACTTCATTTTGAAGAAAAAACACTAGGCAATGACATATTTTAGACAAAAGTCTTATTGGCACATATTTAGAATGTGTTTTATGGCCTTATTTCAGAAACTTTAGTTTTTAGTTTTTTCAATAACCATGCATAAACATTATTCTCTCAAAAATGCAGACATGTACATTCTTGTTGCTCACATTTCATGGTAGCCCTGTTTGTGCTAAATAGTGTGTAATTTTGTTTTGCCATTAATATGTTTATAAGCAACTGAAAAAAGCAAAAATGTCAGGGCATGTCAGAACATCTCAAGGACCCCAAAAACACCTTAGACCCCAGAGGGTTAAATTTAATGAATTTGAATTCGTTTAACCACAATATTTATCTTGAATGTATCTGTGACCTCAGCTCAGATTACTGCCGCGGCAGATTACGTCATAAAGAGAATAAACTGACACCTTTCAAAGTCTGTGATTACAGCGCCACTCAGCGGTAAAAGGCAGCAAATACACATCCCAATTTTGCCGCCGCGGGAACGGCGGCGGTAAAAGTCTCATTCTGGTTGTCCACCATCTGTACTTCTGTTCACTGAAGTACTTCTGTTCGCTAGAAGTTCACTGCAACTTATCCAACATCCTAAAGATAAATTATTATAATTAGAAGATATTTCTAGTGTTATAAAATATTGCATATTAATATTTATTATCGCATATTAATTTTCCAAGCAAAATGTATATTTTAGTCATCTGCGCTCATATTTGGCGCGCATGCGCGCAGCAGCGCTCGTTCAATATGAAGATTAGCAGCAAAATGGATACATTTGCGCGACTTTCTAACATTTACAGATGGAGAATATACCTGTAAAATGTAAGTTTTGCACTGAGGGGAAAAAAACATGTCACAAACGCATAAAACAGCACAAAATATACGCTGTTTGATGGTGGATCGATTTGATCCACGATCGACCTCTAGGGCTGCTTCAGAAACGCGTGCACACGCAATTATCTAGACTTGATAAACCTGGATCAAATTAGCGAGATTGCGTGAACTTCAATTACCTTTTATGGAACCACTTTAGCCCCAACTTATTTGTTAGGCTCATTCAAGTCCGGTTTTGGAGTTTAATCCCCACTTTTCTAAGCGTCTTTTATGGAACAACCCTCTGTGCAGCAAAAATGGGAGACACTTAAACTCTGCGTTTAAACTGTATACAATAGAAAGATTCTCTTCACACAAAGCTACAATAAAACAAACAATATATATCATTGCAATTCATTTAAATAAACAATCAATTAGTCCTATGCAGCAAAAAGTTAGTTAAATAATAAAAGTAGCTAAAGGATCTCTTCACAAAAATTCAAAACAAAAAAGAAAGGAAAATTTACATATACTGCTCAATTAAATGAAAGGCTATCATTTAATCCTCTGCAGCAAAAATAGAGGCCCGCAAAAAACGTATGAAAAAACATTCCATAAACTACCTGCTGCAAAAATTCCCAAACAGGGTCACATTGTTTTGGATAGTGCATGTCAAGGCAATAAAATGCCTTGAAACAAACATCCACAGCCTTGAGGAGAGTCAACTGTTCCAGAGCTTGCCCATTCACCACCACAAAAAACTGTCCAGCCATTCCAAGCTCCAAGACAAAGGGGAAGGGTTTCGCTTCTCTCTGCCTTTCCAGGTACAGCACCATGTTGGTTCCAGACTAAATGAGGGAAAGACAATATCAGACACAGATAATTATTTAAAAGTGTGTCTTAGGTTTTCATAAGAGCAGTCTTAAATTAGTTAAATAACGTCTTAAAATAAAATGCGTGTCAGATCCAAGCAGCAATAACTATGATCATGATTAAAACAATTTATCGTGCAGCCCTACAAACAGGTGTAAAGAAATGAGCCTGCTCTATTGTCCCCTGTTGTTTTACTTACAGGTTGTACATCAATGAATGACGTTCTTGCCTCTTGAACAGTTGGCCGAAAGGAAAATAATAGGAATAATAGGAGAAAAGTAAACTGTTTTGTTACCAACATTCTTCAAACTATCTTCTTTTGTGTTCAGGAGAAGAAAGTCATTCAGGTTTGTAATAACATGAGGGTGAGTAAATGACAGCATTTTCATTTTCGGGTGAACTATCCCTTAAAGCAGTGCTTCTCAAACTGGTCCTGGGGACCCCATACCTCTGCACATTTTGTATATCTCCCTTATCTAACACACCTGATTTAACTCATCAGCTCATTAGTACAGACTGCAAGACTTAAATTGGGTGTGTCTGATGAGGGAGACATAGATTGTACAACAGGATCACTTGGAATAAAAATACATATAGATATCTGCTAAGTTTTCCAATGTTGTGTTTAATAACACTATAAAAGGACCTCAGGTAACATTTTTAAAAAATGCAATTCATGACCCCTTTAAATGCAATTATTTCTTCTGTTTTTAATTTAACATTTCTCCTAACCTGCAGACATGTTGTCTAAATTATTGAGGCCATCCATCTGTCGTTTATCTCTTTTGGCAAAGGCCAGGATCTTGTCAGCAAAGACAGGCAACCAGGATGAGCACATTTTGTCTGCAGCATCAGGGTGAAGAATACTGAAGTCCTGAAATATGTTTTTTTCTCCCTAATCAGACACACCTGATTCAACTCATCAGCTCATTAACCCATGTGATAATGAGCTGATGAATTGAATCAGGTGTGTTTGATTAGGGAGACAAAGAAAACATGCAGTGTTGGGGGTCCTTCAGGAGCAGGGTTGAAGAACACTGAAGTAGAGGAACTTAATATTAAACAATACTTTTGATCTGTCATTGACACCATTATTGGAGAACTAGGCTGTGTTCAGCCCCGACAAAACGTTGCACAACGTTTTTTAAACAGAAACGGTGATGCGTTGAACACACTGTTTTGATGACGCAAAGTTGCAACTATGGCAGCTGAGAAGGCCATTCTTTGTGTTCTTTGTGAAGAATTTTCGGAGCCTGATGAAGTCGGTATAAATGTCGGTATAAATATGTGTTTAATACTACAAAATATGCCCGATGTTACAGTTACTGCACTTGCCGCCCAGAACAAAAGACAACATCCCAATCGAGTGAAGGGATTGCTGAAACTGAAATGAAAGCACACATCTTACCTAATTCAGACTAAAGCACATCTATTTAGCCTCACATACTGACTTTATTTGTAGTTCATACTGTTTTAATACCCTGTATTTTCTTTCTCATTTTTAGGAAAAGCACTTAATTACCATTGTTTATTTCTATACCAAATGTCATACACTTGCAATGAAGCTAAAAATATAAACAACTACATCATTATGTTGATATCCTATATTTTTACAATAAAACTTACGACAAACATGTCTTCTAATATCCTCAGTTGTTGCGTATACTGAGCTGCATCGAACACATTTGTAAATTACTTTCCTTGAACCCATTGTGCGAGTTCACTTTAATGTACTGTAATGAGTGCTTTATATACATGTTGCTGCTGATTGGACTGCAGTTCTGACACACCCACCAAACAAGAGAAAACGTATCTCAAACCCCGTTGCACACCGGTGCACGCCGTTTCCATCAAACATGATGTTCAACCCGGAAACCGTTGCAAAACGTTGCGCACCATTTTGAACTTCAACTTGAACTTGAACTTGAACGTGCCCCTGAACTGTGCTGGACGATGACATCACATGTGAACCGCAGCTGTTTGTGTCAACAATAACATCCATAAAAATAAAAAGTTCAATAAATAATCACCTCATAGTCAATAAGTAAATTCATTCAGAATAGTCAATACTTTACAACAACATCTAATTCATGGAAGCAAATGTATAATGTTAATATTGTTATACATTAAGACAAAACATACATCTTTTGACAAAACTGAAAAAGATAAATCTGAAATCTTATAACTTTAAAATATATTCCAGGTTCCTCAGAAACAGTACAATTCAAATGTACAACAATTCAATTTACAATGCAGTCAATATTAACATTTTCACTCTGGGACAATTCACACAGGGCATTTTAAGTAAATGATAAGCCTCAACACAATTGTAGGTAGCTTGATGCTCTCCTTCTGAATGCCCAAAAGATACTGCAGAAAAGTCAGTGTACGTTTAGTTGGTTTCCTGTACTTAATGTTGAACAGAGAGTAGGCACTCATAGTAAGGCCTACACCCATTGTTATGTCATCAGGTTCATCAGCAAGCAGTTTTTTGCCATTAAGAAAAACTGCAATGCTGCTTTCACCAAATGGGTCTCCTGTAATCACCATAGTTGGTGTGAGGTTCTGTGGAGGCTGTTGGTTGAGAAAAAAAAAGGATAAGATACATTTTTATTACAAAACATTTACATTAATTAATTTTTCACAAACATTTATTCAAAGTGTCTTAAAAATTAGGAACATCAAATGCAACTGGTCACAGAGCTAAAAATATACATAATATACAATGTCATTTTATTGTTGTAGTAAAGCCTTTTATGATTGTGGAGCAGTTAAATGCACAAAATCACTAGCAATAACTGGCAAAATTTTAAGCTGATTATTTTAATTGTCAATGGCCCAAAACATTTGCATGTATATATATAAAAACTTACCTCGTTTATCATGTACAGTCCAGCAGGATCATCATGTAACAGGTACGGCAAGACAAGGATTCCTGCAATGACCATTAGTCCTACAAATATGGAGAAAATAACAGTTTAATAAACTATAAAAACATTTTTTTTTTTAAAGGTTACTGATGTTTCTCTGCAACAGTGCTCCATAAAAGAAATGTGATTTCTCCAATAACTTTTGGGTAGAATTATTACAATATGTACAATAAATATGATCAGTATAAGCACAATGTATTTTAACAATACATATACACATATGAAAAATATAGTTATAGAATACACCCTTTATCACATATAGTAGTTGCTGTGCACAAAGTATTGTTACTGAACAAATTACTTCAAATAGATTATTATGCTGAGTGTGATAGGGGTTCACAAACACAGAAAAAAACTAATAGGGTGAATTCACATTGATTGGGACACTTTTTTGTCATTGAGATAACTAGTAAAAAGTCCCAATCAACCCTACAACAGATAGTTTACTAATATAAACTTTCATTGCTTAATTTCATTGCTTAATTTTTTATTGCTAATTAAAGCAATACAAATATTCACCTTTGTGTGCTTCTTCAGCATGTGATTGAAGTGCTGTGGTGTACATAGCCAGAAGGTCCTTAGCCACACATCTTCTCTGTGCCTCAGTCAGTATTTTCTCTGCAGCGGTCCCAAATCCAGTCAAAATTCTTCTGTCCACATCAATATTATATGTTGTTTTCATTTCTGAAAAAATCTGATTTGACAAAGATCTCTTTAGGAATTACATTACCATAGATATTAATGTCACTTGAAATACTTTTTGAAGCACATTATTGTTTGTATTTAAACAAAATATGTCAATCTTACAATTGCAGGTAAGCGCAAGGCAGGGTACTGAATCAGTATTTTGTGAGTGGTTCTCTCTTTTATGAAGGCATCTCTCTCTCTCGGTTCTCTTCATTTTATCCTTCAGCATGGAGATGTTAGGTTTCTTTTTCTCACATTCTGTCTTCATCTTGCTTATGTGCTGACTTATACTAAATTCATCCTCTGTAGTCACCTGAGTAATGGAAAAAACAATAGTTGTAATAGTTTAACCCCCTGAGGTCGACGGTATCGCCGGCGATACCAGCTCGCTTTTTTTTTATCAGTGTAAAAGAAACTCATGAATACTCTGTTGACTTTGATTTTCCATAGGAGTTCCATACATCAATCGATTCTGTTAAATGTGTATTATTTTTGTGTATACTCACAATAAAAACATAGTGTTGTGCTTTTCGACAAATAAAGAAAAATTAACACGAAGCGAGTTCTGCCTTCTCTCTGTCCGTGTAGTCCATTCTGAAACGCGTCCGAAAATGAACCATAACTCAGTGAATACTTCTCACACATACAAGTGATATATGTCTTTATGAAGCTTGAAATCTCTTCTTTTAAATGAAGTAATTTATATAAAAAACAAATATTCTCATCTTGTGAAATCTGTATTAAAAGAGAGCGATTCCAGTCGACCTAATTAGAGCTAATTCAAATGTAATGTGACTCCGCCCACGGAGAGCGTGCGCTATTCAAACGCAAATGGCTGAGGTAATCCGCGCAATCCTGTGAACGCCCCCATCAGCTCGAGAAAACCAAAACACAAGTTTATTCAGAACATTACTTGCTTACACCGTCTTGCAGCGCTGTGAGGAATAATGAGGAATACGAGGAATACGAGCTGAGGAATACTAGTAAGTTTTTCCTTCTCGGGTTTCTGTTTATTGACGAATGAACGGCATGCGCTCTGTTTTTTCTCCATTATGGACGCGAGCTCTAAAAAAAAAAAACACTAAAAGACTTTCAAACTTTCACAGAGACCTCAAAACAGAAAGTACAAATCCTTTCTTTAAAACGAATTTCGTTTTGTATCAATTGTATCTTAATTTTAATAATTTTTTCATTAACAACTTTCCTGGATTTAAAGTAAATAAGCCTATATCGTCAACGAATGATGATGTTTTAGCAAACTGTATTGCTATACTGAGATGAGTAAAAATCGACTGAAATATGTTGAAATAAAATGTTGGCTATTTGTATAAGCAACGTAAACTGCAAATTAACATTTATATGCCCTAATATTTCATGAAAACAACTTTACAGTCAGGCGAAATATGAAAGACAACATTTTGTTTAGTAGATTTGGGTACAGTTTTTACTGTAGAATATACTGCCTCGTCAAATAAGCTTTTGTTTAGCAATTTCTATATATAAAATAGCCTAATATTTTTGTCAAAAATAAAGTCATCAACTAAGATGTTAGCTGTTCCAATGTTGGCTATATTCAAAGTAATGAATACATAGATAAAATGTAGGCCTATAATCTTTCTCTTTTTTTACAAAGAAAGAGTACACTTGAAATATTGTTGAAATTGTAATTATTGTTGTAATTGTAACCTTTTTAATAAAATAGCACAACATATGTACAAGATAGATGTAAGCAAAATCTTAAATGGTCAATATAAGTCTTCTTCTAAATATCTTTTGTCCAAGCATTGTGGCTCAGCCAGTTTCACACCTGTGTGAATGGCTCATCATTATGCAGAGTGGGTGGTAATTCAGGTGAAAACCACTCCTCGTTCACGCCCCCTCGCATATTGGCTTTCCAAGCAAAACCTGTTTTACATCAATTTAAATCAATGTATGGTTTTATTTGAACGATAAAGCAAGACTATTTTCACATAATTTTGAAGAAAAAACTATAGGCGACGACATCCATTGGTCAAAAGTCTTATTGACACATATTTACTATGTGTTTTGTGGCCTTATTTCAGAAATTTTAGTTTTTAGTTTTTTCAATATCCACGCATAAACATTATTCTCTCAAAAATTAAAACATGTACATACACGTGGCTCACATATTA
The DNA here is from genome assembly GCF_964197995.2 of Scardinius erythrophthalmus. Classification (NCBI taxonomy): domain Eukaryota; kingdom Metazoa; phylum Chordata; class Actinopteri; order Cypriniformes; family Leuciscidae; genus Scardinius; species Scardinius erythrophthalmus. The sequence continues at coordinate 21,245,214 of NC_138222.1, forward strand.
TGGTAGCCCTGTTTGTGCTTTATAGAGTGAATTTACACCTTTGCCATTAATATGTTTATAAGCAACTGAAAAAAGCACAAATGTGAGAGCATGTCAGAACATCTCAAGGGCCCAGAAAACCGCTCAGACTCCAGAGGGTTAAAGTCAACAGTGACCAAAAGAGCAACACTCTCAGACAAATACAAAACTAAGACAAAACTGGAATGATGCAGAACATTTAAATGCAAGTGTATTAAACGTACATCAGCAATTGAAGATGGATCATTTTCATTTTCAGCCAGGCTTCTTTTTTTGCCTTTTCTGATGTATTGTCCTGGCACATTAATTAAATTCAGATCTACAAGAGGTTTCCGTTCCTTCTTGAATTTGTTTCTCAGCATTCCATGCCAGGATTCTGTTGGAAAGTTTTCTTTCATCGACGCAAAACCAGGAGACGTTGGGATCACGTTCAAACAAAGTTATTCTTTATTGAGGACTTCGCGTTGACGTGGCTGCAGGAATCCAACATAATCTAACTAAGGGAACTTTACATGGTATCTTATAGGCATTTTAGGAGGAGGGACTTTTGAAGGTGGAGACAAATTCAAACAAAGCATGTAACAGGTTTAGGTAACACCCTAGACTGAGGGTCTGGCCAATCCTAATTCAATCAGCATAAGGCTCCAAGAGCCATTTGGGTCCGAAAGCCATTTGCAGAACAAAAGGTGAGATTCTCAGTGAATCATTCGTGTGCTAATCCCATCAGTCTGAGTGAAACTGGAGCTTCAAGAGCCATTTAAGACAATAAGGAGAGAACAGGAATTGCAACTTTGCTGAGATCTTAACCTTAACCTGTTAAGCTGCAACCCCACTTTTGAAAAATCCCAAGAAATGACATACCCAAACTGAAACAGATACAGTTCATGAACCCTTTGTACTAAAAGCACAAGTATGATCTCATTTGAAAGCTGACACCTGGCAGTTTATTGTAATGTAGAATTAATTATTGTCATAATGACAAAAAATTGTTATAAATAGCTTCAAAGTTTTGTAAAGTTATTAGAAATTATTTTTTATGAAACATCCTCATGAAAATAAAATTGAAGTTGGCCCTGGAGCAGTCTAGAAATGCACTACAGCTAATGCCACATGTCTAAACATTTTATGTTTAAAATCTTAAGATAATAAGTCCAAAACTCTGTATTTAGTGAAATGTTTTTCAAGACCATGTCATGTGACTTTATTTTGATTTGATGCTAAAATGCTACTGATATTTAGTGTCATCTTCTTACCATCTATGCAGTATATTGTCTTTATTGTTTTGTGGTGCAAACGAGCCCCATTCAGTCTCAGTCTCCCCCTGCACACATTCACACCTCTCCAGCCAGGTTATGGCTCTAAATATGCATTTCTTTTGTCTGCATTAGTTACTAACGACTGGCTATTCACATGCTATTCATATGGTTTCAGTCACTAATTTATTTTCTCAAAGTTCACCCTTACATTCTAAACTGTTTTAAATGCATTTCTTGAATAAAGAAACATTTCAGTAAGCATTCAAAAAATAATAAAAATATAACTTCTAGGTGGCAGGTGCACCTAGGGCTAGCTAGCATGTTAGCTTAGCACACCATCAATACACGACAATTTATGAGATTAAAACCATGTTTGTGCTTATAAACTTACTTTATAAAGCAAATCGAGTATTTTAAATAATTTTCTGTGATCTAATTTGGCTTCAGATAAAAAAATCAGACAGAAAATATACTATTGTATACTGTTCTGCACAATGATAGTCTATATAGATTAGCATTACATTATAAATATAATCTATTATTATGGAAATACCTGGCATGGATTGAAAAACACAGGTAACTCAAATATCATAGCAAACATGTTTATTGTCTTCAAAACGACTGTATCTCCATGTTACAGCCATAGTTACAGCGCGATCTCTTGTTAGCTGTGTGTGTGTTCGAGGCTTCCTGGATTGTCACATGATTATGGCACTTCTTCATGTTCTAATACTGTGCACAGGGCGGCGAGGGCGCCCTCATGCTATTGGTATGAATTGAAAACGCATTAACAGAGTATACAAACGCTCATAATGATTACATCGACGCATTTGGGTATAAATTCAATAAATATTATTCCTGTCTATAGAAATCTGATGTAAACCTATGAGAATATATCAATATTTCTCCAAATCTGCACATTTTTTAGCTAAAAGCCCGGAAGGACGTTGTTTTGTGTATCGCTGTCATGACGACGGCACGGGAGTTTTTTTATGAATGAAAGCGGCTGACGCGCATAATTCATATCAAAGGTATCGACTCATTTTTTCATTTCATAACTCCTGACACAAATTAAGAAATAACTGTCGCTATAAGTTTCTCAGAATACAATAGTGGTCAAATTCTGAAACTTGAGTCTTATATCTTTGTAATGATGTATAGTTTGTCAAGGTATAACATTAAATCTGATAGTAACTTTGAACTATTTATAAAAAAAAACGCTTCAGTGCGCCCGCGCTCTGGCAACGGTTAACAGGTTAAAAACTAAAATCAGTATTCTTCACCGTGATGTTATGTAAGGAAGCATATCTGAAATAGATTCTTAAATTTGTAACCCTTCAGTCCCCTCTTTGAGAGTTCTCAAATACTCTCACAAAATACAAATTTAGACACTTAAAAGTTCATTCTTGTAACTTGAAAAAGTTACAGGCACAAGCATGATCTGTGTTGTTCATCTGTAATTGCATGCTGACACAGAAACAAAACATGCAATTAGGGTCAGTGAAGTCCTTACGAGTAATAGTCTTTTCTGGTTGAAAACTGTTATTTTCTCATGAGCAAGTTTCCGAACCATGAAGAATTATCTTCAGTCAACTGGTGTAATTTTGTTGAAAAATCAAGACTGCTTGTTGGTTAACCCGACATTAACCCGGTGCAGCACTCATGTAATGGTGCAGGCTTGTAGTCTTGATCATGTCGATGGATGACTGAAGGTTTCGTATGTGAGTCTCTGCGTTGTGTATTTTTTCTTTTTCTTTTGTGATTGGCTCGTTCAGCAGTTGTCGTCTTGAGGTTGTGGCTTCATATGCAGGTGAGACGGTCATTGCACATGGGTCTCGGGACAAGTGTTTATCTGCACAGAGTAAGAAAGAAAACAAGAGACGACAGAGCAGTATTTCTTCAAACACTAGGGTTGTATGGTTTTTAGAGTCTGCTGTTGTTGTTTCATTCTTTCCCTATTTCTTAAATTATTTGACACCTATGGACCAGTGAGGTGGGGATAAGAGGGGGGATGAGGAAATCTTCACCACATGGCTGACCCCCGATGCCTGTTGCACTTCGGTTCTTCCATGGGCTCCGCACTGGTCTGTGTGTCCTATTCTGTCCCTGTTGTGTGCACACTGTACAGTGTGTGAGAAAATTGGCACATTTCCATTCTCCAGTGAAACATCAGTCTTAATATACATCATAATACTAGAGCATGGGGGTCTGACTGGAATATTTCTGTGGTATAACATTTAAGGCTGTGAGTATACTGAATGTCCCCCAAACAAAGGCTGTGACAGTCAATAAGTCTTTCATCTTTGTTGTAAGTTACTGGGGAGATTAAGCAATCACAGCCCAAATGGTTAACACCTCAAAAAGCTTACCCACGAGTCCAATGATGAGGGGAGGGGTTGCTTTAAAGTAGCAAACAAATGTAGTAAAAGCTGCATAACATTGTTAACTTGTCTTAAGTTATTTTTGTTTTTTCTACATTCTTTTCCAAAATGTCTGTGCTTGCCACAGTAGAACAACTGGCTTCTCTAGGACATTTGCGTTTCTGTTTCTCTGAATTGACCTTAAAGGAAGCTGCTACAATTTTTACTCTTGCCTTGACATCAGAGTCTCTTTCCCAAGTAGCTAACTTGTCCAAGTTGTTTTGCAGGGTTCTACTGGACCATGTTAATTCTACGTAAGGCAATGCATTTTTATGTTCTGACAGAAGACCCTGAAACCATGCGCGAACTAGGGGACCATTATCACCTAGCACCTTCTCTGAAGTGTCAGCAATTCTGCTGTAAGCTGCAGCGGTCTGGCAAAATCTTTGTGTACTCACAAACAGTTTCACCCTTCTTCTGTACACTACTAGTGAGCTTTGACCAGTCCACGTTCGGTCCAACAATGTTTTTTAACACTTTAACAACTTCCTCTCTCAATTCATCTTTACTGGCCTGTTGCAGTTCAGAATTATTTACAGCACTTTCAAAATCATTGAATTCTGACTCAGTCAAGATCTGTGATATTAGCTTAGTGACTTCAGCTAGAGACATATCGTAGAGCCGCATCTTTTTGGACAACTCTCTCCTAAACTCAGAAAAATTTCTTTGCACTGATGGCAAACTTTCAGCAATTCTCTCAATATCTTTAGGACCTAAAGATGTTTTGACTGCTTGTGGCTGCAATATGGGGGTTGCAAATGCAACTGTATCAACACCTTTTCCCTGAGGCTTTTGTCTAGCTCCGCACACTTCAACTGCATTTACATCTGCATTGACATTGTCCTCTATACTATCAAAAGACTGTAAATCAGGATAGCTTTCATCTGACTGTTGGTTTTCTGAGTCACATTTGGTTGAGGCTTTGTTATGGCCCACATTTGTCTTGAGACAGGACACCTGAGTCTGCAATTGTTTGATCTGTTCTTTTAACTTAGCAATACACTGCGCTTGTTCTTGTGCAATGGATAAGCTAAATTCTCTGTGACAACAGATCATGGCTTTCACATTGTTCTTGCGAATACTGGCTTTTTACAAACTTCAATTGACCATACTTTTTCTGCATCAATGCCAAATTTCTTTGTTAAATTCAATCTGACTTCCTCAGTCACGATTGAGTCCATGTGCTCTCTTAACAAAGACTTAAACTCATTGTCTGTCCATAAAGGTGTAATCGGTCTAGTACTTTTCCTAAACATTTTGTGAATTTCTATGTTACCACACAAACAAACACTAAAAACTTCTCTCTACTGTCTAGAATAGAGGGTACAATCTTATTAGCACATGACGCTAAATCTTCTCTAGCTTACAAAGGATAGGTCTTCTCTAGCAAGAGGATACACACAATATTAACATGTAACTGTTAATCTTCCCTGCCTGGACAACAAACAGAGGATAAATTTCATCTCTAAAAGAAAACTTTTTAGAGAATAACTTAGTTAACCAAACTCTACAGCTGTTTGTTAACTACTTCTCTGAACGGTGCAGAGGAAAACAATTTTGTACTGGTCTGCAATGGTTCTTTGAATGGAGTGAAATTCACCAAGTCCTTTCGTTTGTAGAGAACGATTCCGTCTGGAAAAATTCAGTCTTTGAGATCTTTTTGGAGCTTGAAGTTTCAAGATTCAGATCTTTGAGCTTGTAGTTTTTTTGTTGAGTTTCCTTTTTCTCCATCCGGGTCACAGCACCATCTGTTGGAAAGTTTTCTTTCATCGACGCAAAACCAGGAGACGTTGGGATCACGTTCAAACAAAGTTATTCTTTATTGAGGACTTCGCGTTGACGTGGCTGCAGGAATCCAACATAATCTAACTAAGGGAACTTTACATGGTATCTTATAGGCATTTTAGGAGGAGGGACTTTTGAAGGTGGAGACAAATTCAAATAAAGCATGTAACAGGTTTAGATAACACCCTAGACTGAGGGTCTGGCCAATCCTAATTCAATCAGCATAAGGCTCCAAGAGCCATTTGGGTCCGAAAGCCATTTGCAGAACAAAAGGTGAGATTCTTAGTGAATCATTCGTGTGCTAATCCCATCAGTCTGAGTGATACTGGGGCTTCAAGAGCCATTTAAGACAATAAGGAGAGAACAGGAATTGCAACTTTGCTGAGATCTTAACCTTAAAAACTAAAATCAGTATTCTTCACCGTGATGTTATGTAAGGAAGCATATCTGAAATAGATTCTTAAATTTGTAACCCTTCAATTCCTGCAAACAATTTAATAGTAATACAGGTATTAAAGGGAAAGTTTAATCACAAATGAAACTTCTGACATCACTTACTAATTTTCCTGTTATCATTCACTTCCACTGCATCTCTTATCCATAAGCGAATGGTGATTTTGGCTTTAAATTCTGCTTTTTTCATTGACTTCAATCATGAACCATTTAAATAATAGAAACTATTGAAATAATGTTCAAACTAATGTAGAATTAATACTACTAATTTACTGCTTCAAGTCAAAACATGGGGACATGCTATTTATTTAATAAATTCCATCAAAGGTGGAAAGGACTTAAGCACAAACTTAGGACAGTGATACAATGCAATTTTTATCATAAAAAAATCATCTTACATGTCCAATGCCTGTTTGGTCCCTCAAGTATGGATACATCTCAATAAGTGCAGTACACACTTCTTTATACTGCTGCTGTGTAGGATACCTTAGACAAAATTATACATTTGCAGTTATAAAGTAAATGCTGTGTCATTGTGTACATTGGATAGCAGATCAACTAATATTTACACAGATGTCTATTCAAAATGTAAACATGTTTCCTATTAGTAATAATATATGTCTTACCAAGTTAGGGTGCATATATAGTCAAACAACACCTGCACAATCTGCGACCTCCATTTAGAACGGAATGTTGGCTGGTGCAATTCAGCCATGTTGTTTTCCATTTTTTGTTTCAACAGAGCTGGAAAATCTGGTAATTTGAAAATTGTTGGCCAAGTTTGTCCTTAATTTGTCTCATGAACTATATTAGATGATGGTCCATTTCCACCAGATGAAGTGAGCACTAAGTTACAGGGCAAAATAATCATTAAAGGGCACCTATTATGGAATTTTGAAATTTACCTTTCATGTAGTGTGTAACATAGATCTAAGTGAACAAAAACATCCTGCAAAGTTTGAAATATGAAAGTGCACCGTATATAAAGTTATTGTCTTTCAAAAGTAAGAGTCGACTCTTGAGTCATTTTTATGAATCGTTAGAAGACCGAAGCTTTTTCTCTGACTAGATGATGTCAACTTGTCAAGTTATTTGAATACGATACGCCCACTTACTGCGCTCCAAGGCCAGGGAAAACTTGAAAACATCATGGCGACGAGACGCTAGGTGTGTTCGACATCGGCTGCGGCTGGATGTAACCGTTTATATACTGTCTATGGATGTAACCGATCGGCAAAAGTAGCCGCGTGCAGGCGTGGAGGAGCTGCAAACGGAGACGTGAAGTCGGACACTTTCTGGTTCCCGTAGTGACCGCTCACGTGGTGTTTGCACACTTTACCACAGCTGAAGTGAAATAAATGCAATATTTGCCTAATAATACACAGATGTTTCAGAGACATTTTCATTCAATACTTTATGTATTGCTTCATACAGCGTCTGTTTGAACAAGAATAAAGTTCAACATAAGCTACTATCAATGAAGTGGAGTCTACGTTTTTTAATCAGTTTTAATTTGATAAACAGGTGTTCGAATAAACACGCAAGCTGCATGAAGTCGAACAAGCCTGCTGTGTTCTGAAGTGCGAGTGTGCGACACAAAAGCAAAACTTTTTCTGCACAGAGTCCCGTTGATCACAACTGACTGGGTCATCTGACCAATCACCGCAGATTAGCGTCACGCAAAGGAGGGGTTTGGAAAAATGAGTCGTTGAACGAATCATTTGGGAGTCGGTGAGCAAATCAGGTAAAAATAAATGCATATTATACGACAACAAAAGGGTTTTTTGTCATTGCATTGATGTAAAACTGTTGTTGGGGACTCCCAAAACAACATTAGGAACATTTTAAATGTCATAATAGGTGCCCTTAATATATTTCAAAATGTTCAATTGGACTGATGCTGAACTAAAGTTGAGAAAAACAGAAAACTTCAGATTTAATTAAATTGACTTACTCATGATTCTTGTCCATACTCTTGACGATATTCAGGTTGTCCATCATTCAATTGAATTTAATATCAAGAAATTAAATAATTAACATTTTTTACTTTTTGAGATGAAAATGAAAAAAGTGGGAAAATGGAGGGGGAAAAATATTAACAAAAGGGACTGACTGTAATCCAGTGTCTAAGTGGTATTGATATCTGCCCATCTGACTTCCTGTAAACATCAAGGCAGTGGTAGCCAATCTCCTCGCCAGGTTTCACAACAGTCCATTCATGCTTCTCCTCAACAACACATGAGCTGAAATGATTGTCGAAGTAGGAGGGAATGAACATTTTCCCACACAGAAGCCAAGTCTGATTGACACAGTATATTCCCCGGATCTCCATAAACACTGGTATCTCCTCTGCATGCACTGTGTTGTAGTGACAATGATGTAGTTTCCCACATGGTATGCAACATTGTTTACATGGATGTATTTTGTTTTACTGATAGTCACAGGCACAGAGGTTGTTTTAGACATTAAGGCTTTGCGTGCGTCAATTGGCAGAGCCTCCACAGGAATATTTCGTGTGTCTGCAGTTTCAGTATTGATACCTAGGCAATAAGTATCTGATTGTTCCCAGCACTGTCTAAATTGATGTTGTCTGGCAAGAGTCTTTGAAATGTTTTTAAAGTTCCCAAGAACTGTGGCCACTCTTTTAAAATACTGGTATTTCGCTTCAAAACGGAGACATGACAGATGTACCAGAGGACCATAAGAAAGGATTAACCTTGGATAATGGATCATGTAATGCATCTTCGGGGTGATTTTGCCAGGAAAATGTTGATGGAACGTGGACAAAAACTCAACTATTTTCTCTGAAAGATATGGAATCCAGGATCTCCTTATTACAGGAGCAATGACAATGTCCACTATCTCTCGAAGAAGGAGGTAAAGACTCCATAGACAGTCGGTTTCTGGAATTTGTTCTGCAATCATGAATGGCAGTAGTCGAAAAAGAGTAAGATTCTCCATAGCACTGCCTCCCAAACGGCCACTTTTGAGAGCTCTGTCTGAGAGTGGTACAGGTTTTGATGACACAAAATTTTTGCTATATGGAAAGTTCTCAATCTCATAATTTAATTCACTTAGTGCAAAAAATTTCGATTTTAGCCACTGGGAGATACTTAGACTAAGGACCATTGGTATGATCCCTTCATGGAAATCATGCATAATGTCCGGTGGAAAGAGGTGTAATATTGGAGAGGACACATGCTCCAACTTTGAAAGGCAACAGGCATTAGTGATCCCATAGACTGATGAGTTTGCTGAATCTTCTTCAACAGCATCAAGATGATACTTGCAATTGGCAGCATTCCTCATGATGAACTCATCCTCTGTGAATTTAGTCTTGATGTCATTTGCATTTGCCAGACAAAAGGGGCAAACTCTTCCAGTTGAAAAACTTCTGGTGAGTCCTGCTAAGGCATGAGCAGATAGGTTATCTGCTGATACAGATGCCACTGTACCATTAAATAACCTACTTTCTCCGTCACATGACAACATAAGCCCAGTAGTTTCCAACATTGCAAGATCAGTAATAAGAGGCTGAAGTACTTCAGCATAAGATGTTAGTTAATTTTTGAGGAACCGATGGTGGACCAGTGTTAACAAATAAATGTTTTGTAGCTTGGATGTATCCTTGTGGTCCAGATTTCCCAGCTTAAAATAGACAGCAGTTAGTTTGTGTCTTCCTCTTTTTGAGCCAAGTGGATTGACCACTTCAAATTCATCCACATAAAAATGGAGACGTAAGCTGTGAAAGGTCATGTGTCTGTTTGATTTAAACACTTCATCATCTGTGAAATCTGTGAGAATTTCATCATTTACAGATTGGGCTCTTTTAAGAGTAGCCCAAATATCTTTGTTCTTTGCAACCTTTTGCAGCAAAGCAAGCAGAGGAATGTACTGGAATGAAACGATTGTTTCATTCTCTTGTTTATTGAGGAATATCTCAATGGGTTGTATCATATCCAGCTCTTTGATGCAGTATTGTTCCAGCATCCATTCAGAACTAATGCTCTTAACCCCCTGGGGTCGACGGTATCGCCGGCGATACCAGCTCGCTTTTTTTCAGTTCAGTTCAAAAGAAATTAATTTTGCTCTGTGGACTTTGATATTACAAGCAAGTTTCATACATCAATCGATTCTGTTAAATGTGTATTATTTTTGTGTATACTCACAATAAAAACAAAGTGTTGTGCTTTTTGCCAAATAAAGAAAAATAAACGTGATGCGAGTTCTGCCTTCTCTCTGTCAGTGAAGACCATTCTGAAACGCGTCCGAAAATGAACTGTAACTCAGCGAATACTCAGTCAAACAGGCATACAGACACACAGGCATGAAGCTTGAATTATCTTCTTTTAAATGAGGTAATTTATATAAAAAACAAATATTCTCATCTTGTGAAATCTGTATTAAAAGAGAGCGATTCCAGTCGAGCTAATTAGAGCTCATTCAAAGGTAATGTGACTCCGCCCACGGAGAGCGCGTGCTATTCAAACGCAAATTACTGAGGCAATCCAAGCAAACCTGTGAACGCCCCCATATCAGCTCGAGAAAACACAAGTTTATTCATATCATTGTAGCCTACGTGTTTACACCATCTGGCAGCGCTGTGAGGAATAATAATAATGGAGAATCTACCTCAGAGTGCGGGTATTGCAGGAGAGAGGATCCGAATATGTAGTAAGTTTTTTTTCCTTCTCAAGTTAATCGCGTTTCTGTGAATGAATGAAAGGCAGCCGCAGAGATGCGCGCTGTTTACCACAGCTCGCAAAAAGACAGTTTAAATTTAAATTGCGTCTCTGTGTGAATGAATGATGATGTTTTAGCAAACTGTATTGCTATACTGAGTTGAGTGAAAATCGACAGAAATATGTTGAAATAAAATGTAGGCTATTTGCATAAGCAACGTATTAAACTGAAAATTAACATTTATATGCCCTAATATTTTATAAAAACAACGTTACAGTCAGGCATTTCTGTTTGTGAATGAATGTTTCGGTTTTAGCAAACTGTATTGCTATACTGAGTAAAAATCGACTGAAATATGTTGAAATAAAATGTATTTGTATAAGCAACGTATTAAACTGCAAATTAACATTTATATTTCTTATAATAAAAATGAAAGACCTATGTTACAGACATATGAAAGACAACATTTCGTTGATTAGTTTTGGATAGATTATACATTTTTACTGTAAAATATCTGGCACCTCAAATAAGCTTTTGTTTGCCAATATTTGCTCATGTTAAATATAGTATGTTTTGTCAAAAATAAAGTTATCAAATAATCAATCAAATCCTTACCTTTGAAATATGTATGATGAAATGTATACTTTAGTTTTTACAAAGAAAGTTTACACTTGAATTGTTGTTGCAATTGTAACCTTTTTAATAAAAAAATATATTTACAAGGTAGATGTAAACAAACTATTAAAAGGTAAATATAAGCCTTTTCTTTAAATAATTTTTATTGTGTTTTATTAGTGACAAATTTGGGGAGAGGATAAATATTCCAAAACTGAAAATACAGTATGAGAATTAACTGCACAATTACTAGACATGTTTTCCTTGGATATTATAGGCCAAATTGCAAGCACAATATGTGAAAAAATAAAAAAGAATTGAGATGCTTCCAACTGTTGCTCTTGCATTCTTGTGGCTCAGTGACTCACCTGAATGAAAGGGTCATTAAGTATGCAGGCCCCATTGTCTCTTCAGGTGTGAACCACTAAATATGCATGATCGTTGACGCCCACTCCGCATATTGCCTTTCCAAACAGAAAGTGCTTTGCTAAATTCAAATCAATGTATTGTGTTATGTGAATGATAAGGCAGGGTGATTTTCACATAATTTTGAAGAAAAAACACTAGGTGATGACATCCATTAGACAAAAGTCTTATTGGCACATATTTAGAATGTGTTTTATGGCCTTATTTCAGAAACTTTAGTTTTTAGTTTTTTCAATAACCATGCATAAACATTATTCTCTCAAAAATGCAGACATGTACATTATTGTTGCTCACATATTATGGTAGCCCTGTTTGTGCTAAATAGTGTGTAATTTTTTTTTGCCATTAATATGTTTATAAGCAACTGAAAAAAGCACAAATGTCAGGGCATGTCAGAACATCTCAAGGACCCCAAAAACAGCCTAGACCCCAGAGGGTTAATGCACTGCTCAAAAAACAAGCCATTACTTAGCAAAGCCTGGAGCTCATGGTCATCTTCAATGTTTATTTGCTTATTTGTCAGATGAAAACGGATGGCTTCTGTGTAATGTGTGATAAATGTGTCGCATCGGTTCTGACTTTTCTGTACAACTGCTGGCACTGTGTGTTTTTCACGCATTTTTAAAACAAGCAAGCAAAGGCTTTTTTTTAAACCTTCAATTAATTGTTTGTGGCTGAAGGTTTGTAACCTTCAGTTAAGGTTGCAAGACTTTTGATCAGTCTGTATAAGGTCACAGACTTCTTCGGGATATCTGATTCTAAATCATGCTCATCTTCTTGTACTATGCCCGATCCTAAATCAGGCTCAGCATGTTGATGGCTGTCCACTGTATGATTGCGTTTTAACAGTTCCTTGTGTTTTCGATAAACATGAGAACGGTAGGAAGTAAAACAACTACTGTTATGGCTGCACCCATTAAGTCCACAAGTTATGTGGAAATGAGGCTCATGTTGATGGTATAGTCCAATGTGTTTGAGTAAATGGGTAAGATATAATGTCTTCTTGTTGCACAGTGGGCAATTATAAACAGCCATTGTTGAACTATTTACACACCTTCAAAAGACGGGGCAAGTGCACATAGGTCATTTCTTGTCAGCCAGCAAATGACATCAGAAACTGTCCACTGCCTCACATTAGAGATGTCCCTATAAAAGCCAATTCATGAGTCAATTCTTATGCTCATCAAGGATATATTTATTTGATGAAATAGAAACAGTCTGATACTGCTCCATAGAGCTTTGATTATGAGGCGTGTCTTAACCGAACCAGGAAAAAACAACAACTCTTCACTCAATTGGATAGACCTACAACCAATCAGAGCAACGCAGTAAGTTCTCTTTCATTCATGATTTGTTATTAATAACTTAAACAGAATCATCAGCTGAAATCTGCGCGGATTATCAAAAAATACAACACCACATTTATAGGACATAAAAGGGTCTCTGCGGCAAAAGTGAAAGTAAAAGCACAGAAAAGCACCCGTTTCAAAAAAAGGATATATCAAAGTTTATATAACAGGGTCGGGAACCGACCATACACTCGCACATCTGTATAAAAGTGAAGTCAACGCATCTTGACCTCGTGGGTTTTTGTGAGAGGAGTTTGTCAAAGGCTGGAGAAATTATCTTTAAAAAAAGAATTAGCCTAAGTCCTTCCACAGCAGAGAAATTAATATTTTTTTTAATAAAAATCTATAAAAAAGTGAGACATTGTGGCTTGATTTCTTTTATTAATACTCATTTTTCATGACCAAAATAACATTATGCACAGTGAGGAGCCTACAGGTTACAAGCTTCACATATTAGAAAAATACAATAATAAAAAAACACATTTTTAATGGCTCGTCAAGGTTGTTTCAGATCAGCACCTGCAAGTGTCGCCCGTTTAGACGGGTGTCGGATTGTTTCAAAGGCTCGACACAATATGGCACATTTCAACTGTTTCATTGTTTCACGAAGCCTCGATCTGCCTACCACCAGTTCTCTGTTCGTCTTTTAAAATGAATGCGCTGTCGATTTCTTTTATAACAGACGCGATAGCGGAATCTAAACATCTTAATTCTCCAGCTGTAGTCATCTTTTGTTGAAAACCAATTCAATCCAAGCGCTATTTGATGACGTGGGTGATTACGTAACCGCAGATCATCTGTCCATCATCGATTAAAGCCCGCCCTGGCAATTTGATTGGCTCGGCCTTCTGGGAGCCGAGCATAATTACTCCTCAACGGATCGAGTCCAGACCGAACTTCCCGACCAAAAATGTTGTGGCCGGGGTTTGGGCTGGCACCCAGGCTAAGTAAAAACAGTAATATTGTAAAATATTAAAACAAATTTAAAATGTTTTCTATTTTAATATTAAAAAGTATATATTATTCCTATGATGTCAAAGCTGAATTTGCAGCATCATTACTGCAGTCTTCAGTGGCTCATGATCCTTTAGAAATTATTCTAATATGCTGATTAGAGTAAATGAATAAAAAATATAGCCACAAATGGCAATCATTGGGGACCAAGCACCAATGGCCCGTGTGGACAATTAGTGATTCAATTGAAATGTATAGTTTTAGTTTAGTTATAGACTAATAGTTTAGAATTTGCTGTTAGCCTCCCGAACATCTGAAAATTTTTTATGAAACTTAACATGTTTGCTCAAAATGACTTGTTCTCCATACGTGGAGAGTTTTGAGAAGTTTGGACTTTGTGCACAAAACATATAGGAATAATAGTCATAAGAGGCACATAAATTGATGTATTTGCTAAAAAATTGCTAACAATAATAATAATAAAAAAAAAAAAAAAAAAATAAAAAAAAAAATATATATATATATATATATATATATATATATATATATATATATATATATATATATATATATATATAAATGAGAAGGAAGAAGAAAAAAATCAGTACAAACATAATAGGGTTCCTTTGGTGCTTGGACCCCTAATTCATAAACTGATTTAAAAAAATACATTTCTGCTAGTGTTTTAATGAATAAGGCCTGATTGACAAGAATCATTTCAGTTATTTCGAAGTCCAGAAATATAGGCCTACTACTTACATTTGTTGCAGCTCAGTGAAACCCCAATTTCATAGTAAAGTATACTGGATGTTCTGAGGACAGAAAAAGATCAAAGGAAATGGTTAGGGTAAATAAATAATAATATACAGTTTGTACAGTATAAAAATCATTATGTCTTCCATAACGAAAATGAACCATGGTTTTACTACAAATAAAACAAAAACATGGTTATTATAGTTATACCATGGTAACCACAAATTAACCATGGTTTTACCATGGTATTTGTAGTAAAACTGTAGTTATACAAATGCTGATCAATCCGACAGAAAACAATGTTTAACCTGTTAAGCTGCAACCCCACTTTTGAAAAATCCCCAGAAATAACATACCCAAACTGAAACAGATACAGTTCATGAACCCTTTTTACTAAAAGCACAAGTATGATCTCATTTGAAAGCTGACACCTGGCAGTTTATTGTAAATGTAGAATTAATTATTGTCATAATGAAAAAAATTGTTATAAATAGCTTTAAATTTTTGTTATTAGAAATTTATTTAAGTTATTTAAGTTATTAGAAATTTATTTTTATGAAACATCTTCATGAAAATAAAATTGAAGTTGACCCTGTAGCAATCTAGAAATGCACTACAGCTAAAGCCACATGTCTAAACATTTTATGTTTAAAATCTGAAGATGATAAGTCTAAAACTCTGTATTTAGTTACATTTTTTTCAAGATAGAAGCACCTAGAGCTAGCTAGCATGTTAGCTTAGCACACCATCAATACATGACAATTTATGAGATTAAAACCATGTTTGTGCTCCAAACTTACTTTAAAACGCAAGTGAAGTGTTTTAAATAATCTTCTGTGATCTAATTTGACATCAGAGTGCCAAACGCTCATAAAGATTACATCGACGCATTTGGGTATAAATTCAATAAATATTATTCCTGTCTATAGAAATCTGATGTAAACCTATGAGAATCTATCAATATTTCTCCAAATCTGCACATTTTTGAGCTAAAAGCCCTGAGGGAAGTTGTTTTGTGTATCGCTGTCATGACGACAGCACAGAGTTTTTTTTATGAATGAAAGCGGCTGACGCGCATAATTCATATTAAAGGTATCGACTCATTTTTTCATTTCATAACTCCTGACACAAATTAAGACATAACTGTCGCTATAAGTTTCTCAGAATACAATAGTGGTCAAATACTGAAACTTGAGTATTATATCTTTTTAATGAAGTATAGTTTGTCAAGGTATAACATTAAATCTGATAGTAAATTTGAACTAAATAAAAAAAAAAAAAACGCTTCAGTGCGCGGGCGCACTGGCAACGGTTAACAGGTTAACGACACTACACTTTTACTATAATAAACCCTTGGTTCATTTTCGTAAGTGTATGAAAAGTATCCTTAACCCTCTGGGGTCTGGGCTGTTTTTGGGGCCCTTGAGATGTTCTGACATGCCCTGACATTTGTGCTTTTTTCAGTTGCTTATAAACATATTAATGGCAAAGGTGTAAATTCACTCTATAAAGCACAAACAGGGCTACCATAATATGTGAGCCAAGTGTATGTACATGTTTTCATTTTTGAGAGAATAATGTTTATGCATGGTTATTGAAAAAACTAAAAACTAAAATTTCTGAAATAAGGCCACAAAACACATAGTAAATATGTGTCAATAAGACTTTTGACTAATGGATGTCCTCGCCTAGAGTTTTTTCTTCAAAATTATGTGAAAATAGTCTTGCTTTATCGTTCACATAAAACCATACATTGATTTAAATTGATGTAAAACAGGTTTTGCTTGGAAAGCCAATATGCGAGGGGGGCGTGAACGAGGAGTGGTTTACACCTTAGAATACAATGTCCCACCCACTCTGCATAATGACTCTGCATAATTAGCCATTCATTCAGGTGCGACACTGACTGAGCCACAATGCAAGGACAAAAGATATATTTAGAAGAAGACTTATATTGACCATTTAAGATTTTGCTTACATCTATCTTGTAAATATGTTTTGCTATTTTATTAAAAAGGTTACAATTACAACAATAATTACAATTTCAACAATATTTCAAGTGTACTCTTTCTTTGTAAAAAAAAATATTATAGGCCTACATTTTATCTATGTTTTCATTACTTTCATATTTCGCCTGACTGTAACGTTGTTTTCATGAAATATTAGGGCATATTGTTAATTTGCAGTTTAATACGTTGCTTATACAAATAGCCTACATTTTATTTCAACATATTTCAGTCGATTTCTACTCCTCTCAGTATAGCAATACAATTTGCTAAAACATCATCATTCATTCACACACGCGATTTAAATTTAAACTGTCTTTGCCAGCTGTGGTAAACAGCGCGCATCTCTGCCGTTCATTCATTCATAAACAGAAACCCACGTGAAGAAATTCACGTGAGAAGGAAAAAACTTACTAGTATTCCTCAGCTCGCTCCTCGATATACCCGCACTTCTGAGGGACATTTTCCATTATTATTATTCCTCACAGCGCTGCAAGACGGTGTAAACAAGTAATGATCTGAATAAACTTGTGTTTTCTCGAGCTGATATGGGGGCGTTCACAGGATTGCGCGGATTGCCTCAGCCATTTGCGTTTGAATAGCGTGCGCTCTCCGTTGGTGGAGTCACATTACATCTGAATCAGCTGTAATTAGCTCGACTGGAATCGCTCTCTTTTAATACAGATTTCACAAGATGAGAATATTTGTTTTTTATATAAATTACTTCATTTAAAAGAAGAGAATTCCAGCTTCATGCCTGTGTGTCTGTATGCCTGATTGACTGAGTATTCGCTGAGTTATTGTTCATTTTCGGACGCGTTTCAGAATGGACTTCACTGGCAGAGAGAAGGCAGAACTCACCTCGTGTTTATTTTTCTTTATTTGGCAAAAAGCACAACACTGTTTTTATTGTGAGTATACACAAAAATAATACACATTTACCAGAATCGATTGATGTATGAAACTTGTTTAGTAAAATCAAAGTCAAAAGAGTATTTCGGGTCTCAATTCAACTCATAAGGAAAAAAGCGAGCAGATCACGTCGGCGTGATTGCCGACCTCTGAGGGTTAAAACATGTAAACTCAACTTTTGTATGTTAAAAAAAGAGCGTGCTGCATTGTCTAAAAGTTAACATAATAACTAAAATCATTGTTTGTGATTTAACAGTGCAGTGCTCATTTCGTCCCACAAAGTTCTTTCGTTAGCATCGCAGCTAAAACATTCAGTCCTATTCTGCTATAAGCCTACTGTCAATGTTTAACGTTAGCCTAATATTAAGCGGATAAAAATTTTAAAACAGACATTTTTAAACAGCCATACAATTAAGTGTGTTAGTGTGTCAATGTGTGTACACATAGTATATATTTTGAATACTAATTTTGGCGACTTTACTTACCTTTAATGGGGAGGTCACATGAGTTCTTTTGATTATATGAGCTGTTATTTTTTTTTTTTTGAAATTGCGTTGCGCGCGAGCAGGACGCAAGAGAGTTCTTCTTCTTCTTCTTCTTCTTCTGATTAATAATTATAATAATAATAATTAGGGCTGCACGATTTGGGGAAAATGTCATATTGCGATAATTGAGGTCAATATTGCGATTACGATTGCGATATGCGATATAATAAACAAATGGTCAACTTGCTTGGTTCTCAAGGAAAATAAATGCACACACAGATTAGTGATAATCAGCCTAAAGAAAAAAGTTCTTTAGTCAAGAGCAGTGAGTGTTTTTCTCTGTTCCCTTTGTTCTTTGATTAACTTTAGCGACAGATTTTTTTTTTTTTTATTGCATTTTAACAAGAACAAAACATAATTTACATACAAGAGTACATATAACCATACATGTCAGGGGTAAAGAAAAATAATAATAAAAAAAAGCAAAAAAAAAAAAAAAAAAAAATAGAGTAACTTTAGCGACAGATGTAATTAGTGGCTACTGTGTACTATCCCTTTAAGACCACCCGCTGTCAGAGACGCGGATCTCACATGCGCCTCATTCTTTCACGAGTCATCACAACTCTTCATGTTCATCATAAGACTACTCTTATGTTATGAAGACACTCGACAAAAAGACATTTTGGCATAATTGTGTTATTGTTTGTTCTAGCTCGAAAGAGAACTGTATTCTGTCATGCTGTTTTGTGCGCACGCACGATATTAGCGCGAGTCTTTCTGTCTGTCACAGTCAGGACATTCACAGGCAGCGCGTTCATTTTGGCATACATGTGTGTTGTTCGTTCTACCGTGAAAGAGAACTTGATACTGGCGAGTGTCTATCTGTGTGTGTGTGTGTGTGTGTGGAGGACATTCACAGGCAGCTCGTTCTTTTATGTATTATCGCGCATGAATGGTTTAAAAGCATTTGCATTAATAAGTGCGTTAACAGCGCTAATTTGTTTATTTAATATAAAATCGCAACATTTTGCGTCATATAATCGCGTAGGCTTGACATCGCGATTGCGATACGATTAATCGTGCAGCACTAATAATAATAATACTTTTTTTTTTCAAAGATTGTAATAGGTTTCATCATGGCAATAACAACATAAAGATAACTAATTGTATTAATTGTTGAGCAGTTTAAGCAATAGCTTAAAAGCAGTTTAATCAAAATTTCACTTCTAATAATGCACTGTTTATTTCAATATGAAATGTTAAAAATAATAGATTTTTTTATTATTGACGTATTTTTTGTGGACATGATGTAACCACTAGATGTCTATAGGCTATATTAATATAAATCTGGGTTGTAAAATGCCTGATTGCTTTTTCTTTCTTCTTTTTTTTATGTTTAGGCCTATATGAAGTGTAATGTTTTACATGAGTACAGTCAAACCTAAACACAAAGCATTACCCATAATCTATTCAATAAAAATGTAACAAAAATTAACAAAAATGTGTGATCTGATCTCAACCTCTTGTCTTCTGGCTAACTGGTAAACAATCTCAAAATGAGATCTTTGGGTTCCTCCAGATGCTGGCTTTTACAAAAGAGGTCCTCCAGGAACCACTTAAATGTTACAGGTCTTACAAGAACCCTTTCATAGAATATGAGTTCCTCTAACTTCCCCCAAAGCACTTCGACGTCTCACGGTAATGAAAAGGTGCCTCCAGAACCTCAACACTGAATACAAAGTGCTTAAAGAATCAGATAAGTTCCTGAAAGAACCGCAAAGACAGTCAATGGTTCGACCAGTAACCCTATTATAGGAGAAATAGCTTTGAGGAACTTAACCCTCTGGGGACCAAAAACGCGCCCGCGCGTTTTGCTCGTTTTTTTTTTTTTGCAATGAAAATAAACACTAAATGCTCTGTTAATTTTGATCTTTCATTTTCGTGTAATACATCAATCGATCCTGTTCAGTTTCTATTTTTTTTCTGTATACTCACAATAAAAATAAAGTGTTTTGCTTTTTGACAAATAAAGAAACTTTAACATGATGCGATTTCTGCCTTCTCTCTGTCAGTAAACTCCCATTTGAAACGCGTTCGAAAATGATCTATAACTCCGCGAAAATTCAGTCAAACAGGCAAACAGACCCACGGGCATAAAGCTTGAGATTGCATCTTTTAAATGAAGTCATTTATATAAAAAACAAATATTATCAGCTTCTGTAATCTGTATAAAAAGAGAGCGATTCCAGTCGAGCTCATTACGAGCTCATTGACTTTAATTCGTTCACGCCTACTCACGGAGCGCGCTATTCACAAGATAATGTGCTAAGCCCTCTATGCAAAACAGGTAAACGCCCCCAAGCAAATGCATTAAACGCTTCAAGTTTCATCATTTCGTCACCTGCGCGTTGGGAAGATGACACGGTACACCGGTGCGGAAGCCCTTCAGTTCGTCCTGGATACTAGCGACAAAGAGTCCAGATTTTCATCAGAAGAGGAGCATGACTACTCTGATGACGACCGTTTGTATTTTGAAGAGCGAATTGATGCAGCCGTGGATAGAATTTCGGATGAGTAAGTATTTATTCTTACTTGCATTAGTTGACAAGCTATTCAAAACATGAGCTTACATATTATACTGGGTGGACTTGCCATCCAGAGTATTGACATTTGATATCTACCTATATTCAACACGATCTAATGAAAGTGCATATCTATACCATGAATTTAATATCTCATACCATTTCAACGTCAAAAATGTTTTGTTTTGTTTTTTTGTGTACATATGCTACACCCCTTGGTTAGGAAATTTGTATTTGTATGTGTAGCCTAAATGATATGTTTAGATCATTATGTATGAAAGATAGAATTTAGAAATTATTTTAGAAAGTAGGCCTAGTAGGTGTTTAGATTATATTTTGACTATATAAATGCTGCCTCATTATCATTAACGATGCATGCTCGCAAATATCAGTTGTAAATGTGTGTAAATGTGCTGAAATGTGTAAATATACCCAGTTAATGAAGTGCACAAATGTGTTAGGCTAATGTTTGCGGTGTGCCTCTCCGGTAATGGCCCATTGACACGCATATAGGCTTATTGCACGCGTCTAAAATTATTTACATCAGTTAGTCATTATAGACTAATGCTACTATAGTTATATTTATGTAATAATATTCTTCAACTTTTTTAAAAGGAATGTAGCTTCATCACTTCCTCCGCCTGCAACTCGGAGTGCGCTTAGCAACACAGTCAGAAATCAGAAAGCGTAAGTACATATTTACCCACTATTTTACCCGCATCAACGGGGCATAAGCATTTACTGTGAGATACCTGCCTTTACTTTTGTTTTTACAAAATTACAATAAAACAGATTGAAAAACAAAACATTTGAATCTCCTCATTCTTTGTTCAGGCTGCCTCACTCGATGGCCCATTAGCACTTGGGAGAGCGTCTATGTCACACCCCTGGTCTGAATCTCATTAATATTGATGACCCATTACCACTCCCACGCATAAACCTCTTCTGACAAAAAAACTGTTTTACAATGTTTAAATCAATGTAGTGTTTTATGTGAACAATTAGGCAGGATGATTTTCACATAATTTTGAAGCTAGAACTCAAAGGGACAACATCAATTAGTCAAAAGTCTTGTGGACACATATTTAATATGTGTTTTGTGTTCTTAAATCAGCAACTTTAATTTAATTTTTTTCCAATAACCACGCATAAACATTATTCTCTTAAAAATACAAACATCTACATACACGTTGCTTGCATATTATGGTAGCCCTGTTTGTGCTATATAGAGTGAATTTACACCTTTGCCATTAACATGTTTATAAATAACTGAAAAAAGCACAAATATCAAGGCATGTCAGAACATCTCAAGGACCCCAAAAACAGCTTGGTCCCCAGAGGGTTAAAATACATTTTGAAGTTCATCGAGTATCCGACAGGATATCTGAGGCACCTTTAGTTTTTACAGTGTAAGATACAAAAAGTGTCATACCTGGCCTATATGTCGTTCCTTTAAATTTCACCCAGGCTGGTACATACATCTCTGTGTGGGCTGGAACATTTTCCAAGCCTCCTTGGATATCATGACATCTCTCAAGGTCTGCAAGAATAGTGCTGTGACCTGGGCCCACTTCAATGGGGTGATCAAAGACATTTCCAGAAAAGAAATTGTAACACAGCATTACTTGATGTCTAATGGCCATAGTTTTACAGATATTCTTGAAGTTGCATGTGACATGGCTTATGCGTTTAAAGAAGTTATACTTTGCTTCAAACCGCATAGTCCAATACTGCATCAATGGCCCAAGCTGTCTTATGGCTCTTGGATAATGCAACATGAAGTGGTGTTTAGGTTTTAGATGTTGCTGTGGGTACAACTCAAGAAACATAGTATGGTGTTCCTCTATGAGCCACTTCAAGTAGATTGTACTTCCAACAGTGAGAGATACTGAAAAAATCAATTCCAAGCAGGAAAGGAGGAGAAGCAGTAGCTGCCAGAACCTATTTGACTCTGGAACTAGATCTCCCATCATTAGAGGCAGCAGTCTCAAAAAGCACCACATCTGTGCTGCTGTCTGTTTCATGGTCCCATCTTTTTTACGCAGGTAATTCTGTGTAATCAGAGAAGGCTTGTTGTGGGCATCACTGAAGCCATAATCAAAGCTGGTGATCCTGCAATTTAATGTATCTAATGTGAAGTGTCCTTCCTCAATCAGTGAGTTGAGCATCAGTGAGCATAATTGCTTGCAAAGCTTTCGGTGAATTCAAGAACTCCATTTAGTGCCAAGTTATCACCAACAACCTGGCAAATGCTGACTTTTACTTTTCCATCAAATGATGGTGTTTTGATATCCACACCCTCTTTCTCCAAAGATTTTATGTCCTCCACTACAGGCTTTAAAACCTTATCAATGCCATAGGTTTTGGCGTCATCAGTTTTGTAGACTGCCAGCAGAAAAAGCGAGGATAAGCTAGAAAGCAGCTCTTTTGGTAAACATTTGATGGCAAAATACATAAACCCTACTTTGTGGACAGATGTCTTTGAGCCAAGTGGATTCACAGTCTCTACATCATCAATATAATTAAGGAGAGGAATAGAGACCTCCTGAGAGAACAGGGCATGGTTTTGGTAGAGCTCACCATCACAAAAGTCTTGCAGGAGACCATAAGTGCTCTTCTGCCATGCAACAACTTTGGACATGATGCCTCATGTTCAAGTATCCTTTTCAGGAGTGGTCTAAGTGGAATGCGCTGAAACGTGTCACTCGTTGAAATTTGTTTTACTGAACCACTGCTGGAATCTATGTGCTGAACATAGGAAATGCCAGGGAAAGTCTCCTCTATTGGCTGAATAAAGTTTCCAGACTGCATCAAATATTTCATTTGCTTATATTCAGTCTCTAAGCCTTTGAAAGGCTCAGATGCTGCCTGGAATTGATGATTCAATTCCTGTGCCTCTATGCTTTTGTCCTGCCCAAGAGCCTTAAGGAAAGACATAGTTCTATCCTGAAGCTTGGAGACTATATCTGACAACAGACTTGAGGTTTCTTGTACTGTAAAATTTACTGCAGAAAAAGTCTGTGAAGACTTTTGAGTTTTGCCAGGAAAAGAGCTACCCTATCTGTCATATCCTCTTCCTCCAAATCATCCATGTCACTGACCCCACCAATGTCAGACTCTTCCATGCATGAATGCTCTTGAGCATCCAGTGCCTCAAATGTTGAAATGGGTGCTTGGTCAGCATTACTTCTAGATGCATTGTTAGTCTCATTGTGGGCATTATTGTGTTGAAGTAAGTGCCTTCTGTACGACCTCATATAAAAAAAAGTCCTCCGACAACCATGCTGATTGCATTCAAAATGTGTCGAAGCACTGTTAATACTGTGGACTGCTCTTAAGTGGGTAAAAAACTGTTTAAAGTCAGCTATGATAGCTTGGCATTGAAAACACCTATAATGCATTATAGACTTAAAAATTTCAGTTCTTTGAAATGTTTTAAAAAATTTAACCGCATACCAATTTTGGGGATGAGTGTTGCAATTGTGTTCTCATCCAGCAACAGGAAGCTGTCATCATCTATCTGCTCATCTAAAAGGAAGATAACACAAACAAACAAGGCTATCTATGAAATTACACTGACATAGACTTGGCACAGAAGTGGTATCCTATGCCAGCCCTACAATGTAAGTGATTTAAATTCACCCTACAGGGTTTGACATTAAGCCTTGTCATGTGCTTGTACATTGGACAAGTAAATTGGCCATTCATGTTTTTGATCTTATTGTGAATGGTGTAGCAAACTTGGTTAAGTGGTAGGGCTGGCATTGGATGCAACTGTGAAAAAAATATTATCTACAAAGAAAGAGAATTTGAAATTCAAAATTGTTCATCACATACTTACTAGCAAATTTTTCAATGAGGCACTCAAGATTCCAGTTGATGAGTTTTTGTTGAACAAAATTGTCCATTGCTGTAAAAGAACAGAAGGAAACATCTGATTAGTAATATATTTACAAAGTTAGCTGTGCAGATGATGAACACCTGTGTCTGATTTTAGTAATTGGCGTGGAGAGACCGGATATAAGCCGGAGCGTGGCAGAGAGAGAGGGAGAGAGACGAGCTGGGACCTCGCTGTGTGCTGCTGGGAGCTGAAAGTTTCACTACGAGAATTCTGAGTTATTGTGTTTGTTGTTGCTGTGCACGTGCACGGTGAACGCGCTTTGTGCGCACCTTTTGTTTATTTGTAAGAAACGTGAATAAACGAGAGTCCCAGCTCAAGCCGACCCCTGTCTTCTTCCTTCCTTGTCAATATTGAACTGAACTTCATCACACTAGTGCCGAAACCCGAGAAGGAAGAAGATCGCCGCCGCCATGCAGTCCCCGCCAGGAACACCATTTGTGGACATCATCCAGTCACTCGCCGGTCTTCACCAAGAGCAACACCAACATCTGCTGGCGATCAAGGAGCAGGATAAACGCTTCGAGGCGCTCCTCCGGTCCCAGCATGAAGGCCGCGAGTTGTTCCGGAGCTGGGTAGACCGGGAGGTTCGGGCCATCCCCTCATCTAAGGACAGTGCATCTCCTCTGCCGCTCAACAAGATGGGACCTCATGATGATCCGGAGGCATTTTTGGATTTATTTGAAAAATCGGCAAAGGATCGGGGATGGCCCACCGAGGACTGGCCAATGCGGCTTATCCCTCTGCTGTCAGGAGAAGCGCAGATAGCCGCCCACCAACTGCCAGTCCAAAACCTCCTGGTCTACCGGGACCTCAAGCGTGCCATCCTCCAGCGGGTCGGTCGGACACCGGAGCAACATCGCCAGCAGTTCAGGACCCTGACCCTGGAAGAGTTCGGCCGACCCTTCGTGATGGCACAGCAGCTCCGGGACTCCTGCCGCAAATGGTTGATGGCCGACAATAGCGACATCGAGGGTGTGATCGATCGTGTGGTACTGGAGCAGTTCGTGGCCAGGCTGCCTAGGAAAACCGCGCAGTGGGTCCAGTGCCACCGCCCGACGTCGCTGAACCAGGCCATCCAGCTGGCGGAGGACCAGATGGTGGCGTGCCCAGGGGTCGGCGACCCCTTACCATCCGCATCTCTCTCTCTCTCTCTCTCCCCCTCCCCTCTCTCTCTCCAAACCTGTTCCACTTCCTAGGTCCCGTGGAGGGCTCCCGCCGAAGCCAGCGCCTAGGTGGAGAACGGGTTACTCGGCGGAGCCAACAGCTGCACCCAGGGCTCCTCCCAGGGGAGGGAGTTCGACCACGGGATTCTTCACACCGCCAACTCCATCACCGCTCTCTCCACGCCAATCGCTTGACCCGCTTCCTGCCGCCAGGGCGGCGGTAAAGTCTGGGCCGGCCTGTTGGCGCTGTGGGGACCCAGGACATTTTATTGACAGATGTCCAGTGATGGAGGTGGGGACATTGATCCGGGTCCCCGACGCGCCACAGGCTGCCCTCGATCAAGCTGGCCTATACCAAATACAAGTGAGTATCAAGGGGGGTACATATCAGGCTCTGGTGGATTCAGGATGTAACCAATCCACCATCCATCAAAGCCCGATTCAACCTAGGGCATTGGATAATAGCCGCATGGTTAAGGTTCGGTGTGTGCACGGGGAAGTGGTGAATTATCCTATTTTGCCTGTGGATATTCAATTCAGGGGAGAAAAGCATAGAATAGAGGTGGCAGTTAATTCGCACCTCCGGCATCCGATAATTTTGGGAACTAATTGGCCCTCATTCAATAAATTATTGGGATATTTATGTTCGGATGCCTCTTGGGGAAAAAGAGAGAAGAGTAGAATAGCGGTTGCACAGTTAGGAGAAGCTGAACCGGAACCTCCGGAGCCTGTTTCAGGGGAACAGAGTACTCTGGAGCGAAATATCCTCCCTGAGCATGATGATTTTCCCCTGGAACAGTCCCGGGATGAAACGCTGAAAAATGCCTTTGATCAGGTTCGTTCTATCGACGGTCAGCTTCTTCATCCTGATCAACCGCTCTCCTATCCTTCTTTTTCAATTTTAAAAGATAAGTTGTATCGGGTGACCCAAGACGCCCAGACAAAGCAAGATACAACCCAGTTACTGATACCTAAAAGCCGTCGGGAAATGCTTTTCCAGGCGGCTCATTGTAATCCAATGGCCGGGCATTTAGGACAAACGGCTACACTAAACCGTCTCATGGCCCGGTTCTTTTGGCCGGGCATTCACGAGAATGTGCGCAGGTGGTGCGCGTCTTGTTGTGAATGTCAGTTGGTGAATCCACCGGCCACCCCAAAAGCACCATTGTGCCCCCTACCATTAATGCAGGTCCCCTTCGAACGAATTGGTATGGACCTCATCGGGCCATTAGAACGGTCAGCGCGAGGACACCGCTTTGCATTGGTTCTGGTGGACTATGCAACGCGATATCCTGAAGCAGTGCCTCTCCGCACTATTTCTGCTAAAAGTGTGGCGAGCGCACTGTTTCAATTAATCTCCCGGGTGGGGATTCCGAAAGAAATCCTCACCGATCAGGGCACGGCGTTTATGTCACGTACTATTCACGAGCTTTACGAATTGTTGGGCATTAAATCGATTCGAACAAGTGTCTATCACCCACAGACAGACGGGCTGGTCGAACGGTTTAACCGCACGTTAAAATCCATGATTCGTAAGTTCGTACATGAAGACGCCAAAAATTGGGATAAGTGGTTAGAACCCCTCTTGTTCGCTGTACGGGAGGTCCCGCAAGCCTCCACGGGGTTTTCCCCCTTCGAGCTTCTCTATGGACGTCAGCCCCGTGGGGTGTTAGATGTCCTTAGAGAGACTTGGGAGGACGGACCTTCTAATAGCAAAAATGAAATTCAATATGTCATGGACCTGAGAACAAAACTCCACACTCTGGGGCGGCTATCAATGGAGAATTTGTTACAGGCACAGGACAAACAGAGTCGGTTGTACAACAGGGGGGCTAGACTACGTCAATTTGCACCGGGAGATAAAGTGCTTGTATTACTCCCTACTTCTAGTTCAAAATTGCTCGCGAAGTGGCAAGGACCCTTCGAGGTCACACGGCGAGTTGGTGATCTCAACTATGAGGTGGTTCGAACGGACAGCGGCGGAGCACATCAATTATATCACCTCAACCTGCTAAAAAAATGGTCTGAGGCAGAATCAGTGATGCTGGCGACGGTAGTAAGTGGGGAGGAGGATCTCGGTCCAGAAGTGAGTTCAAAGTCGCAATCTCTCGCTCTGGCCCCTGGAGGAGACCACCTCTCACCCTCGCAGCTCACTGACATAAAATCAGTACAAGCAGATTTTGCTGATGTGTTTTCGCCCCTGCCTGGTCGAACGAATCTCATTCAGCACCATGTTGAGACTGAGCCGGGCGTGGTTGTTCGCAGCCGGCCGTATAGATTACCAGAACATAAGAAAAAAGTGGTTCAAAATGAATTAGAAGCGATGCTAGAAATGGGAGTAATAGAAGAATCCAACAGTGACTGGGCGAGCCCGATAGTTTTAGTTCCTAAAACGGACGGCTCAGTACGGTTCTGTGTGGATTACAGAAAGGTGAATGCTGTGTCGAAATTCGACGCATATCCAATGCCTAGGGTTGACGAATTGCTTGATCGACTAGGCACTGCTCGTTTTTATTCGACACTGGACTTAACTAAGGGTTATTGGCAGATCCCCTTGTCTCCCATGACCAAAGAAAAAACAGCTTTCACAACGCCGTTCGGATTACACCAATTTGTTACTCTTCCGTTCGGATTGTTCGGGGCTCCGGCCACCTTTCAGCGTCTGATGGACAGAATTCTCCGGCCGCATGCTGCATATGCCGCTGCATACCTGGATGATATCATCATTTATAGTGGTGATTGGCAGCGACATATGCAGCATTTGCGAGCTGTCCTGAAGACGCTGAGAAGGGCTGGGCTCAGGGCCAATCCGAAAAAGTGTGCAATTGGGCGGGTGGAAGTAAGATATCTGGGTTTCCACTTGGGTCATGGACAGGTGCGTCCACAAATTGACAAGACGGCAGCAGTTGCGACTTGTCCAAGACCCAAGACCAAAAAGGAGGTTAGACAGTTCCTGGGGCTGGCAGGTTATTATAGAAGGTTTGTACCTAATTTTTCGGACACTGCCAGCCTGCTGACTGATTTAACTAAAAAGGAAGCACCAGATAGGGTCCAGTGGACGGAGCAGTGTCAGCAGGCTTTCACCCAGATAAAGGCTGCTCTGGGTGGCGGTCCGCTCTTAAATGCTCCTGACTTTTCTCTCCCCTTTATTCTACAGACAGACGCATCGGACAGGGGGTTGGGCGCTGTCCTGTCCCAGGAGGTGGAGGGTGAAGAACGGCCGGTGCTGTACATCAGTCGCAAGCTCTCTAAGAGAGAGACGATGTACAGCACCATAGAGAAAGAGTGTCTGGCAATCAGATGGGCTGTTCTCACCCTCCGCTACTACCTCCTGGGGCGGGAGTTCACCCTCTGTTCGGACCACGCTCCCCTGCAGTGGCTCCACCGCATGAAAGATACCAACGCGCAGATCACCCGTTGGTATCTAGCTTTACAACCGTTTAAATTCCAGGTGATCCACAGGCCGGGTGTACAGATGGCTGTGGCTGACTTTCTCTCCAGGAGGAGGGGGGGGGGAGGCTGCAGACCGGATGGCTCCCCGGCCTGAGTCGGGCGGTGGGGGTATGTGGCGAGGGGGGCGTGGTTTTGCGGAGTCTGTAGCGGGAGAGAGAGGACGGAGCAGAGCGGAGCGTAAGTAGGTCAAGTGCAGATGATGAACACCTGTGTCTGATTTCAGTAATTGGCGTGGAGAGACCGGATATAAGCCGGAGCGCGGCAGAGAGAGAGGGAGAGAGACGAGCTGGGACCTCGCTGTGTGCTGCTGGGAGCTGAAAGTTTCACTACGAGAATTCTGAGTTATTGTGTTTGTTGTTGCTGTGCACGTGCACGGTGAACGCGCTTTGTGCGCACCTTTTGTTTATTTGTAAGAAACGTGAATAAACAAGAGTCCCAGCTCAAGCCGACCCCTGTCTTCTTCCTTCCTTGTCAATATTGAACTGAACTTCATCACACTGGACAATGACTTTCTACAGAGCTGCTTTATAGCCAAATTTAACTAAGGCCCACGCACCCAAACACAGAGAACATAATGCAACATAATAAAATATTTATGTAAAGCTACCTTTCGAAAATGACTAACAAAATCAGATAAATAATAGGTAGACTTACAGCTTCTTTAGCTTGTGCAGCCGCTAGCCACTAGCCAGTGACGTTATCCAACACTGAGTCAGTCAATCAGTAACGTTAGCCTAGTCTGTTTCAAGTAGCCTACAAGAAACCAGTGCGCAAAATTTCTGGAAATAAAACAACAACAACAACTGTATTTAGACATTGTGTGACCGTTTGGAATAATTGATGACAGACCGTGTAAAAATAATGAATGTTATGTGTAGCCTAACGGTCGCTAGTTCGACAGGCGCAAATTCTAGAGCATTCGTGTTAAATAATGTAATGTTAAGGGTCCGTCGTCAATATTTCACAGTTAATTTCTACATAACTTCTTCTTATTGACTTGCCGACTACTTAACGTTAGGATAGTTTTAATAAAACAGTGTTACTCACCTTTACTCTCGCTCCTCGTCCTCCTGTTGGCGTTGTGATTTGGACAAAAGATTTGGTTATTATTGGGGGCCAAGCACGGAAGGTGCAGAGGCACCTATTGTTTCCATTCGTGTTCTTATTAGGGGCCAAGCACAGAATGTGCGTAGGCACCTATTGTAATCATTGGCGTTCTTATTAGGGGTTCAAGGACGAAGTGCTGAAAACCTTTTGTAATTGTTAGGATTTTTAGGGGTTCAAGCATATAGTGCTGAACACCTATTGTAATTGTAAGGATTTTTAGGGGTTCAAGCACGAAGTGCTGAACAACTATTGTAATTGTTAGGATTTTTATTATTATTATTATTATTAGGGGTTCAATCACAAAGTGCTGAAAACCTATTGTAATTTTAGGATTTTTAGGGGTTCAAGCATATAGTGCTGAATACCTATTGTAATTGTTAGGATTTTTAGGGGTTCAAGCAAGAAGTGCTGAACAACTATTGTAATTGTTAGGATTTTTAATATTATTATTAGGGGTTCAAGCACGAAGTGCTGAACACCTATTGTAATTGTTAGGATTTTTATTATTAGGGGTTCAAGCACGAAGTGCTGAACACCTATTGTAATTGTTAGGATTTTTATTATTAGGGGTTCAATCACAAAGTGGTGGTACAATTGTTGATTGTGTATCAACAATAGGTGGCGCTACAGCGATCAACAATGCATAACTCCTACACCGTTTATTGTATACTCAAGTGTCTTATATCATTGGAAACCTTGAGTCCAGACAAACAAAATGTAGTTGTATATGTCACGATGTGTGCAGGCAAATGAAGACCAGGAAGGCAAAGGTTCAAATACTAAAGTGTTTTACTCAAACAATAACTCAGGAGAAGCAAATCAGTGCAGGCGACTGACTCTGGATCAGCTGTGCAGGCGACTGACTCTGGATCAGCTGTGCAGGCGACTGGCTCTGGATCAGCTGGGCCGATGAGAGGAGGGAGATCGGAGAAGTCATCATCCCTGGAGATAAGCTCGGTTGTGCAGATGACTGGCTCAGGTTCTGGCTTTACTGGGCAGGCGACTAGAGACTTGACTGGAAGATCCAACGGGATGTGGAGATCGGGCTGGACGAGAGGGTCAGGCTGGATGAGAGGATCGTCCACGACTCCCACTGTGAGGGAAGAGCCACACACCCACAGGGTGCGGTCGATGAAGGGGAGATGAAGATCATCCAACAACAACATCTGTTCAAGTGGACTGCTCAACCCTCTCCAAAACGCCATCTTTAGAATTTCAAGATCTTTACTCACATCTTGATAGTAGACGAGGAATTTTTCCACATACTCCTCCAAAGACAGTTTAGTTTAGTTTTTTTAGGTTGGTTCTTCTGTCACGATGTGTGCAGGCAAATGAAGACCAGGAAGGCAAAGGTTCAAATACTAAAGTGTTTTACTCAAACAATAACTCAGGAGAAGCAAATAATCAGAATACACACGCCAACATTGACGAGAACCGACAAACACTAAAGGAAAACACAGGGCTTAAATACATAGGGACTAACAAGATAATTAACGAGGAAATTAACAGGGCACAGGTGAGTGAAATTACTAATTAGACAGACTGGGGAAAACTAGGTTACAGGGACTAAACCAAAAACACAGAAACAGGGTATACATGAAACCGAATGCAATAAAGACAGTCCAAAACACAAACGGAAACGTGACAGTATATCTCCACCAGCAAATTTTCCCGCCATTTTGAATTTTCTTAAAAATCTACTTTTTCATACTCCTCAGTCCGTTTGTCAAATTCACTTGAAACTTGTCATGCATCATCAAGGGACCCTCATGGCAAAATGTTGTCAAAAGAATTACGATCAGTGATTCATGCTCGCCATGGGACGGCAAAACATTTGAAGCAGACGGGGCCACTTTCACTAAAATGGCTCTTGAAAGCATTGAGATATTTTCACCAAACTTGTTATACTCAAAAAATCCGCAGCAATTCACCACTTGCTGGCGCTATAATACAAAAAAGGCATAAAACAGCTTATAACTACGCTACCATTAGTTCGATTGACTTGAAAATGGGCATGCAGTGTCTTTGTCCAGGGTGCCATGCCTTTCTATGAGGACATTGGCGTATCTCGAAAAACATGGCCGCCATTAGCCAGTGAAGTTTGAGCACATATTAGACAAGGTTAACAGAGGCCTATCGGAACAATACACGGTGGGCATGTTCGACTCATGGCCCTAGAGGTCTGTCAGAATTTTGAAAGAAATCGGCCACTAGATGGCGCTAACGAGTTTTATGTCTCTGTAATCACGTTGTGTTTCTCACATCCACACAATATCCATATCATTTGATAGATCTCCGCATACTGAACAACTTGGCTACAAGAACCACTGTTGTCAATCAAATCATTTGTTAAATATTTGAGATTATTTGAAAACTCTACTTTTTCAAACTCCTCAAAGGCCGTTTGTTGGATTTTGCTCGAAACTTCACATGCATCATCTAGGGACCCTCATGGCAAAAAGTTGTCAAAAGAAATTCGATCAATGTAACCGTTTAGCAGATACAATTTTTTATGTATTTCTGGAATGGCCCATTGTGAGTAACATGTCTATATATTGTGTGCACAAAGTAGATGTGTAGATATGGAGAACAACTGATTTTGAAGAAACATGGCAGGTTTCAAGGATTTCTGATGCTAGGGGGGCTCACAGTGCATTCTATCAAACATTTCAACTGAAGATGAAGCCTTTAATACTACTGTTGTCCACAAGAGGGACAAAAAATCTTTTTAATCTAATCTTTATCATTATCCAGCATTGGCTGATAAACAAATGTTTAAAACCATTATTTTTTTTCAAAGAATTAGGGTGCACTGGCACTATAGATTTATATCATTTGTGTATTCTCCATCACACATATTTGTCTTTGAATAGTTGGCATGAAGGTCTTAAATGCTTGAACCCTGTAAATTGCTGCTTGCAGCTATATTTATTATTATCTATTATTATTATTATTATTATTATTAGTCATCAACACTAATACATCCTGGTGTGTATTCTTCATGTTCCCAGTATGTAACTATTATTCTGCAGAATCTCTAGCCACTTCATAATTACCTTTTTGAACTGCACATCCATCAGAACAATCACTTTGTAAGGCCTGCCCAACCGGTCCAACGACAGTTTCCGATAAGGTCAGGTCTGGCCCAAATATTTTTCCAATTGTCTATGAATTCTATATTATTTTGCGGACACCACTTAGACAGCCAGCCATTGAGTGAGGACAGTCTATTGCTGTAATTACTGTGCCTGACATTGTACTTGCGAGTTCACACACCTCTTTAACGTTAATTTTGGTGATCTCTGACTGACGAAGTTGAACATCATTAGTGTCGACGTGAATAATAATCTTTGAGAATTTACGATTAGCATTAGCCAGCACTTTTAAATTTGCTTTGATGTCAGGTGCTCTGGCCCCCGGCAAACATGTGACTCTGGTGGCTGGTGTCTCTATTTTCACGTTCCTTGTAATAGAATCACCAATAACTAGGGCACATTCAACAGGATTCTCAGTGGGTGTTTCACTGAGTGGGGAGAACCTGTTTAGTGTTGTATGTTGTAATCAGAACGAAAGAGTGATGTTTTGTCCCGGGACTACTCACGGTCACCCAGTTGCCCTGCTGCACGGGCTCTACAGCCGGAACCAAACAATGTACAGAGTTCACTAAGCTAGTCGCAACCAAAGCAGTATCTAAAGCCCTTGCACTCTTACAATCCTCGAATAAAGTTTGGATGTGTGTCTCTCGTTCTGAAATCTTCTCTGTCAGCCTGACTATCTCCCTGCATTTATCACATGTAAATCCTTCATTGCTGACAGAGAATACTATACTATACATGTGACATGAAGTGCAAGTGACGTGAGAGAAAAGACGGCAAGCACTAGGGCTGTACTCAACCAAAGAAAATCTTGGTCGACTTAAGTCCTTAAGTTTTCGACTAAAAATCGACTAAAAATGACGTTAGAAAAAAAAACGTTAAATGAATTAGCTGCGCACTGTGCGCAGTACTTGGTAGCCTTGTTGTCCGCCTAAATGAATTATAAATAAACATAAACTAGTAGGCTATTTGCAGTATTAAATCGTTTTTGACGTAATTAATTTGCACTGAAATGAGTCTGACACACGAGTCTGTCGGCTGTCGGCTCTGACAGCGTTGCATCACGTTCACCTGCGCAATATCATAGCCTATGATTTCTGAAAATAGTACTGTTGTCAACTAGTGATATCATGACAAGAACTTTTGAGGAATATGTAACATAATTTAGACAATTGTTTCTGTCATATGTATTATAATAACTGACAGACTCTATAATTTCAGCCGCTCTGTGCAGCTCGCACAGAGTGAGGCTGAACCTATTTTTTACAGTCTATGGGCTGAACATATATGGAGCTCAGCTTCGCGGCTGAGACACGAATAGACTATTAACTTAAAGCTTTTACTCTTAAACACAAAAGGCACGTCCACTTTAATAAAAAAATTATATTTATTAAACAAACCAGATCACGTAATATTCAGCAAACCTTCTAGTAGCCTACTTTCTTCAATCTGTCCGTCTTCTCCGGTGAGTTGGGCTAATCCAAAAGAAGTGAAAACAAGAGGGGTGTTCTGAAGACAGACTGTTACCTGTGAAACAGGGGTGCTCTGAAAACACCCCCATTAGCAATTAGTGCTTTCCACCTGATGAAATGAACGCGGCAAAACTGATTACCGGTAAATGAACCCGACAAAACTAATGAAATGAACGCGGCAAAAAATCGACCAATCAGAATTTTGGTCGAGCCAGAACGTATCGACCAAATAATCGACTAATTGACTGGGAGAATACAGCCCTAGCAAGCACGGATGGCAGCTTAACAGGCTAGCGAGAGACTAGCGTGTTGTGCTAGCGATAACGATTTAGATAAAAGTTAGCAATGTCAAATTTATGTGATAGGCAATATTAGACAATATCTAAAATATCAAAACAGAAGGCTATACAGAGCTTACAGACACAGACCAGCAGCAAGGCAGACAGGAGCAGTCGATCTGCAGACAGGAGCAAAATCAAAGGTCTGGAGGTCAAAGGTCATGGCCACTACTACAGATATAAGCCGACCAATATTACTTCTCTGATAGTAAGCTTGGGTTTGGTTATGCCATGGTTTCCCACATACACTTAACTAGAGTAACATTACAATAAACAGAGGTAAGACCATTTAGTTTGGTCGAGCAACATTTGGCTGTCCTAAATGGAAATTCCCTTTTTGTCTTTACAAACCAGGTACACTTGAATAAGTGCCAAATATTAGACTCCAGTCCGTCACTAATCTGACGCAGATTTGCAGAAAACAATGGATACAGCGTAATCTACTAAAATTAATAATTTCAGAGTAAGTCAATATAAATCCAAATGTAAAAATGTATTATTAGTCAGGTAAATGTATCATGCCAATTACATAATCAGTTCAAAGATAATAAAAACATCAAATGCTCTGGAATAAAGAGAAAAGATGTAAACCTGACATTAGAAATATACACAATGAAGACATCCAGCATTACGGGCTGACCTGAACCACAAATCGCCCCGAGCCCCTTGGTGTATTCCTTTAAGTACTCAGACGAGGCAGAAGCTTATTTCACATGGAAAGATGAGCTAACAATGGGAATATGCATTAATCATGGTCTCTAGGATTTAACACCTTTTGAGGACAGTATGCCATTTGCAAGAAAGACCCACCCTCCTCTGTAAGCCAGATATCTCTAAACTCTTAAAAACTTTATTACCTTTTGGTTTACTTCTGTGGGGATGAGACCATTGTACCAGTCACACTGAGACATTTCAAATGATACCAAACATGTATAGTGTTGTATGATAATTGTTCACTTTAAACCATATAGATGTTTGGGTGAATTTCAGGTGATCTCAGTATGAGAGAGAGAAGGGATGGGGGAAGAGGGGGTCAAGGGAAAGAGATGTAAATTAATACAATACTGAGGTGATTGAGTCAGTGTGGTTCCGTCTTGGATGGGGATGCTAGTTTCTCAAGAGAAAGTTCAAATGTGAATTTCCTTTGTTTTCTCAGAGAGTTGCCCTCTCTTCCAGTTCTTTCAGTTTTTCCAGTCTTACAACTTTAAATTATACTTATGCATTATGGTCATCAAAATTAACTTAATCCTCATGCTACATGATAAAATTTTTTTTTTACTTGATAAAGGGACCCTCTTTTTTCTCTCATTATTTTCATATGGCCACCAATGCCTCACAGTGTTATTGGACTTTCAGCCAATTATAAAATGTGGTGAATGTTCTCATCTGTTTCAGGAAAATGCCATCACACCCAGCAATGGCTTCCTATTTCCCACCACAGACTGGCTGATTGGAAACCACTCAGATGAGCTTACCCCGTGGATCCCTGTAATAGCAGCCAGGCAAGTCATGAAAATTAGCACTAGTGTTAAAAAGACACCTGCTCTCCAGTAAATTAATCTAAAGTGATTAGATAATTCATTCTGTGGTAATTTTCCCAGGTTGTGGTATCAGTGCCAGTAAATAAATGAGCATTTAAAATTCTTTGTGGTTTACAATGACCTATTATGTATTTAGATTCATATAATTTGATGTTTAATTCTGGAAGTTCTATTCAACTTGCAACGAAAGAGTAAAACTAACTCATTTCAGTTCTTGATATTTTTTTTTTTATACTCTACCTTTCAAAAATTTGGATTCAGTCAAATAAACTCAGCAAAATATGAACTATCATCTATCTTTAGGCTGCTTTTACTTCCAGCAAAGGTCTCAACGTGTAAATATTTGTATTATCAAAAGCATTTAAAAATTAGCAATTCTCATTGCCTCCCTGCAGCAAGCCTATAGCATGTTCACGCAGGTGAGCAGGGACTCTGGGCATCTTTCTGGTGTTTTTTTAGTCAGTTTAAAGGTCTCTTTAATGTCTTAAGTTATTGTAGCTGTTCACCCAAAAATTTAAATCGTCATCATTTACTCACCCTCATTAATGAATCTGAGAGATTTCTGTCCCTCCACTACGCAACGACCAATTTGGCTTTTCAAAAAGTTCATTAAAAAAACATAAAACTAATCCATGTGAATTGTGTGGTTTAGTCATTTAAACATGATCACCTTAGCCTGGCAAGCCAGACCTACATCAAGATGTTAGGTCTGGCAACTCACCATAGACACGGCTCAATCCGAGGGGCGGGATAAACGGCTGTCTTTCAAATTCCCTCTGCACGCAATAGGACAGCGCTTCAACCAACCAGAGCATTTTCCCATCAGCGGAGCTAACGTTAGTTGATAGATTCAACTTTTTTAATCTGGCCAGCAAAACTATGAACACATCTTCCTTTTTTAAGAATGACTTAAGTGCAGTTCTTTGCTCTTTTCTCAAAGAAAAACTTAACTCCAAGTCCTCCAGAGTCGTGGCCAAAGCCGATTCGAAAGACTGTTCTCCAGCAGCAGCCGGCATTCTTTGTTTTCAAGTAGCAGGGAACCGTCGCAACTCTTTCGTCATTATGTTAAGCCCGCCCCGCCTACTCTATACACGATGTGATTGGCCTGACCTAATTTAGGTTTTTCCAGCTTGAAAGTCAACGGAGAGTTGCTAGACTACCCTGGCTGCAAAATAAATTTTGCTGCCGCTAGGGTGCGTCTAGATTTCTAGGCTACGATCACCTTATATAATGAACAGATTGAATTGAGGCTTTTATAAACATGTAAACATTGAACGACTAGAGGGTGAGTAAATGATGACAGAATTAAAAATTTTGGGCGAGCTAACCGTTTAAGTATCTACCACCTGTGAACTTAGTGTCTTAAAGGATTAGTTCACTTTAAAATGAAATTTCTGTCATCATTTACTCTCCTTCAAGTTGTTTCAAACCTGTATGAATTTCTTTCTTCTGTTGAATGTCGGTAACCAAACAGTTAATGCACCCCATTGACTTCCATAGTATTATTATTTTTTTATGATGTTTTATTAACAAAGTTCGGGAGGAGCACGTTCAAATAATCAAGTAATCAATCAACTCATCAAACAATTACCATGTCTACCCTATCAGCATGAGAGGAAGCATATATATTCACTCTGTCAACTCATCTAACTTCCTTGACAGTTTTCAGCATTTGGCCTCGCCCTACCTTCCTATCATTCCCGAAATGAGCTCTCCCGTCCAATGAAGAATCTTTCGTCCTTCAGGAATCTTTGCCGCAAATCTCTGGTGTTGTCACGCGGGCGTCAGGCCAAACAAACGGGTCCTCATCACCACGGGCGAAACATCCGCGATCTCCTTCCGCGCATTGCTCTAAACTGGACCATTCAATAATTCCTGCAATAGAGAAATGGACTATAAGGCCCGCCGAGCACCACGCTCGCGTCTCGGGCAATG
The DNA here is from genome assembly GCF_964197995.2 of Scardinius erythrophthalmus. Taxonomy (NCBI): domain Eukaryota; kingdom Metazoa; phylum Chordata; class Actinopteri; order Cypriniformes; family Leuciscidae; genus Scardinius; species Scardinius erythrophthalmus. The sequence goes on from NC_138222.1 coordinate 21,283,916, forward strand.
CCGCCCTCTTCACACGAACAAACGGGTCTTTCTCCAAGACCAGGCCGCCGCAGCTGGCCCTCAGTAAGCCGCGATTCAGATTCAGTCCCGGCCGGCCAGCTCACACTCTAGACCCGCTGGCTCTACTCCGTGAGTGCTCAGCTCAAAACCTTCTCATTTTTGTCCCTGGTTAAATTTCGCATCGCTTCAGTCGAGTCTCAAGCACAGTTATGCCATCTGGATATTAATTTTGATCGGGGGAATACACGTTTTAAACGGTTTCTGTTCAAATTATTTGACGTCATTAACGCGCTGCTTCCTTGTGGCTTAAACTCTCACGTACAAACAGTAGCTCGCACATTGGATTGCACGCACACAGAATCATTAAGAACCTATCGTTAACGTTGTTTTGCAATTTATCTACAAAATCGCTTCGAAACTTCGTTATAGCAAAAAAAAAAAAAAAAAAGATTCAGAACGAACAAAATCGGCAGGTAATGTGACCCATAGAAATGAAGAGAAATTTTAGATTAAATACACACAAGCAGTGTGTTTCCACGGCAAAGTTTGAAGTCCTTAGTGATTTTAAAACACAATTGGATAAATTCAAGGCGCAAAATTCTATGAAGCTTTGTCTTTTACCGTAAGTGAGTCTATTTTGAACTTGGCTAAATAAATGAACCAGCAACCGATAAAGGAACAAACGATCATCTAAATCAGATTGTACTTTGCTGTTTGATGATCAAACAACTACAGTATCAAATCGATGCGTTATCAAATCAGGTTATAAACCATTTAGGCTTCTAATGTATTCATTCAAAATAAATAAAATAAAAATAATTTAGCAATCGATCTCTCAGCCCCACACGGTTCTGGTGAGCTTTGGATTCCAGTCACCCAGGATAAACCATGGGTCTAGCCACATCCATTGAATTCTGGGCATTAACTTGGATACAATTAATTTCCAGGCTGCACTGCACTGCACTGCAAAGGATATTTCTGGTTTCATCCACCTTCTCAGACATTTTAAGCTGTCCTAAACGCGAACTACTATCTTCGCTCGGCCACTTAAACTTCAGATGTGCATAATCCTGCAAGGCTGCTCTCTAAACTCTAAACCTACAAGCTCAACATATCCACCTTTCCCCACCGTTCCCGTAGGATCCCATTTGCTTCTCACATTGCCACAGCAGTGTCATCTCCTCCGCTCCCACAGCAGCTCCATCTCTGCCGTTCCTCTGGTTAAACTTCTTCACTGTCACAGCAGTCCATTCTGCTCCCACTGGAGTCCAGTTTCTCTGGCTAACATTGACTTCACTGCCGCAGCAGTGATGTCTCCCCACGCTCCTGCAGGAGCTCAGTTTCTCTAGCTAATGTTCTCCACTGCCGCAGCAGTGATGTGACCATTGGCTCCCGCAGGAGCTTAGTTTCTGTCTAACCTTCCTTAAATAATTGAATGGCCTGTCCTTTTCTATAAAAAATCTGATTTCTCTCCCTGTGGATATCCAACTGTACACCGACGCAGCTCCCTCTATCGGTTTCGGGGGATTCTACCAAGGCCGTTGGTTCAAGTTTACATGGCCCGCCCAGCTGTTAGACTCACCGCAGTCATTAACATCCTCAGCGCTGTTCGAGTTGTATCCTTTAGAGGAAGCAGCTTTCCTGTGGGGTAAAGAATGGTCCTCTAACAGCATCATAGTACACTGCAACAACGAAGCATCCGTGCATTGCATCAACAAGGCCGCTCAAATTTCCCCTGCAGTAATGCCTCTCCTAAGATGCCTCATTTGGATTGCAGCCTGCGATCAGTTCTTCATAACTGCAAAACATGTTCCCGGGTCACGTTTTGCTTTCCAGAAATTCAGGTTGCTGGCACCAGACACGGACCCATTCCCAACCTCAGTACCTCACTTCAGAGCTGATATCCACATTAACCACCCATTGAAACCACTTCTTGACACCTCTCTTAATTCAATTCTTCAAGCCGTTTCACCCAGCACCCTACAATCCTACTTAACCGCATGGAAGCTTTATAAGTCTTTCCACTTCCCATACAACCTACCTTTTCCCAATTTCTCTGCTCGCCATCACTTCATTCATATCCTATCTCAACAGCATCAAGAACTGCAATGCTCTTCTAGCTGGACCTCCATCATGTGCAACTAAACATCTACAAAGGATTCAGAACGCTGCAGCTCGTCTTGTCTTCAACGAGCCCAAAGGGCCCACGTCACTCCTCTGTTCATCTCTCTGCACTGGCTACCTCTCGCATCAAGTTCAAGGCATTGACGCTTGCTCACAGATCTATCACAGGCTCAGCTCCCTCCTACTTTTACTCACTCCTACAAGCCTACATCCCTACCAGAAGCCTACGGTCGATCAACGAGGGACGTCTCGTGGCTCCATCACAGAGAGACACAAAATCACTTTCCAGTACATTATCATTCACAGTTCCATGCTGGTGGAATGCTCTCCCCACCCTCATCCGGAATGCAGAATCCCTGGCAACATTCAAAGACAAATGAAAACCCATCTCTTCCATGAGCAATTAACCTCATAATCCAACCTACTCGCCCAGATGCCAGACAACCAATAACGTTAGACATACTTACTATATGCATCTCCACCCTCCGGCAAGGCTACCACTCCACCAACACTGCCCGCACACTGGACGCAATGTTCATAGTGGCTTTTTTCAGTTTCCTCAGATGCTCAGAACTCACCATCACTTCCAGCTTTAACCCAAAAGTCCACCCCACAATCACAGATCTATCAGTGCTAGACAATGAAACCATCTCCTACTTCATAAAGCAAAGTAAGACAGATCAAATTTTGCTCCATTCAGGCATCCCAGCAGACCACTTTTCCAGCCATTCATTTTGCATAGGCGCAGCAACAGCTGCCCAAAAAAGGCCTCTCTCAGCAGCAGATCCAAGCACTTGGCCGCTGGTCAGCGGAGGCTTTCGAGTTACATCTGCTCAAATCGCTTCCATATCAAAGAAGCCCAACGAACCCTCATAAATTCTTTTGACAACTTCTCATACACCCAACCCTACAGACCACCACTCCTGCAGGAGCCACGTTCCCCATCCTAAATCGCTTTACTGCCACATCAGTGCTATTTTCCGCTCCAGCAGGAGCTCAGATCTCTGTCCCACCCACCTTTCGGATCACAGTTTGAAAGCAAGTTGTTTCCAACACCACAACAGCAGCATCATCTCTTCTTCCAACAGGAGCCCATTCTCCACCCAACTGGCTCATCAGACAGTTAAAAGCAAGTCAACCAAGTCTACTACAGCTAACCTACTCCACTCCCGCAGAAGTTCCGTCACTCCGTCCAAACTTATTCCACTTCCGCAGCAGTGTCTTCTACTCCGCTCCCACAGGCAGCTCCGTTACTCCGTCCAAATAGTTTGGATATTTAAGAAAGCAAGTTTGGTCCACTGCCGCAGCAGTGTCAGCTACTCCGCTCCCTCTGGAACTTCGTTACTCCGTCCAAACTTGCTCCACTGCCGCAGCAGTGTCATCTACTCCGCTCCCGCAGGAGCTCAGTTCTATATCCAAAATTGTTTTGGATATTTAAAAGCAAGCTTTGGTCCACTGCCGCAGCAGTGTCAGCTACTCCGCTCCCGCAGGAGCTCCGTTACTCCATCCAAACTTGCTCCACTGCCGCAGCAGTGTCATCTACTCCGCTCCCGCAGGGGCTCAGTTCTATATCCAAAATTGTTTTGGATATTTAAAAGCAAGCTTTGGTCCACTACCACAGCAGTGTCATCTACTCCGCTCCGCTACTCCGCTCCCGCAGGAGCTCCGTTACTCCATCCAAACTTGCTCTACGGCCCCAGCAGTGTCATCTACACCACTCCCGCAGGAGCTCAATTCTATTTCCCAAATTGTTTTGGATATTTAAAAGCAAGTTGAAAGCAAGTTTGGTCCACTGCCGCAGCAGTGTCTTCTACTCTGCTCCCGCAGGAGCTCTGTTGCTCCGTCCAAACTTGTCCACTGCCGCAGCAGTGTCATCGCCTCCGTTCCCGCAGGAGCTCCGTTACTCTGTCCAAACTTGTCCACTGCCGCAGCAGTGTCATCCACTTCGCTCCCGCAGGAGCTCCGTTACTCCATCCAAACTTGTCCACTGCCGCAGCAGTATCATCTACCCCGCTCCCGCAGGACCTCCGTTACTCCGTCCAAAATAGTTTGGATATTTAAAAGCAAATTGAAAGCAAGTTTGGTCAACTGCTGCAGCAGTGTCAGCTACTCCACTCCCTCAGGAGCTCCGTTACTCCATCCATACTTGTCCACTGCCGCAGAAGTCTTCATCTACTCCGCTCCCGCAGGACCTCCTTTACTCCGTCCAAAATAGTTTGGATATTTAAAAGCAAATTGAAAGCAAGTTTGGTCCACTGCCGCAGCAGTGTCATCCACTCCGCACCTGCAGGAGTTCCGTTACTCCGTCCAAACTTGCTCCACTGCCACAGCAGTGTCATCTACTCCACTCCCGCAGGAGCTCAGTTCTATGTCCAAATTGTTTTCGATATTTAAAAGCAAGTTGAAAAGCAAGTTTGGTACATTGCCGCAGCAGTGTCATCTCCTCCGCTCCCACAGGAGCTCCGTTTCTCCATCCAACTCGCTTTCACTGCCGCAGCAGTGTTTCCTCTTCCGTTCCCACAAGTACTCAATTCTCCATCCTTCTGCATCAGATAATTGGAAAGCAAGTCGAAATCAAGTTTGATCCACTGCCGCAGCAGTGTCACCTCCTCCGCTCCTGCAGGAACTAATTCTCATCACACTTGCTTCATCACACTGCAGCGGTTATACCATTCTCTTCCGCAAAGTACATTACGTACCATCCCTAGCCTACTACTGGAGAGGCACAACCATCCAACGTCATGACAACCAACTCCCATCCGATGTTACAAGAAGCCTTCCAGCGACTAACCCTTTCCCACTTCTGATACCTTAAGCTTTGCACTCTGCAAGTTTTTGGGGGGTCATCAACATCATTCTGGTGGCTGTCCGGCATTTATTTGCAGCTTTTGGGGGGAGTACTCTGGGTTCGGGCCGAATACCGAGCCCGGAGCCCTCTCCTCGGACAGCACGCCAAATACGCATTTATTCTATCTGACTTATTTGTAAGTGTGAACTCGTGAAATGATGTTTTATTAACAAAGTTCGGGAGGAGCACGTTCAAATAATCAAGTAATCAATCAACTCATCAAACAATTACCATGTCTACCCTATCAGCATGAGAGGAAGCATATATATTCACTCTGTCAACTCATCTAACTTCCTTGACAGTTTTCAGCATCCCTCCACCACCCCGACTCCTCACTCTTGGCTTGTTCTTTCACAGCCAGGAATACGGGGGGAGTACTCTGGGTTCGGGCCGAATACCGAGCCCGGAGCCCTCTCCTCGGACAGCACGCCAAATACGCATTTATTCTATCTGACTTATTTGTAAGTGTGAACTCGTGAACCTACTATAGAAGTCAATTGGGTACATTCTTCAAAATATCTTCCTTTTGTGTTCAGCTGAAGAAATAAATTCATACGGACCGTTCCACAGGTGCATGTGCAGTAATTGTTTACAGTTTATTCAACAAGAATGAAAAACCCTCTAAACTTGTCTAAACCCTTTCCAATAAAGTGCTGTAAAGCTTATTTTAATTGTACAAAATTCTCTCTAAAATACAGATTCCTGAAAAGCAGAAGTTTCTTTTTTTAAATAAATGATTTTATTCAGCAAGGATGCATCAGATTAATTAAAAGTTACAGTAAAAACGTTTGTATTGTTACAAAAGATTTCTATTTCAAATAAATGCTGTTTCCATTACAGGAATAAATTACATTTTAAAATCTATTAAATTAGAAAACAGCTATTTTAAATTGTAATAATGTTTCATAATATTACTGCTTTTATTTTTGATCAAATAAATGACAAAATGCATATGCATATGCATAAAAAAATTACCAACCCCAAACTATAGAACGATATAGTGTACATTTTTATAAAATGATAAACAGCAAATGTTTTGCTGTTATAGTCTCTCTAATGGTTTCAGTGTGCATTAATCGCTCATAGATGAAGTGTTATTCACACTGCAAGCCCAAACAAAATATTTTTTTTCTTCACACTAAATCTTTTTTTTTTTTATGATTTACCACATTGAGTTGTTCACTCTATTCAGAACCAGTCATATTCTAACTATAGTCCATGCCAGCATTGACTCCAAATTAGTTAAGAAATAGCTGGGGTCTTTTTGGGTCCTGTCTCAGACACAAGGTGGAGGTGGTTAGCTTAATCAGTAGTCATATACTGTCTTGGTAAACTGAATTTGTCCCAGATGACAATATATTTGTGTAATGTACACATGCATTATTGGTACTTCAAGGTAAAAAAATATCAGAAACACAACTCAGAATGTAGAATAACATGTAAAGCAATGATATACATGTATTATGTATTGTAGTGACCTATAATATAACTGAGACAAACTTTTCATCAAACATGTTTGCTGACTGTGATTAGTTCATGTACAGGACTGACTTCACCTGAGAACTATGCAGTCTTTGAAACTAGGTCAAATATAAACAGAACATATTTTTGTAGATCTGTATTTTTTTTGCATTGATTGTTGCTATGTCCTATCCTATGTGTTTATCTTGCCTAGATCATCTTACTCATGCCGCTACTTTGTGCTTCCCTGCTGCTTATTTGACTTCTGTGGGAAGTACCAGCGCAGACAATGTAAGAAGTCTCAGTATAAGGAGTACATTGACTTCATCACAGATGTCAGCACAGTGTGCGGCTTCTACACAGAAGAGGACTGTCTGAGGATACCCTCCACCAAACGGGTAGGTTGGTCCAATGTCTGTAGAGCTGGGGCTCTAGAATGGATTATTTGAGATTCACTCGCATAAGCAGCTTCTCACATCGCCATAACAAAGGCAAAAAAAGAGGGCCTCATTCTGCTGTCATTCTCTTTTTCAGGTATGCATAATAGGCAAATTTAGAAGTTACAGCGAGGCCGAAGAGCCTATGGTTGAGGAGCGGCGAAGTGATTATATCAGGGGGCGTGAGGCCTTATTTACAAGCTCAGGGGTCAGTATGAATGTCAATCAATGTGGCAATCATGGACCTCACAATGATAATGGACAGAATATCTCAACCCCTGCAAATGACTGGGTGAATGGCTTTCAACCAAGAGAAAAGACAGAGGCTGTTAGGAACTGTTCAGCTCTGCCAAGGGATTTTGTGGATGCAGTGGTTCTTAGGGTGGCAAAGGCATTGCTGAGTCTGACTGCGAGAGACATAGAGAGCAGCGATTGCGTTGATGCCTGGAATACAGGAGGTAAGAATATTTCTAATGTTTCACTGGGATGTCATGAGACATGGGTGACTTTAAAGCCTGGAGAGAAACTTCAGGAATACATACAAAAAAAATCATGTACTTTCTGGTGTATGTGTAATTTGCCATATGTGTCATGCCATATTTTTCTTAACTGTGTTTTTTCTTAACTGTGTTAGTTAAAGTTGGCTTGAAAATAAAATTTCACCATATCTGTTTTCTAAATGCCTGTACATAGGTTTCATAAAAAAACCTAAATTTTGGTTTCTAACCAAAATATCATAACTGTATCTTCTGGTGAAACCAACAGAATTCTCTCTGTTAATGTATGCAGGACTTCTCCAGTTATTTAGTCCACTTAAACCCTGCTCATGCAAGCTCACGTTCATCTGCCACCCCTTTTGAGTGCAGCAGCCACATCTTAAAATCTAATCAGTCACTGATGCAAGTCCTTGCCCTCAATTTTTTATTTTTTAAATAATCCATTACACTCAGGTGTATATCACAATATGGAAGAAAATATCTGCCGCCACTTCCATTTCATTGTGACTTTAATATATGTAATATAAAAAAGAATAGAGGTCACCATTGTAAGGTAATTTGTGATTCTGACAGGTCAATTTAGCTCAGAAGGAATTATTAATTAATTTATAGGGAATTTGAAAGAATCACTTATTACGACCGAGCAAATGACTCGTCCAGGGTTCATTAGAACCGGCCGTAACTATCAGCTCTGCAGCGGATATAAATATCCAGACTATAGTTGAAACACTATTTATTAGCAAGGTAACTTAGATCAGCAGTTTAAGACATTAAATTCGTAAGCACATAACACAAGTAACACTTCTCTTTAAAATACAAACAAGACTTTATTGATTATTCTAACACATAAAACTAATATCTAACACAAACACACACACACACATTCATACGAGTTGCAGAAAGAAAGAGAGTGAGGAAAGAATGAGTTTTAAGAGTAAGAGGATGAAATCCCAAGTTTCTATATGCACTTATAAGACATGACCTGAACGAACCATCAATCTTTAATTTAACCCTTCTATCGTTTCTTAGGCGGGTTATTAAATCTATATCAATGCACCAGTTCAGTTTAAGAGTCTGGAGGCTACTTGCTTGTCTTTGCTTTTGGGGATTCCCTTCATCGGCGCGAAAGGGGTTTCCCAAGTTCGTTGGCTGGCATCTCCTCGTGCCTGAGATGTCTGGGGCGGCCAATCACGTGGTGTGCTGGCGGATGGATGGAAAGTCTTTGTTGCTGGAAAGCAGGCTTTGCAGTCGAATCGTGGACCAAAACTTTGCCACAAAACTTAACTTAGAACCAAGACTCACAACGTAAAAGAAAAGAAAACTAAGAAAAGAAAGAAAATTGAGACGAGAGTAGTTAGATGGCTATAATGATGTTTTTACCCATGTTCTTCTGGGGCCCGTTCTTCGTATGTCGCTAACTCAGTTAGCTGGATTTGATTGTTGGAGATTTGGCATGATCTTGGATTGTTTGGTTCTTCGACGCTCATCCTGGACTTGCTGTCATAGCAACAGGTGCGCAAGATTAAACCTGCTCGGGAGCAGGCTTATTTCATGTTAACAGGATTAGCCTGCGGCTTCATAAGCGGAGCTGATACGGGAAGTCCAGCGCAGCGCGATAGTGCACTTTCTGAGATATATATTTTTTCTTGTGACTCGTGAGATTGTCATTTACATTATTAATTTGTTGGAAATGCGAATTTATTTTCGACTTGTCGGAGTCGGGCTTTAACTACAGCACAAACTGTTTGCATTGCCCTAAGATTATTTGCGAGTGGCTCTTTCCTTTACACTATTGGAGATGCGGAGAACTTGATGGAAAGTACTGTCTGTCATGTCATTCGGAGTTTACCTGGCGCTTATAGGTTTAAAAAACATTTTTAGGTTTTTTTGTGGCATTTCCAAGCCACTTAAGACCCAATGTTGTAAAGCAGTTTTTTTTAAAGCAGTTTTTTTTTTTTTTTTAGGCTATCATAATTTTTTTATGAAGATCATGCAATCATGACCATGACGATTACAGTATATGTCACTCAGGCTTCACTAACGTGATTGGTACCATAGACTATAGGCTAGACCATAGACTACCATCAAGGCCTCAATGAAGGGGATTATGTGAACAGAAAGGGGGTTCACAATGTAAATGTGCAGCCCAGTTACTATTGTGATTCTTAATATTCCAGATTAGTAATAATATATTAAATAAAAAAAAAGGCAGTTGACTAAAATTTTCCATATCACAAATGTGAAAGCAAAATGGCCAGGATCTGTGCGTGACTTAAGAATTTTCAGATTCACATTCATGCACATTATTTGAAAGTGGTAAGGAAAGTTCCACAATTAAATATCAAGCTCACTGTATTACATACACTTATGCTGATCCTAACAGAACTGCATTTTTTCATAGGTGACTTTGACATGTTCCTGCCTGCAGACAGGTGTTTTATGACCCCATTCCCTGACCCAAACCAGTTACAATGCAGCTCTAGCCAGGACAAGGGCACACAATCAAATGTACTTTGGCTAACTAAAGGGAAGATTTCAATGTCTGAAAAGTATGAGGGGTTGCACACCTGACAGGGCCTGTGACATTGTTGCATGTGCCATATTACACAACATTGCAAAAAAAAAAAAAAAAAAAAAAACGCTTTTCATTAAATGTTTAATAAAAGACAAATATGCTTAGTTCCTTGTTTTATTTCAATTGTTCTTTGTAAGGAAAAGCCAGTGGCCAAGTGCCTGCAACTAGAGATATTAGACACATGCCTCATGCAACAAATAAAAAGGAAAAGTTGGCTATACACTGCACACCTGTAGGCCTATGTCTCCTCTGTCTGTGCAGACTCTTCTGTAGGCCTTTCTGTAGATGTGGAATCCTGCAACTTATATTGCAGCCATAAAGCATACAAGTATAAATTAAGTAAAGTTATTTATGCACTTGCAGGTAGGCTAGTTCCTCCATATGACAGTTATCTGAGAGGGTTTATTCACTGTCCAGTGCAATGGAAACAAATGGACATTACAAAGTCTTATACTTTCTTTCCTTTGGAAAAAAATGTCCACTTACTGCACATATTTCAGCCACCACTTTCTTGGGAACAGATACAAGTGTTGGTGTATTATGTAAAAGTACACAAAAGAGGAAAACACAATGTCATTACAATGAACTACACTTGGGAAAAATGTGATCAATAACTCATGGCAAAGTATTTTTACATTAACATAAGTTTGTCAGTTTTCACTTTCACAAGTCAAAGCAATTCATCATTACTCAAGATGTAACAGTTGAAATGACTATACGGCCTTAATTTAATGCAGCAAAAATTATTTTACAGTGTAGGCTACTAAGATCTTTTCTTTTTTTTTCTCAGCCTTTTTCTTGGTTGCTTTTATAAACAGACAACCATTTATTTAATAGTAAAAATTACCATTATGTAGAATATTTTTGTACTTCACTTTTATTTGTTTCCAATGTTCTAGTGTGGTGACTCTGACATTACAATTAACAAAGTAATTATGCAATTATTAAAGTAGCCCTCTCTCCTGGCTTTTGTAGACTTTGAGGTGTTCCCTGGCATTTTGAATAAACATTAAAATTCCAAATAAACTTCGACTATTAGTTCTTGCTCTGCTGAGGAGAAAAACTGAGCCCGCTCTTTGGCCACGCTGAGCAGCCAATAGCAGCGTTGCTGATCAATGTTTCTACTATCGATGCATATCCCCTTTTAAACCAGCGCATGAACGCGCAATTATCTCAGATAACTCAATCCAGCTATACTAATCATATCCGGCAGGTGTGTTCGAAGAACCTAATTAGCCAGATCATGATTAGCACGATGATAACATCTTGGATGTGTAATTTGATCTCGGATGTTTTTAGCAACGTACGAAGAACGGCCCCGGATCTTGATTTGGGTTCTTTCGTCTGCTCGTCTACATAGTTACTAGTCTATCTGGTTAGTCCGTCATGGCTTCTCCATGATCGTTTTTGAATCTACTCTTCTCTTCTTCTTCTGCCCAAAGCTTTGTTCGGGTCCTAAGATTTTAAACTCAAATGTTTGTCCAGCCTCCTGGATGAATTCTGACCAATTAGACACTGTCTTTATTTGAGAGGTGGCATTTTCTTCACTTCTCATCGTAAATCATGCGTTATCTGTGATCCCATTACTCTCCAAGCTCTAGCAGAGAGTACAGAAGCCACAGTTTAGACATCATTACTATTATAAGAATACGAAACATTTTACACAGATTTCAATCAAGCCATCTTTTGAATCAAGAACATACGATCATACTGATAGGAAACAAGACACACTTTCATTCAAACATCTAAAAGTTATAACTAGGGTTGGGAACCGAAAACCGGTTCTTATCCATAGTGTTTTTGAAAAAATACCGGAACCGTGCGAAATTCCTAAGTTTCGGTTCCGAAAACGGTTCTGGTGCGCTGTGTGGGCGAAGTGCTGGGAGCTTATCCTTTAATAGCGACGTCTCACCTCATATTAAAATAGTAATGAATGCACTGAAAAGCCCTCGCGCTAACTTACTCAAATACGTTTTGCGTCAGATATCAACGCAGAGAGAGAGAGAGAGAGAGAGAGAGAGAGTGTGTGTGTGTGTGTGTGTGTATTAAAGACAGTAGAGCTACACGATTAATCTTTAAAATATCTTGATTCAAACACCCACGCGATCTTATTCCTAAATTACAAAAACCTCACCCCTGAACATTCAAATCTGTTTGCGCTGTCGCTGACCCAGAGAGAGCAATTGTCAATATGAAACAGCTTTACAATCACAGTATCGATTTTTCTGTTACAAATATTCAAATGATCACAGAAGTACTGAGATAAAAGTTTATAATTCGAGTATAAACACTGATGTCTACGGTAGCAACCAAAATAGAGTAAATCACCTTTTGAAAGTCGCTGCCTTCAAATAACGAGTGTATCGATTACATCTGATGCTTCAAAACATTCATAAAGACGTCCGTAACTTTTTTGTGTTCAGAATTTACAAAATATATACAATGAGCGAGTGCATCATGAACTTATCCTTAATTACTACGTTAAGCCTGCAATAAACGTTTGTCTCGGACTATACTTTAGACTGGCGGATCGCAGCCGCTGCGGAGTAGCCCAGTGCCTGCGTGACTCGTCATATAGACATAAATAGAGAGAAGTAGCTCCGGCAACAATGCAATCCGGCTTCTTCCGCAAGACGCATGCAGTTCTGTTTATTAACTGCTAGAGCGCTGATTTATCCAGTAACGAAACAATTAAAGTCTTTATGAATCAATCATTCAAAACGATTTTAAAAATAATCTGTTCTACACACATCTTACATGGGTGTTCAAGCATATTCTACCTCTTCTGAGAGGGTATTCTCCACTGCTGGAGATTATACAATAAGCTATAGGAGAGGTCCCAAATTATTCTAGAGAATGCAGAAATTTTTATTTTCCTTCAGAAAAACTAATATTTTTTTGCAAAAATTGCTTAACAATATGTTGAATATGTTGACATTACCAGTCTGTTAAACTCATTTGACAAGTATAAGAAATAAACACAAAAAGGATTGTGGATTTTTCCCTTACTACTATTTTTTATTAGTTGTTTTAATATTTTTTTATTGAATGGGAACCGGAACCGGAACCGGAAAATTTCTTACGATTCCCAACCCTAGTTATAACAATTACTGACTTATATGGGATCTAAGCATATTAGACACACATATAAGTTGTAGACACAATATAGAATTATGTAGTTGAACGATGTTTGATTATAAGTCCATCAAGAATTGTTTTGGGATGATTTTATGTATTTTCATAGGTAAAGTCCCAGTCTCTTTGTTTTTAAGAGATTTCAACCTTGGGGTCATTGAGAGTTCCTTAAGAAGAATGAGGTCTGTTTTGTATATCTGTCGTGGGATCCAGCAACTTCTGCTGTTATCTTGATCGAGCTCTAAACGGTGCCATCTCTGAACCAATCAGTCTTTTCCAAACCATCTAACATTGACAACGTTCTTCCTTTAGTTGCTTTAGTTGGCCATAAAGTTTTTAGAGTAGACTGGCTGGAGCCTGGATTTTATGGCTCTGGATTGGTGATTTGGGGTCTGGAATGTTGAGTTCTGTGTGGAATTATGTTTGAACAAATCACCTGGAAGATTCATTTGTGTTTGGTTCGCCCTCAAACCTTACACCATGTTGATCACAGTCACCATGAAATCAAAATTGACAATTCTTATTTTTTTTTATGGAATTTTGCAGTATTTTATTATAAATAATCTATCCGTGCACATCATTAAAAAATTATAATTAAAAAAAATGAATGTGCCCTTATAATCTTTAATCAAAATAACAACAATGTCTTGCAACGACATCTCTTCTCTGATGACGATTTTACAGGCACGAGGGTAGGACAACCTGTGACTCACATGAGATTGCATAAGCAGCAATCCAGTCAAACCACAAAGATACAACGATCTAATCAATTCCTCATGGACCAAAATCTAGTCCCACCCTACGTTTTTTCTTGTTCGAGAAGCCGTTTCACTCAGATATACATCACAATAGGGAAGAAAAGACTATTGCAACTTACTCTTCATGCGGACTTTAACATAGAAGCAGTCCCGGTGCTACAGGGGGGCATTGGGGGGCCTGGCCAGTCCTGTTAGTCACTTGTGCCTGCCCTGGACCAGCCTGTCCCCCTTCACCAACTCCATGTCATGTCCCAACCACCAGTCCTTGCTTGTTTGCACTATATTTTTTTTTCAATAGGCTACTGTTATCAAAAGTTATCGTTTTGTATATACATAACTCCTGAATAAAAAAAAAATTATAATTGTAAACCGTTTTCATTGGTTTGTCGATAGTGAGTGCGGAAATGCAGGTGATAAGCAGTGTTATTAAGCGAGTCATTGAGTCATTCATTCAAACGATTTGTTCAAACGGCTGATTCATCAAAAATGAATTTGATGGCAGTTGTTTAAGAATGGGTCACTGAATCTTTGACTCAACCGATTCGTTCAAAACGCTGAATCATTCAGTAATAAAAACACAATTGTGTGTTGCTGTGAGACGCACTACAGTTCTGCTGGGATCTTTGTTTGGATTGGAACAATTTTTGCTGTTAAAATAGAACAAAAACAGTCAATATTTCATCTAAAATTTAAGTGACTTAATATTAATTACTTGTTTAATATTAATAACTGTCATATGAAATCTGTCAAATTTTTAATCATGATGGTGTTCAGCACTTGTGATGTTGCTTAACTGTATCATATGTTAAAAATATAAAAACGTACTCGGTTACTAACGTAACCTCGGTTCTCTCTAGAAGAGGGAACGAGTACTGTAAATGCACATTGTACAGTGGTGGTCAAAATTGATGGCACCCCTGATAAATATGATCAAAAATGGCTGTAAAAAATAAATCTGCATTGTTTATCCTTTTGATCTTTTATTCAGAAAATTGGCAAAAATCTAACCTTTCATTGAAGTAAAAGAATTGAAATTGGGGGGTGAATCACATTATAAAATAAATGTTTTTCTCCAAAACACGTCGGCCACAATTGTTGGCACCCCTAGATTTTTTTATGAGAAAAATATCTCTGAAGTATATTCCCATTAATATTTACCTTTATTTAGCACACCAGGGTGACTAGGAACATGAAATTGTCCAGCTATGACTTCTTGTTTCACAGGAGTTTATATATGAGGAAACACAAAGGCCAAATTCCCTTAATCATCCATCACAATGAGTAAAACTAAAGAATATAGTTCTGATGTGCAGCAAAAGATTGTTGAGCATCATAAAATAGAAAGTGACTGTAAGAAAGTAGCTAAAGAATTGAAAATCCCCATTTTGACCATCAGGGCAATAATTAAGAAGTTATAATCAACTAAAGATGTTATGAATCTGCCAGGAAGAGGACGTGTGTCTATATTATCTTAATGCACGGTGAGGAGGATGGTTTGAGTGGCCAAAGACTCTTCAAGGATCAAAGATGGAGAATTGCAGAGATTACTTGAGTCTTGGGGTCAGAAAGCCTAAAAAAAATTATCAAATAACCCCTACATCCCCACATCAAGAAAAATCAAGAAAAATCCTCCTCGCTCCTCCAAAAATAAACTCCAGCATATTCAGTTGTCAGACACGACTGGATCTTCAAAAGGGACCGGATTATGTGGTCAGATTAAACAAAAAAAAGGGCTTTTTGGCAGCAAACCCACCAGATGTGTTTGGTTCACACAGGGATAAAATGTGCCCCATGCCTACGGTTAAAAATACTGCTGGATCTTTAATGTTGTGGGCCTATTTTTTTGCTGGACGTCCTGGACTTCTTGTTCAGATACATGGTATTATGGATTCTAGCAAATACCAACAGATAAAAAATCAAAACCTGACGGCCTCTGCTAGAAATCTTATAATGGGCCGTGGTTGGATCTTCCATCAGGACAACGGTCCAAAACAAACATCAAAATCAACACAAAAATGGGTAACTGAGCACAAAATGAAGCTTCTGCCATGACTGTCCCAGTCCCCTGACCTGATGAGTGGAGTGAACTGAAGAGAAGAAGCACCAACATGAACTTGTGAATCTGAAGGATCTGAAGAGATTCTGTATGGAGGAATGGTCTCCGATCTCTCGTCAGGTGTTCTCCAAACTCATCAGGCATTATAGAAGAAAACTCAGATCTGTTATCTTGGCAAAAGGAGATTGCAAAAAGTATTTAATAACAGGGTGCCAACAATTATGGCCAGCATGTTTTGGAGAAAAACATTTATTTTATAATGTGATTTCCCCCCCCACTTTCAATTCTTTTACTTCAATGAAAGGTTAGATTTTTGTGAATTTTTTGAATGAAAGATCAAAAGGATAAACAATGCAGATTTATTTTTTACTGCCATTTTTTATCATTTTTGTCAGGGGTGCCATCAATTTTGACCACCACTGTATGCAGATTGCAAATCCACATCCATGCACATTGTAAATGTAAAGGGTGCTAGGGACAGGCCGAACTGCAGGACTGTGTATTGGTATGCCTGGCCCTCGAAGGCGAATCTCAAAAATCGCCTGTGACGTGACGCTATTTGTATTTGGAAATGCACGTCCTTCAGATCTATTGACATAAACCAGTCCCCTTGGCGAATTTGCGTGAGGGTTTTCCTGGTAGTGAGCATTCTGAACCGGCGTTTCGAAAGCACTTTGTTCAGCTGTCTTAGATCTAGAATGAGTCTGAGACCCCCGTCTCTTTCGGTACCAGAAAATATCTGCTGTATAGACCCCCTTCGCTCTGAGCTTGAGATCAAGGCTCTATGGCCCCTTTGCTCAACAGTTTCGCTATTTCGGCTTGAAGTAGATGTGCTACTTCCTTTTCTACCGTAGTTTCGATTCGCGCCGCGCAACGGCGGGGACGTCGAGCGAACTGTAGCGAATAGCCTCTCTTTATAATGTTCAGCGCCCATTCTGATACCCCGGGAAGCTTTGCCCATGCACTTGCATGAATAGCTAGGGATTGAATGAGATCTGGGCTCTGGCCGCGACATGGTGGTGACCGGAGAGCTTCGGTATGCTTTAACATAAACGCTGCTTCCAGCGTTCGAGGCGGGGGGCGCGCTGATCACAGAGGGCAGCCTGCCAGCGCTCGATTCTCCTACGTTCGTTTCGTTTTTACAGAAACCGTGAGACATGCAGTGTGTAGTGTTTGTGGGCACTGGGTCATGGGCACATTCACTACATTTAATGCACAATCGACATAAGTCAAATTTATGTGTGCGTGCTTGCAGCGTTCGAGGCGGGGGGCGCGCTGATCACAGCGGGCAGCCTGCCCGCGCTCGACTCTCCTATAGCGGCTTGCTGAGAGAGAGAGAGCGGGGAGAGCCCTGTGGGGCTTGCAATGTCTGTGAGTGAATGTGGGCGCGGGACAGTGGGCACATTTACTACACTGAAAACACCGTCGGCTTGAGCTGACTGTATGTGTGTTGGTTTCGTTTTTACAGAAACCATGAGACATGCAGTGTATAGTGTTTGTGGGTACTGGGTCGTGGGCACATTCGCTACATTTTAATGCACAATCGACATGAGTCGATTTTATGTGTGCGAGCCCTGGAATGTGGCGGGCTGTGCTTGTGTGTAGGAATGAGCACTGGGCTGTGGGCATTTTTACTACACTCATAACTCGTACTACACGGTCTCTGGTCCCGGGCCTGTCGACGCTGAGAAGCGGCTGCGGCTGAGAGCTTCAAGCAGACGGCTGTTTTGAGCAGCCACAGAGCTCGACCAGTTCTCACTGCCCGACACAAGGATAGAGCAGCTGGCATCCTCCACAGACGCGGCTTCATCATCGTCATCTATGACGGAAGCAGCGGCAGACAGCGGCTGCTGTCCGTCAGCGAGAGACTCGGGCGAAGCTGGCGGGCGAACCGGCGAGCTTTCGCGGGATAGAGGAGGTTCCGGGACCCGCTGAGCACGGCGCTTTTTACGGCGCGGCACCTCAGCGGGCGGAGGTGCAGTCTCGGCGAAAGATGCCAGGCGAGTCCTCAGAGTCACCATGGGCATAAGCTCGCAGTGAGGGCAGCCGCTGTCAGTGAGCGCGAGAGCTGCGTGATCCTCACCCAGGCTGGAAACACAGATGACATGGCGGTCCCCGTCGCTGAGTGGAGCTCGACACGAGCCACAGAAGGTGCAAGACATCTTTACAAAGACGCTCAGCTCTTTTAGGCAGAGAGTGTGAGTCGCAGCGGCGAAAAACACACTTAGCAGAGAAAAGGCTATAGACGCCGGATAGCGTAGCAGGAACGGCGACTGAAGGCGGCGAGTTGTCGGCCAGCGGCTTCAGATACAAAGGCTCGTCCCGCAGAAGCCTTTCTCAGACGGCGCGGCTTCTTCCTCTCGGGATCCAGCGATGCGTGAGCTTCGCTGAAGAGATGAAAAATCAGATTCTCCAGCCTGTCAAGCTATATTTACAGGCCCAAGCCACGCCCGTTTCGGCCGGGACGTGACGTAGTTGGACGTAGTCCTCATTGGATTTGACGTCACGAGGGGCCTCTCTCGATAGGCTGCTGCAGTTGCCGCAGGGCAGCCAATGGGCGCGCGAGCCGTCTCGCCTATGTCTGCATGCTGCCGCAACGCGTTTTACATTATTACAAAATTAAGGATAATTTTTGGCTTCAATATCTCGCGGAAAAGAGTTTTTCCCCTAGCGTAAGCTATTACGCAGTAAGAGAGACCTCTCGTAAGAGAACTCCACATTTTGAATTTTGAGTTTCTTTGTGTGTGCTGGGCTCATAGACTGACTGTGCTCATTTGTTTAGCTTTCTCCTCGAGAGTGTAACGAATGGACTTAATCAAAATGCTCTAGACATCATAAAACCTTCTCCCTCTCCCCTGTTGTCATCGGCCCCCAAACCAGTTCTCTTCATAGACCATTATCACTTCTGCTCTATGGGATCAATATCCCGCCAAATGTATTGTGGCCACGGATAAAAAAATAATAAGCGTGATTCAAAAATGTAAAAATACATGCAAAAATATATTGCACAAACTAAAAAAAATCATGCAAAATGATCAGAATAGCAAACAACGTGGTCACGGATCAAAATATTATAAGCATGAATAAAAAAATAACAAGCATGAATAAAACCTTTAAACACATTAAAATTTATTTTGCACGAAAAATATACTTATGTTCATGTTTTCTTTAAAATTATGTTGTCACTCCAATGCGACTCATGGCTACTGATGCTCACTCATTCAGGGAAAGACAACAGTTTATTAAACTTTACAAAGACTTTCAAGCAGTAAAGCTATCTGAACTCTGAATATATACAAATAATTAAATTCCTCTTTTTTGAGATACATGACAACTTTAATGTGCACACTGGTAGTTGGTCTTAAACAATATTACTTGGCTCATGATGTTAATATGCTAAGGCTGCTGTAAGTGAAACATCCTGCAGTTTTGAAACGTTACATTTCTTTGCAAAAATTACGTTAAAAATGGCCATTGTACCTGTCTGAAGACTTTAGGACTTTGACCTGTCACCGCTACGCACAGCCTACCTTTTTTTATATATAGTTTTTTATTTATTTAGTTCCATTACAGACAAGGCCTACAGTGCAAAAAGTACAAGACAAATACAAGGCATTTATGGTACAGTTCAACAAATGTAAAACAAAGAATAACAACAACTAAAATTTAAAATGAACATGTAGCCTTTGTAAAAAAATAAAAAATAAAATCGCACATCGTACTGGGCGATCCGTTACCAGTAAATGCGCCATCCTCAAATATTTTCTTAATTGTTGGTGTTAAACGATCATATAGGTAACCTGGTAAATTAATTCTAAGACTGTCTTAGACTGTACTAAGCCTGTGATTTAGACTGTGTTAAGCAATTCTAAGACTATACCATTTCTGCATTGACTACGCCAGATTTGACAAAAGATTAATGAAAATTATAGGGTTACAGAGGTATGGAAGCCGTTTCCGAATCTAAAAAAAAGATTCTTTAAGTCATAATAATGAGAAAGTTTATCATAATTATGACTTAGTATCTCAAATTAATGAGAAATTTTCTCATAATAATTAGAAACTTTCTTGTAATTATGACTTAATATCTCATAACAATGAGAAACTTTCTCGTAATAATGACTTATTTTCTTTATTTCAACACATATACACATATCTATGTGTGTGTATGTATGTATGTATGTATGTATGTATGTACAGTGCTATGCATAAGTTTAGACACCCATACCAAAGTTGACTAAAAAGAGGAATAAAAAATCATCTTTTGGAAACTGAACTTAATGCCTTAATTTAAAAAATTAGGAAAAATCCAACCTTTAAGGACACCAATTTTCTTTGTGAATGAATAATGTATCGTAAATAAATAAATGTTCTTCCTTAAAATACAGGGTGCATAAGTTTGGACACCCCTATGTTAAATTCCCATAGAGGCAGGCAGATTTTGATTTTTAAGTATTTAAAAAAAAAAAATTAAGGATACTATGCATCCTGATAAAGTTCCCTTGGCCTTTGGAATTAAAATAGCCCCACATCATCACATAGCCTTCACCATACCTAGAGATTGGCATGGTTTTATTTCAGTTAGCCTAATAGCTAGTTTGATTTGCATTGAGAGATGATCTTATGGAAAGTACTCCATGCCAATCTCTAGGTATGGTGAAGGCTATGTGATGATGTGGGGCTATTTTAATTCTAAAGGCCAAGGGAACTTTATCAGGATGCATAGTATCCTAAAAAAAATAAAAAAAAAATACATCTACTGCAGTCAGATCCACTCGTGTTCACTCAGAAGGAATCACTCACATTTTCTGTGCACTTGTAATGACACATCAAGGATGTTAAGAGCCTAAAAGCAGGTTTAGTACTTGCCCCATTGAAGTCAACAGGGTGCAAATTTTAAAAATAGAATAACTCGGTGTAGGCAACACCGATTTTTGTCGTTGTTCTCTGTATTGACAGCACTCCAAATGTACAATAAAATGAGCTCAATGTTAAAATTGACCGGAGTTCTCCTTTAAGGCATT
The DNA here is from genome assembly GCF_964197995.2 of Scardinius erythrophthalmus. Lineage (NCBI taxonomy): Eukaryota > Metazoa > Chordata > Actinopteri > Cypriniformes > Leuciscidae > Scardinius > Scardinius erythrophthalmus. The sequence continues at coordinate 21,304,831 of NC_138222.1, forward strand.
AAGTTCCAAAAGATGATTTTTTATTCCTCTTTTTAGTCAACTTTAGCATGGGTGTCTAAACTTATGCATAGCACTGTGTGTGTGTGTGTGTGTGTGTATATATATATATATATATATATATATATATATATATATATATATATATATATGTGTGTATATGTGTGTATATGTGTGTGTGTATGTGTATATATACACACACACACACATACATACATATATATATGTATGTGTATGTGTGTGTGTGTGTATGTATATATATATATATATATATATATCTGTTATAATTATAACATTATAAAATATATATATATATATTTTATATATATTTTATAATGTTATAATTATAACAGAGTATAAATAATTATAAATATTTGAACTAGTTTTAGAATTGACTGTAATTATAGTACAATTATTTAATCAGTTCATCCAATGAACAGAAATATATATATATATATATATATATATATATCCCCTGAGCTAATTTGCTACAAGAGGCTGTGCGAGTCTCAACAGTGCAACCTTGTTAAGGTTCTTGCATATTGAGTCTGAATCATTCGTATGAGTTTTTTTGTATTCGTCATTCGGTGGCTGTGAATTGTCAAAGCACCTCTCAAAATAATTGCTACGGATGAGAAAAACGCAGAAAATCTAACCTGATCCGATTTTTTGGGACGGACGAAAGTTTCGCAGGCAGTGTGTGATTGACACAACGTGAGGTCGTATTTATTTTTTAACATGTGAAAATTTCGGACAAGAATTTCTGTCTCAGTGTACAAGGACCTCTAGCATCAGTACATTATATATTATTATGCACTATCGATCATTATCATTGTATCATAAATGTTCATAATCGATAATTGATTAATGTTATTATGCAATGAGGTTGATCTCATTTGTGCCCCCCTAAAAAAATGTAATGCCCGTCCGTGAATTTGTGTCTGGCGCCGGCTTTGTAAGGCTGTCTAAATCGGTCCAATGGCGGTATCCGATAGAACGGGTGAAGGTATCTGCGCGTTACTGTATTTTCCGTGTGGCAAAGTAATTTAGTTCCAATTAAACTTATCTGACTCCATTTTATCACAACCTCAAATTCAGGTTAGAATGCAAATTGGTTAATGGTCATTTATATAATAGTTTAGCAGCACATTTGATTATTCTTTTCAACTCTTTACTTATATTTTACCTGTTCATATTAGGAAGCTATGTCGCTTTGAGGTCCTCACACCTTCTGTTTAACGTAGGTCTCACGATCACAAACTCGCCAGCTTTGGTCACTAAACAGAGGTAATTTGCTATAAACCTGAGATGGTCGTATTCACGCTTACAAAATCAAAGATACTTTTGTATAGCCCCTGTGGTTTTTGTATACACTTGAATTTAAAGTAACGTTTACTTCAGGCAGAGGTATGGCCATTACTACTGAAGTAAGTCGACCAACATTACTTCTCTTATAATAGCTTTGGATTGGCCATACATGCCATGGTTTCCCACGTACACTTATCTAAAGTAACATTAAATTAAAACAGAGGTAAGACACACCCAAATTTAGGTTGGTCAAGCAGCATTTTGCTGTCCTAAATGGAAATTCACTTCTTGTCTTTACAAGACCACAGACAATTAAATTAGTGCCAAATATTAGTCGTCAGTAATCTGACACAGATTTTGCGGTAACATACAAATCCGTTTAATCTACTTGGGAAAACAATTTCAGACCAAGGCAGAATAAAATCAAATGTAACACTTAATATAATATTATGTCAGGTAAATGTATCATGCCAATTTCATAATCGGTTCAAAGATAATCAATGCAATAACATCAAATGCTCAGAGATAAAGAGTAAAAGATATACCTGACTCAAGAAATACATGATGCTGAGTGACTTGCCCACACTCCGCATCACGGGCTAATTTGAGCTACAAATTTTGAGCCTCTCGTTGCATTTCTTTATATAGACAGAAACTTCTTTCACATGGAAACATTTGCTAACAATGAGAATTTGCATTCAAGAGTTTATACCTTTTGGGCAGCATATCATTTGCCTGGAAGACACACCCTCTGTGTGTAAGTTATCTCTAAACTCTTAAAACTTTATTACCTTTTGGTTTACTTCTTTGGGAATGAGACCTTTGTACCAGTCGTACTGAGACATTTCAAATGATACCAAACATTTATAATACTGTATGATAATTATTCACATTAAACCATATAGATTTTTGGGTGAATTTTGGTGATCTCAGCATGAGAGAGAGAGAGGGAATGGGGGAAGAGGGAAAGAGATGTAAATTAGGATGATTCTGAGGTTAGACCTGCATCTCAAATGGTGATGCTAACTTCACAAGAGAGAGTTCAAATGTTAATTTCCTTTGTTTTCTCAGAGTTGCCCTCTCTTCCAGTTCTTCCAGTTTTTTCAGTCTTACACCGGGTAGGCATAGAAAGTAATTCACATAACATATCAGCTCCTTTTACGATTTATTTTTTTATTTTATTTTTTAATATAATTTTTCAGAAATAAGACAAACAGTAACAAACATTCAAGTTTATATGTGTAGTTACATGGAAATGTAACAAAATATAACATTTTAAAGAAAAAAAAACTGTTTCCGTAATCGACTAGTACATGATACACTTGAGTGAAAAGAAGTCAACAGGTTATCATGTAAACATATATATACATATAAGCAAACACATATACGTACACTGTTAAAACAAATCCAAATTTTATGGAAAATATCTATTTTTACAGTCATTTTCTGTTATTTTAAATTATATTAAAAACTGTAAAATTACAAGCAAAATCTGTAAATTAACAAGACCATTATTTCAAGTATTATATCGTTAATGACAAATTACAGTAAATGTTTTCTTAAATTACAAATTTATGTACAATTACAAAAATTAAATATGTTGCTCAATATTATAAAGGTCTATTTCCATACTAACAATTTAACATTCTTTTTTTGTAATTTTAAAGTAAATCTTATTAGTTTTATATTTAGGTTTATTTTTACATTCAAACTCTGTAATTCTGGAAACAAATATAGCAAACTATATATAGCAAACTGAATATCAAACAATGCATAGTCTGTTTTTAAAGAGAACAAAGCTGCACTGCTCTCCTGGTTGAAAGTTTCAGGCCTCTGCCCACACACTAGTTGATCCAAATTGCTTTACGAATGAAATTGTGAATAGAGATGAGAAAAGCACACACATTCTTTACTAAATCTCCAAATACCACCCATCAACTTTCACAAACACACTCATGACATACAGCCATTTTAAAGTATTTGTAATATGCTATCTGATCAGAATGTGCATTTGTTATTTGGAGTGTGCGAGCGAAACCCCTATACGGAGACATTTGATACTAGAAAAAGCAGAACATGGAGAAAAGGGTCTGAAAGTACTGGATGCAATGCGATGCAAAGCATGCAATGTGTGGAAAACACACATTCAAATATGGAAAATATAGCGGCTACTCACTCCAATGATAAAACAGCTGAGAGACTAAGACAGGAACTTTATGCACTTGTGACACAAATAAAACATAGATGAGGCAAAAAGTACTTTTGATGGCTTTTCTTTATTGCACAGACTGATGTTTCTCGATGGTATCAAGTTTAGTGGTCAACAAAGAATACATCGTCCCTGCTCATCCCCTCTTGCTATCTCAATCAGTGAACAGGGGACTAATATTCCCATTACTACGTAATCCTGTAACCCCCCACCATGATCACTTGACAATCATAACTTTTTTCATGTCTACTACAATCCAGCCCCTAATTATTATCAAATAATGATTACATGTTCATTCTAGACATGATGTACATTTTTTTTTTTTTCAAAAAAGGAAAAAAAACTCTTGAAAAAAGTCAGGCCAAAAAAGTGTTCATGTTTAGTCAAAGTATTCTTTCCTCTGTCAAGCTCATAGGTCAAAGTAAAAATGTCAGGTACCAAGTGAAGTTATCCATCTTCTGCTTCTTGTAGAAGACAAACCTTGGTTATCGGCTTGTCCAGACAGCTGCTTTTAGTCTTAACTTGCACATGACACACAAATCCTCTTCTTTTGAGGTTTGAATTATGCGTCCCATAAGCCAAGAGTTTTGAGGTGCTGTGTTATCCACTATAATCCACTATGTCTCCTGGTTTTAAGGCTAGTTTGTTTAAACCAAATGGATTAGTTATTTATGTGGCAATAAATACACAAAGGTTTTACTGAATAATAATAAACAAAAGGAGATTATGATAATATTACTTATCAAAATGACCTAACCCAAAAGAGAGAAGGAAAAGAATAACAGTAGAAATAAAATAATAGAATAAAAATAAAAAATTTAAAAATAAAATCAAAATGAAATGACAGGATGAACCCAGGAGAAGAGGTAGGCCGCAGTAGTGGGTTTTCACCACAAGGGGGCGTGCTCCCTCTCTGTGCTTAACCTGCCAAACAGAGAACTTAATTCAAATCAAAAATTCAAAACTTGTTTAAATTAAAATTTAAAATAAGCATGTAAGGAAATGTAAAAATCAGAATGATATCTTATAATAATCCAGATACACTAAAGTATCAGTCCTATTTATAAAAATAATCAGGAGAGAAAGACGATATAATAGAGTGAAAGGAGGAAAATAGTGATGCCGACTTAGTATCCACAAGGCCACACGATGGTGCTGTTTCCTCCAAGTGGATACCAGGGGCTGAATAGACAACTCAATTTAAATTTAAAATTCAAACTAGTTTAAATTAAATTTAAATGAGCATGTAAAGAAAATGTAAAAGAAGAACTCAGAATAATATCCCATAATAATTAATGGTAACAATGAAGTGTCATCCATAACTATAAAGTAAATCAAAAGAGAAAAGTGGAAATAAACAATTCCCGACAGGATTTGAAGAGAAAGAAAAGAGAGCTGAGTGAACCGACCTAGCGGGAGGCGGCCACTAGGTGCCGTTGTTTCCTCTAAGTGAATATCAGTGGCTGACAGACAAACACAATTTAAATTCAAGTTCAAAACGGGTTTAAAAATCAAATTTAAATAAGCACGTAAAGGGGATTGAAAAATCAGGATGATATCCTCTAATAATTAACGATAACAGTGAAGTTTCATTAAAAATGATAAAATAATCGAAAAGGGTAAAATTAGAAATACATAATTTCAAACAGGATTGAAAAGGGAGACAATAGAGAGACTGAAAACTTTGGACCGATTTAGCAGGAGACAGCCACTAGATGGCTCACTTCCTTCTAAGTGGGCCACTCAGTGGTTGACTCGAGACACTTAGTTTACACTATTAAACAATAAAATCTAAATTCAAATCATGTTTGAACCAGAATCAAAGTAAATGTGAACAGTCAAAGGCAGGAAAAATTGTCTAACACAAAATAATATTCGCACAAGCCAGGCTGTGAATGCAAATAATTATTTAGAGTCTATACATTTAATTCAATAATCGCAATAAAAGAGCCTTATCTGAAAACGGCCACTAGATGGCGTTGATGCGCTCATGCAGGCGGAATTCAGAGGGGCAAAAGGGTAATTTGAGGCTGCTAAGCACTTAAAGAACGCCCTCTGGCGTTTAGTCAATGGAATTACACCACTTCAATGGAATTACACCACTTCAATGTGATTCAACGCTAAGAGCTTTCAGCTCGCGTCACGCGCTGATTTTCTGCAACAAATCACAAATTAGACAGAGGTCTCGGCGGACCTTTGGGTGCTATTAATACTGCACAGGAGAGTATGGCGGGGTTTCTTCGCCGCAAATACTCAAATGTGGACAACAGTAATTTTCCGTCTGTTGCTAGACTCCCATATTACACACTTATCAAAGTAGCACTTATGATTTGTGTATTTAGGTTTTCGATTGATTAGCTAGGTCAATGTTAACCAGGAGTTTACCGTTTTGTTGAATATCACTGGACTAACCACGAATTCAATAACGATAGCATGCATGCAAGGCCTAAATGTTTAAAAAGGAATCTCGCTTTAGAAACATATTTATTAATACCGGTAGTACGCACGTGAGAATTCTTCGTTCACAGCGATTTAAAACAAATATTAGAAATGTATCAACTGCAGAGATATTTCTTCATCTCTTAAAGGTATAGCGGAGGATCTTTCCGAATTTTAGATAAGAACCGCCCTCTCCACTTTTTGAAAAAATGCACATGCGCAACACTCTACTTGCTCCCGATAGGGAACGCCTATTAAACGTGTGCGAGGTTCTCCTCGTGCACGCTCTGTTTACAAGTTGCTGTCGGCATCGCTCATACAAGATTACTTTCCAAAAGAAGATTTGCACTTTTTCTCCAAATAGCATGCCAAACTTTACCTGTCAAGTAGAAACTTCGCGACTGAGGCATCAGTGGGAAGCCCAACCTGTGTTTTCAGCGCACGCCATCGTGTGAAACAATCTCCCAAAAACACTCTGATCTTGTTTCTCTCTTCTGAGGCCTTTCTCTTCTTCTCATACAGTTCGTACAAACTTTTTCTCTTGCGACCCTCAGACATTTTCAAAGGACCCGGTGAAACGGCGAGCTTCAATGAATGGCTGAGCTCTAGCTCACCACACATAAACACCTGAAAGTGCGCATGCGCAGAAAGCGAAAACTAAGGGACGAGCACGTACGACGGCCTTACGTAAACATATCACCAGAATGATTGACACTTAGGTGGACCAATAGTTTACACTACCCACCCGGAAAAAGAAAATCCTCCGCTATACCTTTAACAGGACATTTGTAATATTAAATAGGCTACTTCAGTGTAGCATTTAACAGTGCTAAAACTGTCTAGGCATATTTTAGCAACTTGTTAAAAATGTAACGTTACTGATTTCGGCTTTTTGCCTCAGTCAGTCAGGAGTGAGTTCGCGTTTTGCGACTTATCTCACAATTTCATAATTTCATAAAATGTGTGCACAAAATTATTAATATTCATAACAGATTGAAACTGAATTGCTCATAAACAAAGTTTGAGATGCGTCGCGTTCTCCACCATAACACTGTAACCGCACTGGCATTAGTAGTACATTTAACATTAGCTCAAATGATTTATTGGGAATTTTAATAATTAATCATGAATATGATTAATATTTTGCATAATACAGTTACATTAATTTATTCGAAGTTGAAAATAGATCGATTTGTATATCTGAATAATCAATCACAACTAATTATAATTCATCATTCATATACTAATAATCCTATTTCAGATCGATTATGAGATAACCCTTAATGGAAATGAATAATCATCAAACGGTTGTTTGTCCAGCAAAACGGCCGTAAGATTAACTTAACAATTTCTCAACAAAAATTATCTCTTTCTTATAATTTGAAGAAAGCTATTTTCTGGCCATAAAAACAACTCTCCTGTTCTTATAAGATTAGGTTTCTTAAAAGTAACAAATCAGCTTTGTAGCTTAAGATCGAAAACATCTCATTGACTTTAGTTATGAGCAGGCAGACAGAATCAATCAAGTATATAGAATTGTAATAATTGGACTAATACATTGACCTAATGAATACAAAAATACTACAGTTTACACAAGTAAATATGTATGTACAGGACACGTAAACAAAATACAAGACTAAGCGAATAACAATAATGAGGGAGAGGATGAAAGAGAGTTCTGACAATGAGAGAGTTGAGAGAAAGTGAAACTAAACATGTGCGATCAAAGAAAGATCACAGTTAGGCAAAATCACAGGCAGTAACCTTGAGAGACAACAAGAAATCAGAATCATCAAATCACAAATCAAAATACTTGCGTATGGTTCTCTTTGTATTTGCTGAAGAAGAAGAAGCTCCTTAAGAGCTGGGCGTGTTTCCTCGTGTCTTTGGGGCGAGCCAGACTCGTGCGAAGTTTAAAGGTTCACCGAACGTGAAGTTGCCAGAAACATGATTCAGTGTTCATTTCCCTTGGTGGAGGGAGAACGAATATGAAAAATAAAACTTAGTAAAGAAGATAAAACTGAGTTGATGATTCCCTAGCCATGGAGCCAGGAATTCTTTCAGTGCTCGTGCACGTCCTTGAGGCTGAGGAGCGCGCGCCGCGGGAGATTCAAGTCTCTTTAAAGAAGCTTCACTGAACGAATAGTAGAGTCTAAACAAAGACAAAAATAAAGAAAAGACTTAAGAAAATAAGACGAGAAAACGGAGAATGAATGCTCCCTTAAGAAGAGGGAGCCATGTGGATCTTCTTCCTGATGAAGACGGTTTGTAAGTGCTCAAGGAGATTTCCTGAGTCGGTCTTTTATGGAAAATATGGGTTGACGCCTCTGTTCGCGCGAACAACCAATGAACGTCCAAAGATCTGAAGCGGGAAGAGGTTCTTTGTCTCTGGGGCAACGCCCACTCGAATGAGTCATGAGGAGATGGGCTTTGAGCTGTTCGGCTCCCAAAATATGGAAAAGTGTTAAATAATGCGTATTACTTCATTCTGCTATCGGAATTCGACTCCGTTAGATTGAGAGAATTTCAGAGATATGAAACTTGTCATAGGAAGATTTTAGGAACACCAAGTTACATAAGTTATGCGTAATTACAAACATTTTAAAGTTACATGGCTAGAAATAAGGTTTACCCAAAATGTGTTGTACACTAGCTACAAATGGAGATGAAACTTAAGGAACTAAACACGGTACACACCTGATTTGTCTAACCGTATTACCAAAGTTTACCAGGATACACAAACTACACCACGTAAAAGAAAAATTATGAGATGGGAAATTACATCCATGTTTACATTTCTTTAGTGGTTATACATATAGAAAATGTAGGATTTAAGTAGGAGGAAAGATTAACACTTTAATTCTGCTCCACTCCTAAAAGCTCCGTTGCTTGACATTCCGTTAGGCAATAAAACAAAGTGGGTGGGGGGAAGGCAAATCCCCTGGAGAAACATTCTTCACAAATACATTTCAGAGCTCAACACTAGAAAATCATAATTATATGATCAAACAAATTAGTAAAACATGCATACAGGAAGGTCAAACCCAAATCTGAGTTACATACATTAAAACTATATTTCTATCCTGAATAACACACAGCGGATGTTTGTGTGTGTGTGTGTGTGTGTGTGTCACATAGAAAGTTTTGTTATCTCTCTGTGGTCCAGAGAGGGGAAGGGGGTTTGGAATGCAGAACTTTGCAAAGTTAAGGGAATGTGTTGACTTTATCCTCCAAGGTGCAATAAAGTGTCGCGAAAGACCATTTGTTGCCGACTAGCTGGAGCCAACACAACTGATTTACCTTCGGGGGTTCAGAGTGGGACAGCAAGAAGGAATGTGCGTTTGTGTTCTGATTCAATGAGCCATGATTCATAGCCAATGTTGCTACAGAATTTTGGTCGAGCCAGAACGTATCGACCAATAATCGACTAATCGACTGGGAGATTACAGCCCTACATTTTAGACACATCCTTGACTACCTGTCCTGTGAAGTGTGTACCTTGATCTGAGTCAATGCAATCTGGTAATCCCCATCTGGGGATGAAATCAGCGACAAGACATTTAGCAGTATGTGCAGCTGTAGCACGCCCTGTTGGATAAGCTTCTATCCATCTTGAGAACTTGTCTATTACTACCAAACCGTATTTTTTTTCCTTTACAAGGAGGCAATGATATGTAGTCAACTTGCAGGTGACGAAATGGTCCTGGTGGAGCTGGGGTATGTGTTGCTGCTGGCAGTGGCACATCATTATTTTTCTGACATGTAACGCATCTCTTGACTTTTTCGGTGGCTACCTTTCTAAATTTTGGATTCCACCATTGATTTGAGAACCTGTGATTCATCGTTGCTGGACCACTGTGACCCAAATTGTGTATTTGTTGAGCCAAATATGGCAGCAGTGATTCAGGAGCGACATACTTTTCCCCTTTGGTCCAGCAGCTGGATGAATCCACGGTGGCTCCTTTTTATAACCATGTCCATGCTTCATATATAGGAATGTCTTTGTACAGATCAATGATTGATTCATGAGGCAGAATTGTCTTTGTGCTGTACTACCTGAACACACTTGTACAGTTGCATAGAAACAAGCCTGTTTAGCTGCTACATCAGCAAGAGCATTACCTTTAGCTTCCGTAGTATTAGTTGTGAGATGTGCTTTCACTTTGATCACCGCTAATTTCTTTGGAAGTTTCATGGCAAACATTAGATCTTTCACTAATCCAGCATGCTTAATGGTAGCCTGACTACGTCAGACTTCGTACTTCCGCTCAATTTCAGTTCGCTTCTGTACTCAGTCTGAGATAGCGACCGTTTTCCCCGTTTCCTCCGTCCTCAAAACAGCCGGCCAATCAACGAACAGAGGGCAGGCTGAGAGCCGTGACGTAGACGCTGATTGTACCGTGGATGCGTAGATTTACTTCACATAATCTGCAAAAGTCATTCACAGCCATGTTCACTCCGGTATTTCGCTCGATGGTTTTGTTTTCGCATCATACATGTGTTACCATGGAAGTTAGATGCGGCTGAGCATGCACATAACACACGCCATAACCAAACGTTATGTGATTGGCTTACGGGTAACCAATGATTTTAAACTTCAGACAAGTTTCTCCTTCATCCTCCAACAAAATTAAGTCATTGCAGACATCATACATGAGGATGGGTTTGTGACTGGCGCACACTGTAAAACTGAGGAGATTAAACTTACCAGGAATATTATTAATAAAGCAGTCTTTACTGGCAGAAGTGATAGTTCTAACATATTTGTAACACGGAGTCGGCTTTGCAACCTTGGCTAGATGGAGTTTACACAAGACTAGATAATGATCTGAGATGTCATCGCTCTGCTGTAGAATTTCAACGGCATCAACATTGATTCCATGTGATAATATTAGGTCTAGAGTATGATTACGACAATGAGTAGGTCCTATTTATTTATTTATGCAGGTAAGTTGACTGAGAACGATTTCTCATTTACAGCAACGACCTGTGTAGGTCACACAGAAAAAAGAGAAATACAGCCAGGAATGCAATATACAGTAAAACAAGCTAAATAAATTAAAAGCAGTTAAAAGAAGAGCCAAAACAATCACAGGAAACAAACACAATCAGTAATATAATGATCCTGAAGCAGACATCTAAAATGCCGTAAAGGCACCAGATCATCCAGTTTAATAGTACATTGTAATTCTTTCCAAATGTGAGGGGCAGAAAAACTAAAAGCAGATCTACCCAATTCAGATGAGATCTTTGGGATCTGTAATAATAGCCATCCCTGAGCTCTGGTCTGGTAACCAGACCATCTAACAGTTAAAAGTGAATTAATAAAAGATGGTCCTGACACGTGTTGTCTAACTCCAATAGAGTTCAGAATTTTTTTAAATGCCAATCCCAATGCATCTTTTTCGTTATCTACATGTACATCTGCAGCCAGTACTAACTCTGATAGAAAATCAGCAAATTCTTTGATGAAGTCTGTATGATGCCCTGGTGGCCTGTATACAGTAGCCAGCACAAATCTCAAACGTGATTTATCATTTACACTAGATAATGTTACATTAAGCACCAACACTTCAAAAGAATTATATTTAAAACAAGACTTATCAGTTATTCTGAAGATATTAACCCTCTGGGGTCTGAGGGGTTTTTGGGGTCCTTGAGATGTTCTGGCATGCCCTGACATTTGTGCTTTTTTCAGTTGCTTATAAACATATTAATGGCAAAGGTGTAAATTAACTCTATTTAGCACAAACAGGGCTACCATAATATGTGAACAACTTGCATACATGTTTGTATTTTTGAGAGAATAATGTTTATGCATAGTTTTTGAAAAAACTAGGGCTGACTTCTAATAGTCGAGGATTCGACGATTCGATTTGGAGAGGTCTGATTCGACTATGAACCTCATAGTCGAATACATGGGCGTCAGTTTGGTTTGAAATGTGCTGGGGACAGAGACGCATTCGCATTTTCAGAAGGGCTGGGTACCATTTTTATTTAATTTTTTCAGGTCATGTTTTGAAAGACGATGTCCTGTAGCTTACTAATGTAAATAAATAAAAATGTATTCAAAAATCTGCTTCACATTTTCAGCAGGGCTGCGGAGCGGCTGTGAGTTGACTCCACACGGTTCTCATGTGCGTTAAAAGCTTTACATGGTTTAATGTACCTAAACAATGATTACCAAATCCCCCTCTCATGTTGCTCCACATAACCACTTAAAATGATAAAAAAAATCGAACCCAGAGTCCAATTATTATGGACGTTATCTGATATTAAGCGTTTCTGCTTCACATTTTCAGCAGGGCTGCGGAGCGGCTGTGAGTTGACTCCACACGGTTCTCATGTGCGTTAAAAAGCTGACTCCACACGGTTCTCATGTGCGTTAAAAAGCTTTAGGTTTAATGTACCTAAACAACGATTACCAAATTTCCCTCTCATATTGCTCCTCATAACCACTGAAAATGGTCAAAAAATCGAACCCAGAGTCCAATTATTATGGACGTTATCTGATATTAAGCGTTTCTGCTTCACATTTTCAGCAGGGCAGCGGAGCGGCTGTGAGTTGACTCCACGCGGTTCTCATGGGCGTGGAAAAGCTTTACGTGATTTAATGTACCTAAACAACCATCACCAAATTTCTCTCTCATATTGCTCCTCATGTTTATGAAATGTTATGATATATGTGTGATATATATGTGTTTTTTAGCTCTTTTGTTTGAAATAGAAAAAATCTAGCTGCTATCTAAAAAAAAAAAAAAGAAAAAAAAAAAGGTTCGACTATCAGTCGACTACGGCAAAATCTAACGAATCAGATTCGACTATGAAAATCCTTAGTCGAAAACAGCCCTAGAAAAAACAAAAAACTAAAGTTTCTGAAATAAGGCCACAAAACACATACTAAATATGTGGCAATAAGACTTTTGACTAATGGATGTCGTTGCCTAAATACCTGTATTTACATCCTGTTTTCGGTCGAAGTCCATAGTAATCAATTGTCGAGTTCACGCGCGTGATCATAGGTACTAAACCAATGCGCGTGAACTCGACAATCGATTACTATGGACTTCGGCCGAAAACAGGATGTAAATACAGGTATTTGCACTGGCTGAATAAACATAATTTTTATCCCTATCTTTCACATCTACTGCAGTTAGATTCACCCGTGTTCACTCCGAAGGAATCACTCACATGACCTGTGCACTTGTAATGACACATCAAGGATGTTAAGAGGCTAAAAGCAGGTTTAAATATTGCCCCATTGAAGTCAACAGGGTGCAAATTTTAAAAAGAGGATAACACGGTGTAGGCAACACAGATTTTTGTCGTTGGTCTCTGTACTGACAGCACTCCAAATGTACGAAAAAATGAGCTCAATGTTAAAATTGACTGGAGTTCTCCTTTAATAATACATCTTTTAGAATATTTGATTGAATGCTGAATGTTGCGCTTGTTCAATTTAATAAAATTAAAACTTTAATTGTGATCATTAAAATAATTGAATATTAAATATTTAGTGGCCAAGTTTTGCTCATTTATATATATATATATATATATATATAAGTAGCGATAGTTCATTCTAAGTTTACTCAAGTGGAAGAATGTGACTAATAAACTTAGGCCTACTAGCACTATGCATTATATTCTATATTCTATTCATTATATTTTCGGGACGAAATAAAAAAAACAGTCCCGCGCAGACCTCCTTAAACCTTAGGTGTGTATGTGTGTGTCCCGAATAAATAATAATAAAAAAAAGGAATAAAGTTCAAAAGTCGGACTGTAAGTGAATGAGGCATGATTGCTATTCGATTCGATTCGATTCGATTGCGATTGCTATTGAAATGGGAGGTGAGACAGAGTTCATTAAGAGTAGGCTATTTAATTTCTATCCATAGGCCTACTCCGTGTAGCTGGCCCGCTTTCTACTGGCTAAAAAAAATATTGGCCCACGGCCAAAGTTACTTGCCGACCCCTGGCTTAGAGCATGTAACAAGATCAAGATCGTAAAAGCCCCCCCTTCCCACTATCAACGTGAAGGACATTTGAGGCCAGCAGCTAAGAAGCTAAGAAGGAGGCAGGGCTAACGGAACGGCCTTTTAAAGCTTGACAAAAGGCACACCTTGCATGCTGGCTAACAAACAAACCCAAAGATATAACAAACCCACACTACATTCTAAGAGAAAGTGATGTACATCAAAGTGTGAGTCATTACATAGGGATTAATTAGATGGGAGAAATGATACAGGTGAGGTTACATTGACCGTTGGTTGTATAATAAAATACATACCATGGTATATACAAAATAGTACACAAGATCACACAGTGATCTAATAGTCACTCGTTCACACAGTTTCTGGTATGTATGTTCATTTATAGATAATCTATGATTAATGCAGTAAAGTCTGTATTAAAGATTGTTTCTGTCTTCCCATTGTCTCTCTCTCTTTGAGCATGTGGCCACATTCCTTTGGATCATAAAACTCTTATCAGTCTCAGTGTGTCCTGTAACAAGACACTGCGTCCTGCCAGTGTGTTAGCTTCATTTGGGATGTTAGTTTTTGGGGTAAGTTTCACAGGCCTTGGTTAGGAGAGTGAGTTTGCTGGATTATTCATTAAATAAATGAATAATTTGTGTGTGTCTGATTGGTCCAGATGCTACATAGGTTATAATCTGTAATCATATCATTAACAATAAGTGCTTTTGAAGTAAAGGATTGAATATTCAGCAACCCAAGATTTATCATTTGTTCATCTGTATTATATCTGTTTTTTATTTGTTGATCTTCAATTAAATTTTTACCCATAAATGGGTTTGGGTGTTTTTTGTATTTCCTAATTCGGGGAACAGACACAGTCTCTATATGATGACATCTAGGTGACAGAGTCTCTATGCAATGTTATTTATCTAACCTCATTGTCGTGAGACAGCTAGCAGACGGTTGGTTTAGCCAGTCTGTCTGCTTCCTGACCTGAGCCCCAATTCATGTTTGAGCTATAAGTCTATTTGCCATATTACAAGAGAGAAGAGCAGCACCATCTCTTTTCAATAGGTCAGGTCTGCCCCAAAAACTTTTCCAACTGTCTATGAATTTTATATTATTTTGCAGACACCACATAGACAGCCAGCCATTGAGTGAGGACAGTCTACTAAGTATCTCATCACTCCGGCGAACAGGAAGGGGACCAGAGCAAATTACAGTGCCTGACATCATACATTCAAGTTCACACACCTCTTTAACGTTAATTTTTGTGATCTCCGACTGGTGAAGTCAAACATCATTAGTGCCGACACGAATAATAATCTTAGAGAATTTACGGTTAGCATTAGCCAGCACTTTTAAATTTGCTTTGCTGTTAGGTGCTTTGGCTCCTGGCAAACATGTGACTATTTTGGCTGGTGTCTCTATTTTCACGTTCCATGTAAAAGAATCGCCAATAACTAGGGCACATTCAACAGGATTCTCAGTGGGCATTTCACTGAGTGGGGGGAATCTATTTGTTATGGTAATCAAAATGGAAGAGCTGTGTTTTTTCCCGCGACTACAGAATCTCACGGTCACCCAGTTGCCCTGCTGCACGGGCTCTACAGCTGGAACCGAACAATGTACAGAGTGTGAACTCTGCTAGTCGCATCCAAAGCAGTATCTAAAGCCCTTGCATTTTTACCATCCTCAATTAAAATTTGGATGCATGTCTCTAGTTCTGAAATCTTCTCCGTCAGCCTGACTATCTCCCTGCTTTTATCACATTTAAATCCCTCATTGCTGACAGAGAATGATATACTATACGTGTGACACGAAGTGCAAGTGACAATAACAGGAGAAGACATTACTCACCGTGTTTGTTGACTGATCCTTCTTACCACAGTTGTTTGATAGACTCGTAGAAGGCAGGAGCGTGCGCGAGAAAAAAAAAAGACGGGAAGCACGGATGGCAGGTTAACAGGCTAGCGAGATACTAGCGTGCGGTGCTAGCGATAACGATTTAGATAAAGGCTAGCGATGTCAGATTAATGTGATAGGCAATATTTGACAATATCTAATATATGTTTGAGTAAATTAAATTTAGCAAATAAAAACAACAAGGAATGATAGTAAATAGAGACACAGAAAGCTATACGGAGCTTACAGACACAAACCAGCAGCAAGGCAGACAGGAGCAGTTGATCAATGCAGAAGCAATCGATCTCAATATCAAGTATGCCATGTTTGTAGATTGCTTTGGGAATCTACCTCAAAAAACAATCTATTTGATTGTGTATTGTTGACTTTTAGAGTATTGATAGCTAGTGTAGTGGCTGTTTGGCCTGATACGGCTTATTGGACCATAGATTAAGATAATTTTTTTTAACCATTTCTCTTGCTTACTGAGAGTCACAGGCCTGCGCTACAATTTCCTCTGCAGGGTATCAACTGACTAAGCTGAGTCACAACCCTATAAAATGGTAAAACAAAAACTGACTACCACTCTTAGAAAGGACAGTGGGGAAGTTTACAGTACAAATGAAAGCAATTCACTGATCACAGCAACTTAAGAAGTTATTTTAATAAAGTCACAAATTGGTGTGTGGAGGGTCAATTGAGTTCTTCTGATGTTATTTTTGATAATAGCTGGAGTGTTTCTCCATATGGGCAATTGAGACGGATAATAGATATTACAGAAGGCAAACTCCCACTTTGAAAAATCTGGAAATGGTCAGGAAATTAGAGAATTTTCTCATTTTATTCCCCATTTTGTAGAATCACACTTGATTCCACACTGGAAAAGTTTTTTTTTGTTTTTTTTTTGCTTGTATGTTTTTTGCCTCATTTATCAATCTATTGTAGAAATGAGGGCAGATCCAAGTGCAGAAATTATCTTACTGTTGAATATTAAATACTGGTAAATAAAATGAAACATTTACATACATTATAAGTAGGGGTGTAACGATACACATATTCGTATTGGACCGTTCGGACGAGGCTTTCTGTTCAGTACGCATTACAAACCGAACGATTCGTTGGACCATTTTTTTTCTGCCAGTGCTACCAAAATTTTTTTAGCCGGCGCGACCACCAGCTGTTGCCCAACATCAAATTGCAAACGTAATGAAAGCGAAACAAAACTATTTTGTTGCTATTCATTTGTGCTTCACAGACCGTTAATCATTTTGGATCTAAGTGAGAAGCATTCAGATTTCTCCGTTATTAACCGTAGATCTCTATTAGATCAAACAGCGCTGACGTGGATACCAGGAGAAACATTGTGCCATGAATGAACTAGTTATAGGTTTTAGGTCCACAAATCAGCAACATTCACCATGAATTTAATGTAGTAAGACTAGCTGTAACCATGGAAGTTTGGCAGGAATAGTAAAGTGCTTTCAAGTACGTCACACTTCTTTTCCAGCACTTCAAAAATCAAATATTATCATATTTAAATGTTATTTTTAATGTGATGACCAACACATTATTTGTTCATCCTTCAAAGATTACCCCCATTTAAAAAACTAAGTTTCAAGATGTAGGAAAACTCACACTCATTTAAAAATAAAAAAGACACTAAATTGTTACCAGTAGATGGCTGCCATTTCCACTCCCAAATATTAACATTTTAATCGTTTTGCTTTTGAATTAATTCGACATTATGAATAAAAATGCTGCCCTTAAATGTTAATCTGGAGCCTTGCAAACTTTTTTTTTTTTAAACACTGTTTTTATTGATTTTAGAAACATTAACAATAAAACATAAACAAAACAAAATACAAAACAAATTTAACCCTCTGATGGTCTTCAAAAAAAGTGACGACATGGGTCTTTGGGGTCTACTGGACCCCAGACAATAACATTTAATTTTGTAACAGAACAATAGTTTTTTTTTTTTACAAATATAATTTTAATTAAATTTCTATAAATAAATAAATATTTCTTTATTTAAATAGGCTTTTTACAAAAAAAACAGCATTTTATGTTAAATACACTTTATAAAAGACCCAGATTTCTAACTTTCATTCCTGGGATACCATGGATAATTTTACAAGGTTTAATGTAAGATTTTAGGCCATTTTTTTGAAAATACAGTTTAAACATTTTTATAAATCACTTTAACCACTAGATGGCTACATAATAATTCTGTGGCTTGGTAAATATTACAGAAATATTTAACTTTATTAACTTAATAAAATCTCTGAATATCGTTTACTTGATTGTTTGAGTAATAATTGAAATAATTAAAAGCATCTTTTGCAGCGATTTTTGTGTGAGCATATCAGTGAACACCCCTGACCACTCAGTGAGTTTCACGTCTTTGTAAACGAAAGTTTAATGCGTTTTAGGAAGGATTGTTCCAGTGCACCTATGCAGCCATTGTGGAGGTGGGGGGGTGCTACCACAGAAACCGAAAATTCTCAGGCCAGCAGCATGTGTCCAAATTTCAATCTTAACCGTTCTATTTCATCAGAAACGATCTGAAAACAGGGCTTTAAGTGTAAAATACCGAACTTGTCCTTTAATATTACTCATAAATATTATTTTATAAATGTTTAAATGTTAAATAATTTCTACTCAATTTTATTTGTTAATGTACCAGATGCAGTTACTCAGATTTACTTAATTTTTTATTTGCATTAACTCAATTCATACAGTATATTTCATTGATTTCACAGGTTTAAAATTTACTAAATTTTTTTGTGTAAAAATGTTTCACCAAAAAAATGAGTAAATAATAGTTAAACTTTTTAGTGTATAGAGCTCCACTAGGCCTATATGCTATTTGAATTACTGAAAGATATAGTTTCAAAAGTTGGATTCAGTTGGATTCATATCTAAATATTATAAAATTATAACAAGTTATATAAATAAGTTTTTCAATAATGTTTTTTTTTTTTTTTTTTTTTTTTGACAAAATATAAGACTTTTTTTTATAGCCTTACAAATGTATTCCTGTGTGTGTGTGTGTGTGTGTGTGTGTGTGTGTGTGTGTGTGTGTGCACATTTTCAATGTGTCTTAGTGTTACCAATTTATTTTTGTGGTGGTTCTGCATTTTAGATTATTTTATTTTACAAATGATAAGAGAACAGTTTTTATAGTCTGTATGTATTCCTGTATATTGTATTCCTCTATATGTGTGTGTGTGTGTGTGTGTGTGTGTGTGTGTGTGTGTGTGTGTGTGTGTTTGTGTGTGTGCGCGCGTGTGTGAACTTGATAATTTTGGATTGTGGATGTTTTTTCATTGTTGGAAGTGTGCCACTTTATTTCTGTCATTTCTGTCTATGTGTTCTGCGTTGTTTCTGATTTTGATGATGAATTTTGTCTATTTTGAGTGCAATGATAAATAAATATTTATTTATTTATAGATATTTAAAAGATATCATAAATCCTCCAAAAACTGCACAAATGTTGAGTAAAAACCAAGCGGCAACCACCGTGTCTCTCTCTTGAAACCAACACGGAAGTGAATTAAATGGCAATTCATCAATTTGTCGCTTGAGGCTGGATGCAGAAGTGAGTCAAATCTGTATCTCCCCCATGTTAAAATGCCCAACTTTACAGCAGAAAAAAACTTTATATGTGAAATTAAAACCGCCAGTAGGTGGGAGCAAGTCTCTGTTAATGAGTGAGTCATAGAGATTCAGCCAATTCATTCAAACGGCTGATTAATTCAGGAACTAAGCATTTGAAGCATAAGAAAAAGTCTCTTAATATAAACTTATTGTTTATTAAACTTGTATAAAATCAATATCACATTTGTTATCATGCTGATATCTGGAGAACAATTGCACACTTTGTGTGATATTTATTAACTATATTAAATTATATAAATTAGACTAAATCACGCAGTGAAAGCGTGCGTGCGGTCTAAATGCGCACCCGCACTAGTCTATGATCATGTAGAGCAGTGGTTCTCAAACTTTTTAGAGTGACACCCTACTGTGGCATTTAACATTCTTTTTGCGTACCCCCTCTATTCTACTTAGACTGCAGTCACACCTTTACCATTAAGGGACAATATTTTCTCCAAAAATGCTAATAATAGTAATTAAATAAAATAAAAAAATCTATAGAGAAATATGCAATGATGTTAAAAACGAAGTGATACTTTTAAATATAAAATGAAAACCACCAGTAGGTGGCAGTAAGACAGTAAGTTTATTTATGAATGGGTCATTGAATCATTGACACTCACGATTCGTTCAAAGCTGCAGATTCGTTCATGAAACGCCGCTGTGTGCTGCAGCTCTGCTGTGGCTTTTGTTGGAACTATTATTTTGTTGCCAAAATAGAGCAACAAATACTGACAGTACTGTGTTTAAAATGAACATCACTTAATATTACCTTTTGTTTAAAATCAATGTTACATTTTCAATTGTGTGGATACTCGGAAACGTTGCATTCTTGCTCGTATAATATATGATCAATACTAAAAACAAGAATTCACACAGGGTATGTTTTTGTATCGGAAAGTTTGAATCTTAAATCGATCTCTATGCACAGTCTGTGTCTATTTTTGATCTTCAAGCTAGTAAGTGCTAAATCCCCACTTTTATAAAGGTACATTGTTGAGAATGGCAGTAATGTAGGGAATGTTTACAAAGTAATTGCAAAGTAATGTTTGCTGAGGCAGATACTCTGCACCCAATCTGTCATAAGCACGCTGCTTGTGTGAATGCAGTCAGTTTTGACAGCGAAAAAGATGAGGTCATTTGATTGGAAAAAACATGCTCAGTTTTAATGTTATTTTAAGGTGGGTTTGAATTAAATGAAGGCCAAAACTCAATCATTTTGTTCTCGTACCCCCTCTGTCACCTCAGGTAGCCCAAGGGGTAAGCATACCCCAGTTTCAGAACCATTGATGTAGAGTGTGCATGCACTCGCTCTCTGTGTGTGTGAGGGATATACTCTAATGTCAGATCACACAGTGTTAAAACAACAATTATGATATTATCGCAGATGATATTTATCGCACACTCCTAGTTGTCATAACACACACCAAGTTTGGTCAGAATACGCTAAAGCGTTGTGGAGATATATCCTCACGTCCATTTTTGCGTGCTCTTCGTTGAATTCATTTAATGCGTTAATTGAGAGCGGTTTGACAAATCAACTTGAATTCCATGTTTTCTTGTCGGCATGGCGTGAGGATGATCTGATTCCATTTTCGTTTAAAAAATCGGAGCAACTACCTAGGAGTTTAAAAAAGTAGGTTAAAGAAAATAAAAATGGAGGACAGGAAGTTTGGCCGACTGGCAAAATTGGTATCTATGATTGGTATGATATTTCTTTATATATCATCATTCTTCCTCCCTTGTTGTTGTTGTTCTTCTTACTCCACCTTTTCTTCTTCTTTAGCCTCTTTTCTAATCCCCCTCATCCCATCTCTTTGCTTTTTTTTCTCAGGAAGTTTGTTGATTAGTGAAGTAGTCAACCTCCTGGACTGGTCTACTCTCCAAGCACTAAAGAAAGAATGTGGTGGTCTCCAGACTCTACTGAAAAACATTCACCAGGTGTTCAGAGGTATTTAGCCCTGTTCCATTCAAGTCAAGCCACTTTTATTTATAAAGTATTTAAAGCAGCTGTAACCGCACTGGGTAGTACATTAGTATTAGCTCAAATGATCTATAGGGAATTTTAATAATTAATCATGAATATGATTAAGATATTACATATTACAGTTACATTAAATTATCGAAGCTGAAAATAGATAGATATATGAATGGCTACCACAACGGGTTATGGTTCGTCGTTAATATATCAATAGTCTTATTTCAGATTGAGTTTGTGAGATAGCTTTAATGGAATTAATTTAGTTATCAAACAATCTGTTTGTCCAGCAAACGCCGTAAGATTAACTTGTCATCTTCTCAATAAAGTTATCACTTCTTATAATTTCAGGAGAAATAGTTTCTGGCCATGAAACCATTCTCCTGTCCTTATAAACTTAACAAATCATAAAGCTTTGTAGCTTAAGATCGAAACATCTCATTGACTTGGTTATATGAGCATTTTAGACAGAAACAATCAAGCATATAATGGTTTTAATAATTGAACTAATTACTACATCGAACTAAGGAATACAAATTCTACAATTTACACGGGTATGCATATAACAATACAAACAGTAAAAACAATACAAGACAAAACGGATAACAGATGATGAGAGAGAGAGAGATCGGAAAATGAGAGATGGAGAAAGTGAAAGCAACGTGCGATCAGAGAAAGATCACAGTTAGGCAAAAATCACAGACAGTAACCTTTGACAGACAACAAGGAATCAAATCACCTTGAAAAAGGGAATAGACAACCTTAAACAGCATTTAAAAGCTCGATTATACTTGCATGTGGTCTGTTGTGTTGACACCCGAAGGCGCGTGTGTCGTTCTGAGTGAAGGCGTGCGTGTCTTCCGGTGTGAGCAGACTCGCGCAAAGTTTTAAAAGTTCACCGAACGTGAAGTTACCAACGACATGATTCAGAGTTCATCTCCCTCTTGGAGGGAGAGGCGAATATGAAAATAAAACTTAGTAAAGAAAAAGAAAAGAAAGTTCGGGAGTGACGCGGAGGTGCGCGTCCGGAGACGGTGGCCGAAGCCGAAGTTGGTGTTTCCCAAAGTTTGACCGGAGAGGAAGAGCGCAAGAAACAGGGAAGTCCCGTCTTTTGAGGGAATCCCGTCCCCACCCCTTTTTGCAGGGAGGGCAAATCATCTGCCGAGATTTTTGAACGGGAAGATCTCTCTTTGTCTTGTCAGGACAACTAATCTGCATTAGTTTATGATGGTATGAAATTTCGTCATTTCTACCCAGAAAGATTGTACACATAGAACAATACATTTTACTGTAATCTCCTATGTATGAGTGGTTCAGTCAAAACAAGACGGTTAAAGAGAGACCAAGAATGGCAGGTAAAGGTAGAAGAAACAAAGCTGCATTCATATGCAGAATTACACACATTTAAAGTTTTGATTAACACACGATAACATTGCAGATACACAAATTTGATATGGGAAAATCAAATCCTTGTTTATACATTTCTTAAGTGGTTATACATAAATGTAGGATTAACACTTTATTCTTACTCCTCTCCTAGAATCTCAGTTTGCTTGACATTCCGGTAGGGCAATAAAAACAAAGTGGGGGGAAGGCAATTGCCAGACAATGTTGGTGACATTCTTAAACTAAAACACTTTTGATTCAAGATTACACATTAGAAAACTACACCTCTATTATAAAGCAAAAACTAATCACACATGCATAATGGAATTGTACATATATCAAAAGGATATTTCTAAGTTCTAATACAAAGGTGTGTGTGTGTGTGTGTGTGTGTGTGTGTGTGTGTGTGTGTGTGTGTGTGTGTGTGTGTGTGTGTGTGTATGTGTGTGTGTGTGTGTGTGTGTGTGTGTGTGTGTGTGGGATGACTCCTCAGTCTCCCGGGGGTGTTGTAAAGTGTTATCCTATAGCAGGGGGGTCAGGTTACAAGACCATGTTTCTATTTGAGAACATTACTTAGGAGAAACACTTCCAAGTTACAAATCAGAAAATCATAACTATGGCATGAAAGGGCTAACCAAACATGCAGGCCTTAATACATCATCTTAGTAATGACTTACATGATGAGTGTAAAGAAACGTTTGTGTGTGTGTGTGTGTGTGTGTGTGTGTGTGTGTGTGTGTGTGTGTGTGTGTGTGTGTGTGTGTGTGTGTGTGTGTGTGTGTGGAATGCTCTGTGTCTGGAATGTCACATAGAGAGAGAGAGTCCTTATCTCTTTGAGGCTTGCGTGTGTGTGTGTATGTTGTTCTGGTAATACTCCAGGGTGCCATAAAGTGTCGGGGGAGCTGTAAAAGTTGCCACAAGGCAGACCTAGCGACTCCAAGGCTATGAGTTACATTTACAGGTTAAACGTTAAAAGTTTTCCCAAAATTTATAATGACAAGGCTTCTGGAGTTTTGTGTGCAGGGAAAACAGAATCATGATTCTTGCACATTCGTTACACAGCTTTACAATAATAACAGCTTTACAGTAATAACAGGAAAATTATTCAATGATGCAAACAGTTTATTTCGGCTATACAGCAGCCCTAAAAGAAAATAGTATAATTTTTCAGCTGAAGTCAGTTCAGCAATGATTCAGTTCCGATGTAAAGATCATCAAGTCAAGTCAAGTCAAGTCAAGTCATCTTCATTTATATAGAGCTTTTAACAATGTAGATTGTTTCAAAGCAGCTTTACAGAGATAAACGTATAATTTAAGGTAAGATTGTTTTGGCTTTATAGCGGTTCTTTAATAAAGTTATTTTCCAGCTAAAGTTAGTTTTGATTGATTCGCTTCCGTCGCAACGATCATTTGTTATTAAATTAGGGGCCGCTAAGACGACACCATTCTCCCTACACAGACTTTAAACGCGAACCTGTGATAAACGCTGATGGCGTTCACATGCGCATTAAGAATTGGTTCTATAGTTATGTGCGTTTGAATATATGTGTGCAGGTTTGGAATTCCCTACAAACCAAGCCTAAACAAAGTACTGGTGTTTCCTTATAATTTTGATACAGAATTTTATTTTACTTTATCAATTCGGGGTAGGTACGCGAATTTAGTTTTCCTGACGACGCTTTATCTGTAGAGTGGTAAAGGGAGAGACTTTACCATAGGGAAAGACCTCCATAGGGAGAGACTAGTTGGCACTTCAGCACTGCGTTGACATCGGGTCCAGGCGAAGGTCCTTCGTCAGATCTGGATACGGCCTGGATCTGGCAGGCTGCGGGAAAACCTCGGGATAAACAAAGGCACTAAAATTAGCGTAGATGCCATTCTTCTTATGATGTAACGAGTACATCAGGATTTATGGGAAGTGTTCCCGGTTCCAGCTGACCTAATCTATGCAGCCTAACATTGAATTATAGAAGTCTATAATGTATTATGTGAATGCTAGGTCAAAGAGATGTGTCTTTAATCTAGCTTTGAACTGACAGAATGTGTCTGCTTCCCGGACAATGGTAGGAAGACTGTTCCAAAGTTTTGGTGCTAAATAGGAAAAGGATCTACCGCCAGCAGTCGATTTTGATATTCTAGGTATTATCAACTGGCCGGAATTTTGAGATCGCAATAGACATGAATGACTATATTGCGTTAAGAGCTCGCTCAAGTACTGTGGAGCTAAACCATTGAGTGCTTTGTAAGTAATCAGCAATATTTAAAATTGATGCGATGTTTAATAGGGAGCCAATGCAATTTTGACAGAACTGGGCTAATATGGTCATACTTCCTGGTACTGGTAAGAACTCGAGCTGCTGCATTTTGAACTAGCTGTAGTTTGTTTAATAAGCATGCAGGGCAACCACCCAGTAGAGCATTACAATAATCTAGCCTTGAGGTCATGAACGCATGAACTAATTGTTCCGCATTTGTCAATGAGAGCATATGGCGTAATTTAGATATATTTTTAAGATGGAAAAATGCGGTTTTACAGATACTAGACACGTGACTTTCAAATGAAAGATTGGTATCAAAGAGCACACCCAGGTTCCTAACCGACGACGAAGACTTAACAGAGCAGCCATCAAGTGTTAGACAGTATTCTAGGTTATTATGTGAGGAAGTTTTTTGTTCAATAATTAGAATCTCTGTTTTTTCAGAATTTAGAAGTAGGAAATTACGAGTCATCCAATTTTTTTATATCAGCTATGCATTCCGTTAATTTAGTGAATTGGTAAGTTTCATTAGGTTTTGAAGGATTTTAGAGCTGAGTATCGTCGGCATAACAGTGGAAGCTAATTCCATGTTTCCTAATGATATTTCCTAATGGTAGCATGTACAGAGTGAACAGCAGCGGTCCTAGTACTGAGCCTTGTGGTACATCATACTGAACTTGTGATCGATAAGACATCTCTTCATTTACTTTCAATTATTAAATTAGTTCATTTCATCTATAAAGCAGTTCTGCAGAAAAAGTGATGTCATCAACCAGCTCAGTTCAGTTCTCATCCAATAGTGTCAGTGCAGTCAAATCAATAATATTGTTGAATACTAAGTGTCCCCAACTAAGCAAGCCAGAGGCGACAGTGGCAAGGAACCCAAACTCCATCAGGTGACAGAAGGAGAAAAAAACCTTTTGAGAAACCCCGCTTCAGTTCTTGTGGTCTTTGCTGGGATCTGTGCTGATGGCTGTCGTGTTGACAAGGCCTTCACAGGGGATTGTCTAGTTGACAGGATCTCTGCTGACCTTGAATTAGTGCCTGCGCAGCCAGGCAAATGGGTGACAGTGAGGGATCGCTCTAGTCGTGGATCAAAAAACCACTCTTCCGTTCCGATTACCATAACAAATCGGTTTGCCCCGCTCAGTGAAACACCCACTGAGAATTCTGTTGATTGTGCCCTAGTAATTGGTGATTCGATCACACGGAACGTGAAAATAGAGACACCAGCCACCATAGTCACATGTTTGCCGGGAGCCAGAGCTCCTGACATCAAAGCAAATTTAAAAGTGCTGGCTAATGCTAATCGTAAATTTTCTATGATCATTATTCACGTTGGCAATAATGATGTTCGACTCCGCCAGTCGGAGATCACCAAAATTAATATTAAAGAGGTGTGTGAACTCGCAAGTACGATGTCAAGCACTGTAATTTGCTCTGGCCCCCTTCCTGTTCGCAGGAGTGATGAGATAGTTTAGATTGTGTTCACTGAATCGCTGGCTGTCTAAGTGGTGTCCGCTTAATAATATAGAATTCATAGACAATTGGAAAAGTTTTTGGGGCAAACCTGACCTGTTGAAAAGAGATGGTATTCATCCCTCCTGGGATGGTGCTGCTCTTCTCTCTAGTAATATGGCTCATAGTCTTAGAGCTCAAACATGACAATCTGGGGCTCAGGTCAGGAAGAAGACAGACTGGCTAAACCGACCGTCTGCTAGCGGCCTCACGTCACCAAGGTCAGATAAATCCCATCACATAGAGCCTCTTTCACCTAGCTATCATCATATAGAGACGGTGTCTGTTCCCCGAATTTGGAAATCCAAAAAACGTTTAAACCCATCTAAGGTTAAAAATTTAATTGATGTTCAAACAAATAAAAAACAGCTATAATACAGATGAGCAAATGCTAAAGCTTGGGTTGCTGAATATTCGATCGCTTACTCCAAAAGCACTTATTGTTAATGATATGATTACTGACTATAATCTAGATGTGCTGTGTTTGACAGAAACCTGGCTAAAACCAAACGATTACATTACTTTAAATGAGTCCACCCCGCAAGATTACTGTTATAAACATGAGCCTCGTCTGAAACGCAAAGGGGGAGGTGTTGCTGTAATTTATAGTAATATTTTCAAAACCACTAAGAAATCAAGTTTTAAATATAATTATTTTGAAGTGTTAGTGCTTAATGTAAAAATATATAGTATAAATGATAAATCACGTTTGAGATTTGTGCTTGCTATTGTATACAGGCCACCAGGGCACCATAAAGATTTTATCAAAGAATTTGCGGACTTTCTATCAGAATTAATATTGACTGCAGATGAAGTACTAATTGTTGGTGATTTTAATATACACATCGATAATGAAAAAGATGCATTGGGTTTGGCATTTAAAGACATTGTAAACTCAATTGGAGTTAGACAACACATGTCAGGACCTACTCATCGTCGTAATCATACTCTAGATCTAATATTATCACATGGAATAGATGTTGATGCCGTTGAAATTCTGCAGCAGAGCGATGACATCTCAGATCATTATCTAGTCTCGTGTAAATTACATTTAGCCAAGGCTGCAAAGCCGACTCCGTGTTTCAAATATGTTAGACCTATCACTTCTGCCACTAAAGATTGCTTTATTAATAATCTTCCTGATCAGTTTCATCATCTCAGCATCCCAGATAGCTTAGAGGAACTTGATATTGCAACAGAAACTTTTAACTCTCTCTTTTCCAGCACTTTAGACAAAGTTGCTCTGTTGCGTTTAAAGAAGATTAAAGAAAATAGTCCAACGCCGTGGTACAACGAGCACACTCGGGCCCTTAAGAGAGCAGCCAGAAAAATGGAACGCAACTGGAAGGAAACAAAACTAGAGGTATTTCGCATTTCATGGAAAGAGAGCTCGATTGCATACAGAGAGGCTTTAAAAGCTGCTAGATCTGCTTATTTTTCAACCCTATTAGAAGAAAATAAACAAAATCCTAGGTATTTATTTGAAACGGTGGCTTAACTAACGAAAAAGAAAGCTTCAAGCACCTAAGTTCCCAAGCAACACAGCAGTAATGACTTTATGAACTTCTTTACTTACAAGATTGATAATATCAGGGACAAAATTATAACTATGCAACCGTCTACTACAGTATCGCATCAGGGAGTGCATTGTAGTCTCCCTGAGGAAAAAATTTATTCATTCGTTGCTATAGGAGAGGAAGAATTTACTAAACTCGTTAAATCATCTAAATCGACAACATGTATGTTAGACCCTATACCGACTAAGCTACTGAAAGAGATGCTCCCAGAGGTCATAGATCCTCTTCTTAATATCATTAATTTGTCTTTGTCTCTAGGATACGTACCAAAAAACTTTAAGCTGGCTATGATTAAACCACTTGTTAAAAAAACGCAACTTGATCCTACAGAATTAGTCAATTACAGGCTGATCTCGAATCTACCTTTTCTGTCAAAGATATTAGAAAAAGCAGTATCCTCACAAATGTGTTCCTTTCTTGAAAGAAATGATATCTGCGAGGATTTCCAGTCCGGATTTAGACCGTACCATAGTACCGAGACTGCTCTCATTAGAGTCACAAATGATTTGCTCTTATCATCCGATCGTGGTTCTATCTCTCTATTAGTGTTACTCGATCTTAGTGCTGCATTTGACACCATTGACCACAACATTATTTTAAATAGACTAGAAAACTATGTTGGCATTAGTGGAATTGCACTAGCATGGTTTAAATCATACTTATCTGACCGTTATCAGTTTGTAGCAGTAAATGAAGAGATGTCTTATCGATCACAAGTTCAGTATGGCGTACCACAAGGCTCAGTACTAGGACCGTTAAGGTTCACTCTGTACATGCTGCCATTAGGAGATATCATTAGGAAACATGGAATTAGCTTTCACTGTTATGCCGACGATACTCAGATCTATATTTCTTCAAAACCTAACGAAACTTACCAATTCACAAAATTAACGGAATGCATAGCTGATATAAAAAATTGGATGACTCGTAATTTCCTACTTCTAAATTCTGAAAAAACAGAGATTCTAATTATTGGACAAAAAACTTCCTCACGTAATAACCTAGAATATTGTCTAACACTTGATGGCTGCTCTGTTAAGTCTTCGTCGTCGGTTAGGAACCTGGGTGTGCTCTTTGATACCAATCTTTCATTTGAAAGTCACGTGTCTAGTATATGTAAAACCACATTTTTCCATCTTAAAAATATATCTAAATTACACCATATGCTCTCATTGACAAATGCGGAACAATTAGTTCATGCGTTCATGACCTCAAGGCTAGATTATTGTAATGCTCTACTGGGTGGTTGCCCTGCACGCTTAATAAACAAACTACAGCTAGTTCAAAACGCAGCAGCTCGAGTTCTTACCAGAACCAGGAAGTATGACCATATTAGCCCAGTTCTGTCAAAACTGCATTGGCTCCCTATTAAACATCGCATCAATTTTAAAATATTGCTGATTAATTACAAAGCACTAAATGGCCAGTTGATAATACCTAGAATATCAAAATCGACTGCTGGCGGTAGATGCTTTTCCTATTTAGCGCCAAAACTTTGGAACAGTCTTCCTACCATTGTCCGGGAAGCAGACACACTCTGTAGTTTATAGCTAGATTAAAGACACATCTCTTTGACCTAGCATTCACATAATACATTATAGACTTCTATAATTCAATGTTAGGCTGCATAGATTAGGTCAGCTGGAACCGGGAACACTTCCCATAAATCCTGATGTACTCGTTATATCATGAGAAGAATGGCATCTACGCTAATTTTAGTGTCTTTGTTTATCCCGAGGTTTTCCCGCAGCCTGCCGGATCCAGGCCGTATCCAGATCTGATGAAGGACCTTCGCCTGGACCCGATGACAACGCAGTGCTGAAGTGCCAACTAGTCTCTCCCTATGGAGGATCCCTTTACCACTCTACAGATAAAGCGTTGTCGGGAAAACTCAATTCGCGTATCTACCCCGAATTGATAAAATAAAATAAAATTCTGTATCAAAATTATAAGGAAAGACCAGTACTTTGTTTAGGCTTGGTTTGTAGGGAATTCCAAATCTGCGCACATATATTCAAACGCACATAACTATAGAACCAATTCTTAATGCGCATGTGAACGCCATCAGCGTTTCTCACAGGTTCGCGTTTAAAGTTTGTGTAGAGAGAATGGTGTCGTCTTAGCGGCCCCTAATTTAATAACAAATGATCGTTGCGACGGAAGCGAATCAATCAAAACTAACTTTAGCTGGAAAATGGCTTTATTAAAGAACCGCTGTAAAGCCAAAACAGTCTTACCTTAAATTATACGTTTATCTCTGTAAAGCTGCTTTGAAACAATCTACATTGTTAAAAGCGCTATATAAATGAAGATGACTTGACTTGACTTGACCTTCAGGGCTGCTTTGTGGTCGTGTCTAGGTGCAGGTCCTTCATCTGATCTGGATACAGACCGGATACGGCTAACTACAGTAACCTCGGGATAAACAGAGAGACTAATATTAGCGTAGATTCCATTCTTTTTACAATTTAACAAGAAGAGTTGGGAATACTTGAGGTCAGCAATCGGATACTTATAAAATAAAAATTTTGATTCCTCTTATCAATTCCTTTGTGAGAATTTCAATGTGACTTCAAACAATTCAACCGTGAGGAGACTCACGCGCTGTTTTCTGTGCATCACACATCTAAAATGTGTGCACAGAAAAAAATGATTTTAAAACATTCAAGTGCGAGACGACTCTCGCTGTTATCAGTGCTGCAGGCATTTGTACAGTGTTGCCAGATTGGGCGGGTTACCGCCCAATTGGGCGGTTTTGAATTTGATTGTGCGGGTAAAAAAGGGTTTGGGCGGGTGGACAAAATTTGGGATGGTTTGGGGTCAGTTCGGCGGTTTTCAAACATCTACATTTTAAAGTCTAATTGGTTAAAAAACTAAACTAAAGTGTGCATGTAGTCCATAAAATCAGTCATCATGACATTACTGTACACACACCCCATGCAGAGTCAGCTGGCATTGGTGTTGACATCACCGACGAGCACGCACTTTTAGCCAATCAGCGATCAGCAGGCAGATGCTATTGAGCGCGATAAGTTGTAGCTGTATACTCAAGTGATCGCTAATGCCAAAGTGATATAGTCTACTAAACAGTAAGTTGTATCTACACAGTAAAGAGTGAGATAGTGAGCAACTCTAAAAATGTAGGCTACAGTACATGTGGTGGGAGATATAACTATAAATCTGAGAGGAGAGCACAGTTGAATGACTTGAAATGAAATCAAATATGGGACGTGAAATATGTCCATGGACATGTGCACACTAGCCTAACCTTACCAGACATCGGCAACTTTTACACCGTCCAGACTGCACTATACTCGACCGTGACAGCTGCTGAAAAAGGTTTGAATCAACGATGAATCCGTTTTGACTGCTAAATTCTGTATTATGTTCTGCAATGTGTACTTCCGAGGGTTAAAGTCATCGGTTCATTTCTTGATTGCCGTTTTGACAGTGTCCACCTGGACATTTTAGTCATATTGGCTAATTCTTCTTAATTATTGCCCTGTTTTGATCTGTTTTCCTGGAATTTTTTTTATTTTTTATTTTATTTTATCATTGTTATTTTGTTTTGAGGAGATACAAGTTGTGCTTATCAACCTTGAATGACGATAATGATATGAAATTATATCATATTATTTTGGCAGTAAAATTTTGGGCGGTTTTTTCTTGTAGTGGGTGGGTTTTGGTGATCTTTTGGGCTGGAAATCACCGTCCCAATCTGGCAACACTGCATGTGTAACTAACTATATGGATGTAACTATGGGCAACTCTTAAAGTAAGAGCAGCTGCCGTCTCTGTAATAACACTAATCAAACAACAAAAGACAGAGAAACTTCACTTATTCTTGACTGAATTACTTTTGTAACTATATTTGTAATGTATATTTTATTTATAAAGTGCAGTGTTATTTTACATTTGATTACAGTTTCTGTACCTGAATACCTGAAAATCTTAAAACACTGTTTATTTCAATCGTATCTTTGTTCAGTTGTATCCATTTGTTTCGATTTGCTAATTTTTTATTTGTTCTTTTTTAATTACTGAGTGTTTACTTGTCTTTAATAATGCTTGAAATTTATATTAGTTAGGCTAGGTTTTTTTTATGGTATTTTTAAACCACAGGCAAACATTCAAACGTAAGTGTTATTTAGCCTGTTGATTTTTGTTCAAGATATTCAGCTACAATTAAATGTTTTGCAATAAGACTAAATATGAATGATATCTAAGGTTTATATATTTTTTATTTTTTTTACCTTAATGGAATCAAAATTAGGAATCAATAAGACTAAATATGAATGATATCTAAGTTTTGTTTTTTTGTTTTTTTTACCTTTAATGGAATCAAAATTAGGAATTGATAAGAATCATAATCGATAAGCATAATCGAAATCAGAATCATTGAAATTAAAACGATACCCAACCCTAGTAACAAGTACATTGGGTGTTATGGGAAGTGTTCCTGGTTCCGGTTGACCTAATTTATGCAGCCTAACAATCCTTTAACGGATGTAAATAATGGAAATGTGATAAGGTTATGTGTGTGCCAGGTTAAAGAGATGTGTTTTTAGTCTAGATTTAAACTGACAGATTGTGTCTGCTTCCCAAGCAAGGCTAGGAAGACTGTTCCAGAGTTTGAGAGCTAAATAGCTAAATATCAACTGGCCAGAATTTTGAGATAGAATTTTTGCAATAGATGAGACATACTATAATGTGTTGTAACTATAAGTACTGAGGAGCAATACCATTTAGTGCTTTGTAAGTAAATAGCAAGATTTTAAAATATATGCAATGTTTAATAGGGAGCCAATGCAATGTTGACAGAACCTGGCTAATATGGTCATACTTCCTGGTTCTAGTTAGAACTCTAGCTGCTGCTTTTTGAACCAGTCTGCATTTGTCATTGCATATGTCGTAATTTAGGAAAAAAATGTTTCAGATCGTTAAAATAGGGCCCAAGATGTGTTGAGCCTTTGTCGCCTAATCATTTACTCACAATGAAGACATTAGTGCCTCGTCCTCCTCTTGGCAAATTTGTCTGTCAAGATTTGTAGGCCAGGAAAAGGTGGTGGAGAGTGCAGTATGTGTCAACCATTTTGGAGCAGATGGCGCAAAGAATACGTGGCCAACGTAATCCTCAGACAACATTGGCTAAATACAACACTAAAATCAATTTTCAAGTTGGGGATGTAGTAATTGTCAAGGAGGACAATATTACCAGAAATTAATGGAGGCTAGCTAGGGTCGTTGAGACAAGTGCGGATAAATGGTCTGTGTGGCGCTGTTTAGATGAGTCACGCTGTTTGGGTTTTTAGCACATAAACATTATATTGAACATCTATCGAACTCTTGTTATCATTTTATCGGGGACATTTATATCGTGATTATTATCGTTTTATCGCCCAGCCCCAAGTAGAAGAACTGTCACCGTCCCGCTAGCGCGATGCTTGGCCCTCTTTTTTTGTTTTGCCTTTTTTTTCTATCACATTTTTTAGAAATCATCATAAATTATCTATCATTCGAAAGCTTAAAAACCTCAAAATTCCTCCTGTGAAAACCGTTTTGAAATCGGACATTGCATTACCATGGAAACAGTACTTTAAAAGCTTTCTAGCAGACTCCTCCTCCTAGTTTGCATTGTCATGTTTCATATTACAAAATGTATTTTAACTACACTGCTCAAAAAAATTAAAGGAACACTTTGAAAACACATCAGATCTCAATGGGGAAAAATATCATGCTGGATATCTATATTAATATGGACTGGGTAATGTGTTATGAACGAAAGGATGCCACATCGTTTGATGGAAATGAAAATGATCAACCTACAGAGGACTGATTCAAAAACACCCTGGAAATCTAAGTGAAAAAATGATGCAGCAGGCTTGTCAATTTTGCTGAAATTTCATTGCAGCAACTCAAAATGGTACTCAGTAGTTTGTATGGCCCCCACGTGCTTGTATGCATGCCTAACAACGTTGGGGCATGCTCCTAATGAGACGATGGATGGTGTCCTGGGGTATTTCCTCCCAGATCTGGACCAGCGCATCACTGAGCTCCTGGACAGTCTGAGGTGCAACCAGGTGATGTCAGATGGACCAAAACACAATGTCCCAGAGGTGTTCTATTGGATGTAGGTCAGGTGAGCGTGGTGGCCCTTCAATGGTATCATTCCTTCATCCTCCAGGAACTGCCTGCATGCTCTCGCCACATGATCTCGCCGGGCATTGTTGTGCACCAGGAGGAACCCAGGACCCACTGCACCAGCATAGGGTCTGACAATGAATCCAAGGATTTCATCCCGATACCTAATGGCAGTCAGGTTGCCATTGTCTAGCCTGCAGAGGTCTGTGCGTCCCTCCATGGATATGCCTCCCCAGACCATCACTGACCCACCACCAAACCGGTCTTACCGAAATATTCAACTTTTGTGTTTGCGATGCCGCTGACCCAGAGAGAGCAGTTGTCTGAAACAGCTTTTAAAAAAAGTATTTTCAACCACTCAGTATATATTTTTTTTCTGTCTTACAAATATTCAAATTATCACTGATGTACTGGGATAAAAGTTTATAGGTTGCATTTAAACAGTCAACTGTTGCGATTAAAAATAAAGCAAATCACCTTTAAAAAAAGTAACTTGGCGCTTCAAATAACGATTGTATCGATTACACCATTAAGCCACTGGATGGCGACAAGTGTCCGTTAAAAAATTAATTTCTCATTGAATCATTCATTTAAGAAATTCGTTCAAAAGCGCTGATTCATCCATTAATAAAACAAGTATTTATGAGCGAGCCACTGAATAATTAATTCAAACCGATAAACATTTTTAATTAAATTAATACATGTGTAATTAATGTAAAAAACTTAAGTTAAAATTTAAATTTCGTCCACAATAGATAGCAGACATTAACATTTTGTCAGAACCTCTAGTAAATTACATGTTATTCCCCCGGTTTTACAGGCAATGCTTAAATATATTCCCAGACTAAAATGCATGTTTGAGCTGGTTTAACTGAACACAATTTGCACTGACATATCTTAAAAAGTCAGTGCCATTGTTTTGTCTCAAGATGCACACCAGTAATGTTTTTTTTTTTTTTTTTTCTAAGGCACGTTTATAAAGGCGACTTAAAAGTCCTAATTTAACTAAGGCCTATTCCTGGATTAATCTAAGCCCTGTTTGTGAAACCAGGTCATTATGTTTAGTTGTCTGTTCAGAATCGTGATCTCTATTTGACAAAAAAAAAAAAAAAAAAAAAAATCCTGATAGCTCTACTATTTTTTTTTTTTTTTCTTTTTTTTTTTAATCTTTTCAAAACACATTGTTGGAGAGATCTGAGACTCAAGGTTCCATATTTGGCAACTGTTTTGTGATAGAAGTGATATTGTGACATTTATTTGTCAAAGGAGAACTTTTGCTATTTTTGGTATAGCGCCTAAACAAATTATATTATTATTATATTAAAATATATTATATTTATATTGCTGTTATAACTGTGCCTATTTACGTCGTTGGTAAGTAGCAGTGAGTGGTAATAGACAAGAAATGTACAACTGTACATTACACCCTTATACCATCTTGCTGGTAACATTTCTTTATCCTAATCCTGCAGCCTGAACCACTGTAGTGAAACCATCCTTACATTCCACCCTTAG
Source organism: Scardinius erythrophthalmus (assembly GCF_964197995.2). Taxonomy (NCBI): domain Eukaryota; kingdom Metazoa; phylum Chordata; class Actinopteri; order Cypriniformes; family Leuciscidae; genus Scardinius; species Scardinius erythrophthalmus. The sequence continues at coordinate 21,340,701 of NC_138222.1, forward strand.
ATTCACTTTGTAAGGCCCACCCAAGTGGCTCAACGACGGTTTCCAATTGAGCAGGTAAAGGTAACCTGCGTGTTCTGTCTTTTCAGTGCGCAAAGTAATTTTATTCCAATTAAACTTTTATCTGACTTTAGGTTAGGTTGATTTAGGTTTCAACATTAATTGACTATTGATCATTGGTATAATAGTTAAACTACACATTTGACTATTCATTTAACTCTTTATTCAAATTACACTCATTCATTCAGATTCCTATAAACTTCTGTTATAGTGCTGTTGACATATACATCATTGACAATGTAAATCTGTTAGTGCTTAAAAAAAATATATTTGGAAAGATGAACAGGAATCCATATTGAAGTGTGAATGTGTCTTGAAGAGGATTAAAGAGAATTAGACCTCCTCAGCTTCAAAGAAAATGCCATTCTAGTTAACATTATCGACCAGCTAATACCCCACTAAATATTACCCCTTCAAAAGGATGCCCTTGGGTTGCCAATCTGATATGATTCTCATTTCAAGTCTTACAGGTAAATTGTAAGGACAATAATATCTGACATTTCTCTCTGCGTCTGTCTCTTTTTTTCCATAGTGCAGAGTGGAAGAGTCTTTATCCGGGACTGGAGGACACATAAAAGCCCTAGAGTAACCTCCAAGCACAAACCCCCTCCCTCAGGTGCCTTGAAGACCCGACTCTGCTGGTTCCACACCCACCATCCCCACGGATGCCCTCTGCCCAGTGAGGACTGTGCTTTTGCTCATGGAGCGACTGACTTGAGACCCTCCACAAAACCTACCAAGATAATTTGAACCTGAATGGAAGCTTGTTTTGGCTTTATTAATAGCATTTGACCTGACATTTGGAAAAAGAAAAAACTCAAAAATATATATATATATGTTTTTTTTTTACCTATCCTAGTGGCACCCTTTTTCTTCGATTTTTTTTTTTTTTTTAAAGTAACAATTTATTTCTGTTGTATAAAAAACATGGCAAATGAACATTGCCAATACTGTCCAGACTAATAAATCCAAACCTGTGTAATGAGATTCATCTTTTTTCATTGCATGAAATCCCCCCACTGGAGCATAAAAAGGCTTGTGTTGAGAGAGGCAATGTGCTGTGTAAATGTTAGGAGCATAAATAATTTGGAGGGCCATGTGGGGGGGGGGGTTGGAACCTCTGTGGGTCACTGCCCCTCTGCTCAAATGTCAGTGGACAGGATGTTCCTCTCAGACCTGTGGGGGTAAATCGAGGTCAGGGTCTCTAGGTGTACATCATAGATGCAGATTAATATGTTTGATTCAAACAGAACAAACATTAGATTAATCACTTTCTGAACTCAAAAGGATTTATTTTGAACTTTACATTTACAAACAGGAAAATGGTCTCATTGTATCCAATGTACAGTACAGTACAAACTGCCGGTATCTATATCTATGGACTTTTAAAGGGTTAGTTCAGCCAAAAATGAAAATTCTGTCATTAACTACTCACCCTCATGTTGGTCCAAACCCGCCAGATATTCGTTCATCTTTGGAAACCAAATGAAGATTTTTTTTTGAAATCTGAAAGCTTTCTGTTCCTCCATTGACATCCTATGCAACTACAACTTTCAAGCACCAGAAAGGTAGTAAATACATCATAAATGACTCCAGTGGTTTAACATCAATTCTATGAAGCGAAGCAAGTGCTTTGCGCAAAATAACACAATTTACCACTTTATTTTATTTCAACTTTTTATCTATCTATCTATCTATCTATCTATCTATCTATCTATCTATCTATCTATCTATCTATCTATCTATGTGTGTGTATATATATATATATATATATATATATATATATATATATATATATATATATATATATATGAAAATGGGAAAGACTGATTCTGATTGGTAGCTTTGTTAACAGGGCCTGATAGATAAAACAAAAACATAAATTGTTGAATAACCTTTCCACATATCCAGTATAAAAAGAAGCCTTTTTTAATATTAAAAAAAGAGTGTCTGTCTCGAACAAAACCAGTTTGATCAGGTGAAATGACTCCATGCAAAGTTTTTTTCATGCCGAAAAGATGATACTTTAGCTAGTATCTTGTAATCACAATTTAAAAGTGGTATGGGACGATAAGAACCACAATCTAGGGGGGCTTATATCTCCTAAGAATTAATTAAATAGTAGCTTGATATAGAAGGTTGGGAGTAACTTAGAATTTTGAAGACTAAAAAATACAAAAGCAAGGCATAGTAATTTAGAAAATGCTTTATAAAAATCAGATGGGTAACCGTCAGGACCCGGGCACTTGCCTGTTTTCAAGGAAGCAATCGCATCAGCTATTTGAATATCCTCATCCAAAATATCACACAGTCTTCTCTACAGTGGGGAAATCTAATTTATCTAAAAAAAAACAGTATTCATTTAAGATACATCTTGAGGAGATTCCGAGGTGTACAATTTTCCATAGTATTGTTTAAATTGAGTTTATTTCTTTATAGTCAGTGGAAGTAATTCCTGAAGGTAACTTAAGTTGGGGTATCAAGCTGCGATTTACGAATATGATAAGCTAACAATTTACCTGTCTTATCACCAAACTCATAGACCCTTTGTTGAGCTCGAAAAAACAAATTCTCAGCCTCTTCAGTCGATACCAGATCATATTTTGTCTGCAATATCTGACGTTCTTTATAAAGGCTGGAAGATGGATTCAGTGAGTACTGAACATCAATATATGTTATAGAACTAGATAATTAATCTAGTTGCCTCTTTCACTCTCTATTTTTACAAGACGAATATGAAATTATTAAACCATGCAGATAACATTTTATGGTCTCCCAAATGGTAGAATAAGCCATACCCTGAGTACTATTGAGTTCAAGAAAAGAATATATATTTGATGAGATAAATTTGACAAATTCTTTATCCCTTAATAGACCAGGGTTAAAACACTTGATGATGCTTTGGGGGTGCTTTTGGAAAGTTAAGTTCCAGAACAGCTGGTGCGTGATCAGATATTACTATGTTTTCAAACGAGTAATTCTGCAGATATGGAAGAAGTTTATCTAGAAAAAAAGAATCAATTCGTGAATAGGACTGATGTACTTGCAAATAAAAATTATGTTTCCTTGTGGAAGGGTTTAAAAAGTGAATTGCATCACGAATACCATAGTTATGCAGAAAAGATTGAATAATCGCTTCACATTTTGAAAAAGATAACTTTTTTTGAGGACCTATCAAGTCGTGGACACATCACACAGTTAAAATCTCCGCCCAGGATTAATGAATGAGAGTGAAGGTCAGGTATACATGATAAAAGAGGTGATAAAGGAAACATCATCATAATTAGGGGCATATACATTAGCAAGAATTAGGGAGGTTGAAAACAAAGTTCCTGTTACAATGACATATCTGCCCTTATGATCTGCACTACTGCAAACGGAGTGGATTTATGTACCAGAATGCCACAGCCCCTGGACTTGTGAATGATAGACTTGACCTGGCAGACTGGCTGACAGACTGGCTTAACCGACTGTCTGCTAGCGGCCTCGCGTCACCAAGGTCAGATAAATCCCATCACATAGAGCCTCTTTCACCTAGATATCATCATATAGAGACTGTGTCTGTTCCCCGAATTTGGAAATCCAAAAAACGTCCAAACCCATCTAAAGGCCTGTTCACACCGGGCCGACGTTTAACGCCTCGTGACTAAACAAAGGGCGCCAATGTAAGTGTGCACACCGACGCGAAAAACGGCACGCGAAAAAGCGTAATTTTTTTAAAAACGCCTCGGGTTCGTTTGCCGCTTTTGCTCACGTGTCCGGAGCTTCTGAAGTTACAGTAAAACACAACTTGGGGGCGCTCAAACACAAACCGGTCTTGCCGAGTACACATACGTAACGGCGAAGAAGATATACGCCAAGTAGCGTCTACACTGCCGGGAAGAAATAAGACGAGAAAGATGCAAGGCAAGATGAATGTAGAGCTGCTGGTCTCGTTGGTGTCGGAACATAAAGAACTATATGACAAACGCGACAGCGACTACAAAAATCTTGATAAAAGAGAACTATGGAGTGGTATTGCAGAGCAAATGGGCCTTGATGGTGAGTTTCATTTCACTTAATTGTCTTTCATGTACATAGGCTTGTAACTTTTTCCCACAAACGTTTGACAACCGGGGTATTTCCGTTTTACATTAAGCGCCATCTAATGTCAGGGAATGAATTTGCATGTTCACTTGGCTCATCGTCAGCGAAAATCGCTTGGGTGTGAACACAAAAAACGCGTTGAAATATGCTGGCGAATAACGCGCGCCAATATTCGTCCCGGTGTGTACGGCCCTTAAGGTTAAAAATTTAATTGATGTTCAACAAATAAAAAACAGATATAATACAGATGAGCAAATGCTAAAGCTTGGGTTGCTGAATATTCGATCGCTTACTCCAAAAGCACTCATTGTTAATGATATGATTTCAGATAATAACCTAGATGTGCTATGTTTGACAGAAACCTGGCTAAAACCAAACGATTAGGGGAGACCGGGGACAGTTGCAACATGGGGATGGTTGCAGCATGTAATTTTTCTCCAATCAGAAACAAGCTAGAGTGATGACACTCATACTGCACATGCACAGTTAGACCCTCCCCCCACCAAGAAGACAGCAGACATATTCAACATCTGCTGCTGCATTTATTGAACAAAACTTGTTTTGGAGGTATGAAAGTATATTTTTTCATGAGATATATTTTTGTCATACTGTCCTGAAATATTGTATGAATTAATCAAAACTTACTTACTTTGAATTATTGTTCCCTTTCGAAAGCTACAATCGATGCTGCGCTGCTCAGCGCATTGGGAACGTCTTTAGTCGTGTGTTTAAAAAGTAAAAAAAGAGGAGAAATAAGCCAACAAAGCAGTAAGCGTTGTGTTCCTCAATGCTCCCGTCCCATGTCTGAGCTGGATACACACGATTACTGTTTTGTTTGTTTGGGGGAAGAGCACGCAGTTCTGGCTATAGAGAAAGGCGGGTGCGAGCATTGTGACCAGCTCACAGTTAAAATGCTTCGCTCTCGTCTGAACTATTTCCAGTCCGCACCTGCATTACCATCGTGGGGCTCTCGTATGGATCTGCATGACGAGCAAGAGACGGGTCCGTCCCTTTCGCTTGCTGCGTCGTCTCTTCGTGCGACCAAGCAAATGTAGTTGTTTCCTGCCGTCATTCAGGACACGGAACATCTAACATCCCCTCAAAAGGAAGTATTAAAATTGATACCACTCTCAGAGAGTCTGGCAGCGTGGAAACTTCTGCCAGGCATTTCTGCGTGGGTATTAAGCACAGTACAGATAGGATACAGAATCCAATTTATTCGTCGTCCTCCGCGTTTCAACGGCGTGGTCTCCACTTCCGTGAAACCGGAGCTGATGCACGTACTGTCACAAGAGCTGCAAACTCTTCTGAGCAAAGAGGCCATAGAACATGTTCCTCTTCCAGAGAGAGAGTCGGGCTATTACAGCAGATACTTCCTGGTTCCCAAAAAGGATGGGGGGGTGTGTCCAATCTTAGATCTTCGAGGCTTAAACCGTACAGTCAAAGCGCTCAAGTTCAAGATGTTAACCGTCAAGACGGTCGTGACGCAAATTCAACATCACAATTGGTTCGTCACGATCGATCTGAAGGACGCATATTTTCACATAGAAATATTGCCACAACACAGGAAATTCCTGAGGTTCGCTTTCGGGGGCGAAGCGTACCAATTTCGGGTTCTTCCATTCGGCCTAGCCTTGTCACCCCGTACATACACAAAATGCATGGATGCAGCACTGGCTCCATTACGACTCCAGGGCATTCGCATTTTGAATTACATCAACGATTGGTTAATACTAGCACAACTGCGAGAGATGGCGCTCCAACACAGAGACATCGTGTTAGCTCATCTAGTTTCTCTAGGGTTGAGACTCAACACCAAGAAAAGTGTTCTTTCTCCTGCCCAGAGAACGACTTATCTCGGGATCATTTGGGATTCGATCATGATGCAGGCACAACTGTCTCCCGCTCGAATCGAGACTATTCGGCAGACCATGAGCAAAGTCAGGCTAGGCCAAGATCGCACTGTTCGTCAGTACCAAAAAATATTAGGTTTCATGGCTTCAGCATCCACGGTGATTCCTCTGGGGCTGTTGCACATGAGACTGTTTCAGTTGTGGCTAAAAGCCAGAGGATTTCATCCAAGAGCCAATCCTCAAAGGCAAATAAAAGTGATGCGCCGCGGGCTTCTTACACTATCTCTGTGGCTCAGACCCCGGTTCCTCGCCTTGGGTCCCACTCTAGGGGCACCGTGTCGTCGCAGACTGCTAACGACAGACACCTCCCTGATGGGCTGGGGAGCGGTCTTAGATGGCCGTCCAGCTCAAGGGGAATGGGAGGGTCATCAGCTCGAGTGGCACATCAATTGCCTCAAGCTGATGGCCGTATTTCTGGTTCTGATCGATACGGTACGCAGCACATCGCCTGATATAACGATCATTGTGTCAGGACCGCTTCCCACGTACCGTCTAGGACATGACAAGTTTAGTAGATTATTCGCGCTAAATGAATGGTTAACGTCATGGTGCAATGAGCAGAAACTGCTCTTTGTAAATAATTGGAATCTGTTTTGGGAGCGTCCTAGGCTATACCGTGCTGATGGCTTACACCCAAACAGATTCGGATCGGATCTTCTGTCAGATAACATCTCCAAAACGTTAAATACCTTTTGACTAGTAACCAAAAGTCCAAATCATAGTCTCTGCTGCACCAAATTAACTGATATAAATACTAGTGTAGAACATTGCATAGAAACTGTGTCTATTCCTCGTTTAGTGCGATCAAATAATAAATCTACTGCAGGATCTAGGAAAAATCTAATTGTTATTAAAACAGAAAATGTTGCTATTAGTAAACAAAAACAATTTCTAAAGCTAGGTCTTTTAAACATTAGATCACTCACACCTAAGGCAGTTATTGTAAATGAAATAGTCACAGATAATAGCATAGATGTACTTTGCCTTACTGAAACCTGGCTTAAACCAAATGATTATTTCGGTCTAAATGAGTCTACTCCATCAGGATACTCCTATAAGCATGAGCCCCGTCTGATTGGTCGTGGCGGCGGTATTGCAACTATCTATAGAGATATTCTCAATGTTATTCAGAAAACGGGTTATAAGTTTATTTCATTTGAAGTACTTGTACTAAATGTTACGCTCTTAGATGATAGAAAAACATCCCTATTATCTTTAGCCTTGGCTACCGTATATAGACCACCAGGGCCTTACGCTGATTTCCTAAAAGAATTTGCAAATTTTCTCTCAGATCTATTGGTCAATGTCGATAAAATATTAATTGTTGGAGATTTTAACATACACGTAGATAATCAAAATGATACGTTAGGGGCTGCGTTTATAGACTTATTAAACTCCTTTGGGGTTAAGCAAAACGTTACCGGACCGACTCATCGTTTTAATCATACACTCGATTTAATTATATTACATGGAACCGATCCAACCGATATAGATATCATTCCGCAAAGTGATGATGTAACTGACCATTACATGGTAACTTGCATATTACGTACCCCGGTAATATATCATGCTGCGCCGCGTTATCGATTAGGCAGAACAATCCTTCCATCCACCATAGATAATTTTTCAAATTGCTTATCGGATCTGTCTCAGCTGCTGCCTGAACCTAAACAAACAGATGAACTAGACGAACTAACCAGCACTATGAGCACCGTTCTCTCTGGAAAATGGGATATTGTTGCACCTATGAGACTAAAAAAGGTCAGAGAGAAAATTAAAGCACCATGGTACAACAATACTACTCGTGTTCTAAAGAGAGAAACCCGTAATTTAGAGCGTAAATGGAAACAAACTAATTTAGAGGTTTTTAGAATCGCTTGGAAAGACAGTACGTCACGCTATAAAAAGGCCCTAAAAGCGGCCAGGGCTGAGCATCTCCGCAAACTAATAGAAAATAACCAAAACAATCCTAGGTTCTTATTTAACACCGTGGCTAGACTAACAAATAAACAAGCGTCACCTGAACAAAATATTCCGTTACAGTTTAGTAGTAATGATTTCATGAATTTTTTCACTGAGAAAATAGAAAACATCAGATCCACAATTGTAAACGTTCAATCTTCAATCGCGCCTTATAATTCAGCCTCGATTATCACCCCGCAAGAACAATTACAGTGCTTTACAACTATAGAACAAAAAGAGTTAAATAAATTTATCATTTCCTCTAAAACAACAACATGTTTATTAGATCCCATACCAACTAAACTATTGAAAGAAGTGTTACCTATAGTGGAAGAGCCTCTCCTCAATATTATTAACTCGTCTTTATCTTTAGGTCATGTTCCAAGAACATTTAAATTGGCAGTTATAAAACCACTAATTAAGAAACCACAATTAGACCCAAATAACCTAGCAAATTATAGACCCATTTCAAATCTTCCTTTTATGTCCAAAATATTAGAAAAAGTTGTGTCTGCCCAACTGGGCTCTTTCTTGCAAGAAAATGACACCTATGAAAAGTTTCAGTCTGGGTTCAGGCCGCATCATAGCACTGAAACTGCGCTCGTTAAAATCACAAATGATTTACTCTTAGCTTCTGACCAAGGCTGTATCTCAATACTAGTTTTACTTGATCTTAGTGCTGCGTTCGATACTATAGATCACACAATACTCTTAGATCGGCTACAAAACTATACCGGTGTTCAAGGACAAGCATTAAGCTGGTTCAGATCATACCTATCTGACCGCTACCATTTTGTCTATTTAAACGGAGAAAAATCGATCATAACTCCAGTAAACTATGGAGTGCCGCAAGGATCTGTGTTAGGCCCTCTATTATTCTCAATATATATGCTGCCACTTGGAAATATTATAAGGAAACATGGAATTAGTTTCCATTGTTATGCTGATGACACTCAACTATATATTTCATCACGGCCGGATGAAAACGCTAAATTATCCAAATTGACAGAGTGTGTTAAAGATATAAAAGATTGGATGACGCACAATTTTCTTTTATTAAATCCAGATAAGACAGAGGTAATACTTATCGGTTCAAAAAACCGCCCACAAAACCTCCTTCAATACAACTTTAACATAGTAGGGTGTCCTGTTACTTTATCCTCTACAGTAAAAGACCTGGGTGTTATATTAGATTGTAACTTGTCTTTTGAAAATCATATTTCATATGTTACAAAAACAGCCTTTTTTCACCTTAGAAATATTGCTAAATTACGTAACATGCTATCTGTTTCTGATGCAGAAAAGCTAGTTCATGCATTCATGACCTCGAGACTAGATTACTGTAATGCTTTATTAGCTGGTTGTCCTGCATCCTCAATAAACAAGCTACAGTTAGTCCAAAATGCCGCCGCTAGAGTTCTTACTAGATCAAGAAAGTTTGACCATATAACACCAATTTTATCATCACTACATTGGTTACCTATAAAGTTCCGTATTAATTACAAGGTATTGCTACTGACTTATAAAGCCCTAAACGGCTTAGCTCCAGTTTATTTAACGGATCTTCTATCGCCCTATAATCCATCGCGCTCTTTAAGATCACTAAATTCGAGGCTTCTGGTCATACCTAGGGTATCCAGATCCACCAAAGGAGGGAGAGCATTTTCACATTTAGCACAAAAAACTCTGGAATAGCCTTCCTGATTCTGTTCGTTGCTCAGATTCGCTCTCCCAGTTTAAAACTAGATTAAAGACGCATCTCTTCAGCCAGGCATTCATATAATATTTTAATCTTACAGTTAAATCCGGTCTCTACTTCATAAACGCCAGAGGAGAACTGGCCCCCGACTGAGCCTGGGTTCTCCCAAGGTTTTTTTTTCTCCATTAGGTCACCTAATGGAGTTTTTCGGTTCCTTGCCACTGTTGCCTTTGGCTTGCTCAGTTGGGGATACTTAATTTGATTAATCGATTCAACAGTGCTATTGATCTGCATTACCAAACGTGGATGTTTTACACCAGAAACATACACTGATGTACTATTTTATTTAATACTGTGAAGCTGCTTTGATACAATCTGTATTGTGAAAAGCGCTATATAAATAAAGTTGACTTGACTTGACTTGACTTGAAATATTTTCTCCATCAATTGAGGGGCTGTCATGTCCTAGTGCGGGTGGACAACACAGCGGCAGTCTCTTATATAAATCACCAGGGAGGTCTGCGCTCACGCAATCTGAACAGAATAGCGAGGCAGATTTTTCTCTGGGCCCAGGACAAGTTCCTGTCACTCAGGGCAGTATACATTCCAGGGCATTTGAATGTGGGAGTAGATTTACTGTCCAGACAGACACTACCAACGGGGGAATGGAAACTCCACCCGGAAGTAGTGAAACAGATTTGGACCAAATTTTACAAAGCGGAGGTGGACCTCTTCGCCTCACAACAGACAGTGCAATGTCCCCTCTACTTCTCTCTGAGTCACCCAGCTCCACTGGGTCTGGATGCGATGGCGCACACATGGCCCAAGATGCGCCTGTATGCGTTTCCTCCAGTTTCTCTGCTCCCGGGAGTTCTAGCCAGAGTTCGCCAACAAGGGTCTTGCTGATAGCGCCACGTTGGCCGAACAGAGTGTGGTTCTCGGAGATAATATCTCTCCTCGACGGCTCGCCATGGGCGATTCCGGAGAGGAGGGACCTTCTGTCCCAGGCGGAGGGCACGATATTCTATCCCAGGCCCGACCTGTGGAATCTTCATGTTTGGCCCCTGATGGGAACCAACTGAGGGACACTGGGCTTTCGCCTGATCCCTTCATGGGAATTAGCTACAGTTCTCGAGGGTCTGGTTGAAACCCCCTTTGAACCTATAGAATCAGCGTCTGATAAACTTCTGACTCTAAAAATGTTTTTTTCTCATGGCAATAACTTCCTTGAAGAGAATTGGGGATATGCAGGCTCTGTCTATCTCTCTATCCTGCTTAGACTTTGCCCCGGGAATGGTGAAAGTGATTTTGCATCCCCATCCTCATCCTGTAATTAGCAGACAGATGCAAGTTTAATATATACAAATTTGGTTGGTCTAGTCCAAATAGTCTCTGAGTAATTGAGAGAAATGCAAAAAGTGTTGCAACTGTCCCCGGTCTCCCCTACATTACTTTAAATGAGTCCACCCCGCAAGATTACTGTTATAAACATGAACCTCGTCTGAAACGCAAAGGGGGAGGTGTTGCTGTAATTTATAGTAATATTTTCAAAACCACTAAGAAATCTAGTTTTAAATATACTTCTTTTGAACTGTTGGTGCTTAATGTAAAAATATATAGTGCAAATGATAAATCACGTTTGAGATTTGTGCTGGCTACTGTATACAGGCCACCAGGGCACCATAAAGACTTTATCAAAGAATTTGCGGACTTTCTATCAGAATTAATATTGACTGCAGATAAAGTACTAATTGTTGGTGATTTTAATATACACATAGATAATGAAAAAGATGCATTGGGATTGGCATTTAAAGACATTGTAAACTCAATTGGAGTTAGAAAACATGTGTAAGGACCTACTCATTCTCGTAATCATACTCTAGATCTAATATTATCACATGGAATAGATGTTGATGCCGTTGAAATTCTGCAGCAGAGCAATGACATCTCAGATCATTATCTAGTCTTATGTAAATTACATTTAGCCAAGGCTGCGAAGCCGACTCCGTGTATAATTGGTCATGGTAGAGCATGTTTAATCAGTGCCATTTTAATTTTAATACTTATTTATTTAATTTTTATTAGGGTAATTTTAGAAGCGTGTGTCTACTCTTCACGGAGGACACAGGCTTCTGCATGGAGTTTTAACATTTATGCGATCATCCCAGTGTGACCCGAGCTGCTGGGCTGCACTGGTAAATGCCTCAATATGCACATTTTCCATTGACTGTTTTATACCTGCATTGGAACATGTTTTAACGACTTTTTCTGCCCATAGCAACGGAATGTTCACCTTTTCTCTTCATGTGTCAATGCGCTGTGGGACAGTTTAGCATACTGAAAAGTAGGCCTATATTTTGTAGTTGTTTAAGTTGACTATGCTATGCTGTTTAACCCTCTGGGGTCTGAGGTGTTTTCTGGGCCCCTGAGGTGTTCTGACATGCGCTGACATTTGTTCTTATTTCTGTTACTTGTGACATTTTCATGGCTAAAATCTGATTACACTGTATTTAGCACAAACTCTGCTACAATAATATATCAGCAGCATGTATGTAAAAGTTTGTAGTTGACATTTATGCGTGGTTTGTGAAAAAAACAAAAACAATTGTCACTGAAATAAGGCCATGAGACCCATACTGATTATTTCTTCACACGACTTTTGAAAATTGTATCACGTAGCCTAGACTATTTGCTCCAAAACTATGTGAAAATCATCCTGACAACTCATTCAGATAAAACAATATATCGATTTTAAACGTTTTTAAACGCCCCCCACCCCTCTAGGGGTCAGCCAGCTGTTTTTTTCGTTGTTTTTATTTTCCATTGTTTTTATATATATATATAAATACAGAATCTGAATTAAAATGTGTTTGATTTAAGCCTACATTTCAAAATTTTGTGTCATAAAATTTCTTGTTTTTAAGCCTTTCGCACGTACGATCACACCGGTGTAATCAGGCTGGTCCCTGGAGCGTACGATCACACCCATAGACCACTGGTGTGATTAGAACGGTCAGTGCATCACATGATCAACTGCTAAATTCAAATGTTGAATTTAGCCAGAGACAGGCACGCTCAGAGCTGTCATATATCACAACTTTTCAGTGTTTTCAACCACATACTGTTTATTTTAGGTTTCAGACATATAAATTCACACAAGTACTAAAAAAACAATACATTTAGAGTTTGTAAAATACACATTGATGTCTATGGAAGAGGTAATAATAATCCTTTCCATTATAATTCGACACGTTTTATTCATATCAGATACACATTGTGCAAGTAACTTTAATGTTTACTCTATTCTTCTCCCAGTTCACCAGCCACTTACTTTTAAGTATTTCGGGAGAAGTGGATGAATTCACGTGTTGTAAATCCAACAGATCCGATTCTCTGAACTTCTGAACTTCACAAACTAACATGGCGGCGCCCATCGTGCATACAGCTCAACTAACGCGATCGTTATAAAGGTGTTTAAACAATAATACACTTCCACTTGCATGTATTTGACAATCGGAATATCAGATATTTCATGCCGTAGCTAACACATTTGTGAATATTCTGAATAAAAAAGGAAAAATGACATAAAAGCAGATCATCATTCATTCAGCGCTGTTGCTGCTGCGGTGTGTCACGTGACAAGCAATGACGCGTCACCATGGAAACCATAAAGTGACACATTCTAAATAATAACGGTCACCTTGAAAAACTCACGCTGGGGGGTCAGCCAGAATTTTAAATTTACGTGTGAAAGGGTTATATGTTGTATGCGCCGCAGCGGAGACATAATTTTACACTAAAAAATCCCCCCCCCCCCAAGAATCCCGCCCCCCCTCTCACAATATAGTTCCCACGTCCCTGTTTGTAAGACATGTTTTGTGTAAGAAAGCTTTGAGGAGGCATGAACACATCATTAATATTGATGGCTTTCACACCTGAGAAAGACAAAGACCCTCCCCTAATGGCCCAGCAGGTGCTATTAGGCCCTATCATTCTGAGCAACCTTGCACAAAGAATGAGGAGATTTAAAAAAGAATGGCTTTTTGATTGTTTGGATTTATTTACAACACAACATAATCCAAAGATACACAACAAGTGACAAAAATGCACATTATTTAACACACTGAGCTAAAGACAGAGTCTTGAACAGTCACACACCTTTGTGCCATTCCTGAAACGGACATACTTGTCATTTCCAAGGTGTTTGATTTTTCACTTTACCATGTTCATGTACAAAGACTCATGCGAATGTTGAAGTCAGCAGGACTCATCAGTGGCATCTGGTCCCTGTAAAACAACAACAACAACAAAAACAAAAAAAACAGCTGTGAACATGATATCAAGAGAAACTATAGGGCTGCACGATTTTGGGAATACATTTTTGATTTTTCTGGTTAAAATTGCTTTTTAAAAATCACAAAACACACACACACACACACACACACACACACACACACACACACACACACACACACACACACACACACACACACACATATAATGAACACCAGGGGCCTGTTTCAATAAGGAGGTTCAACCAACTCTGAGTTAAAACTTGAACTCTGAGTTGACTTACCCTGAGATGGGAAACTCTGAGTTTTCGGTTACAGGACAGCTCAAATGAGTTAGTTCAATCAACTCTTGAGTTGACCTACTCTGAGTTAAGCGCGTGCACCACAACCATAAAAAGCCATTATCAATGGAGCACAGATATTACGAGTCACCATGGCAACAGCGCCAAACAAAAAGAGGAATTACTGTTATACAGTGTTGGGTGTAATTAATTACCAAGTAATCTAAATATTGTGATTTAATTAAAGGGATAACTCTTAATTCTTCTGTAATTTAAAATAAAATCTGATGTAATTACATACTGCATAGACTATAGAGAACAATTCTGTATAAAACAATAGTGGATTTAACATACATTTTTAAAAGGTATATTTTTTATGTAACCTTCTCCCTCTACACACTTTGGTCAATTCAAGAATAGTTCATGCAATTGTGTATTGTTTATTTGAAAGCATTAAAAGTGCAGTTTCTTGTCTCTCCTTGTATTGTTCAAGTGGTTGAGGTTGGTATGGGATTTAGTAATTAGTAATAAGTAGACCAATACTTTCTAAAGATAGTAATTATTACATTAATCTAATTACACTGTTGAAGATAACATTGATAACTATTTTAGAGTAACTTACCCAACTGTTATAATATCAGAGGTGAAACTGGAAGAACAGTAGGCCTATGTTATTCAACCTAATTTTAATTTTCATGTGGAGCAATCCTTCAGGCATTAAAAGACCATGGCAGCAGCTGAAAATTAAATATAAAAACATAATTCAATCAGGTAAGGCTTGAGCATATCATGGGTGAAGGCTACCTGACTTTACAAACATTTGACATATTAAATAACTAAATAGCATCCAGTGTCCAGCAGTGCAGCAGCATTTACAGCTGGGGGAATTCCTGGACGGACTTCAGAGCCAGTCACTCCCAAAGATCCAAGGGCCTCATAACATGTAAGAGGTTTACATATGTGTTATTTTTTATATAGGCTATTTTTGATATTTCCATTTATTTTACTTTGAGGTTGGGATTTTTGTTGGTCCCAATAGATTCTGATGGTAATATCTGTCTTTTGGAGCCTCCTGTCCCAACAGAACCCCAGGCAGTTGTAAGTCGCCTACTCAATACACCAGAAATTAAATAGTGTTATAAAGTGCACTCGACCAAATGCTCACCACATGGGGATAAAGAGTTTCTGCTGCCACAGAGAGGCCTACAGAGGTAATGTTAACATTATGTGTCTACACATCAAACAATCTACCCATTCAGATTTTTTCAAATTTTTATGTGGATAATCTAAGTTTAAATCTAAGTATAAACAGGTATTCTTATCTCTCCCCGCGCCCCCAGAGTGTGGAAGAACAGCAGGAGGACGGTCCATCAACTTCTGTTGCACAGATGAACACATTTCATTGATTTCCAGTATATGCCACAGTTTAATTCTGCAGAATTTGTTTAGAACTACATTATATAACTCTAATCTACTACTGTATTTTCAGTTGCCAGTTAAGGAGTTATATAGACTTCATCTTATTAAAAAAAAAAATAGAAAAAAACTGCAGTAAAAATAGCAATATATTATTTATTAATTTAAATATGAATTTTATTAATAAAAATTTACTGAAAGAATGAATGAGGTGTTTAAACACCGCTTCCCCTTTAAAAAAGGGGAGGAGACCGATAGAAACTCTGGGTTTACTGAAGAAAACCTGCTCCCGACCAGGTTAGGTTCACAGAGTAAGTTACCATGGTAACTGACTCTTGAGTATAAGTTACCTCTCTTTTAGAAACGGGCTTGACTTACTCTGCTTTCTCAGGTTTAACATACCTCCCATTCTGAAACAGAAAACTCAGAGTTTCCCTCATTTCAGGGTTAACATACTCAGAGTTTTCACTTAACCTCCTTTCTGAAACAGGCCCCAGGTTTGTTGTGCCTTGTAGGCATAGCCTGCAGTGCTGCATAAAATAATAACAGTAACCTATAGCAGGCAGCCTATCAACGTTAAAAGGAACACTTCAGTAACACTACACTAGAGAAAAATATATTAATTATCATATGTCACTTCAAATGTTTCCATTCGTTATGACGTTATGAAATTAGATTGGAGTAAAAACATGAAGCCTAATGTTTGGTGCGTTTTGCTTTTCAAATGCACAGCGTGTTATTTACTGAAGCAATTGAGCCGCTCCAAACTATGAAACATTATTGTTACCATATACATATCTACGTTTGAGCAGATATCCACAAACAGTATTTAACAGTGAACACGGGTCTAAACATTATAATATTCAGCATATATCTAGCAACAGTTCAACTGCAATGTGAAGTTTATGCAACAATAACATTAACTAATATAATTCAAAATACATTTCTTACCTTACGTCTTTCTTGTCTTCAAATCGCGTTCTTCTTCTGAGGTAAATCCAATGTAAGCTGACTAAGCTCACAGCTTGTCTTCCAAACTCGACGAAAAGCAGAGAAAAGTTTGGTGCTTTTTTTTTTAGGTAATGAGCGCGTTAGCGTTCCTTCACGTGGAGATTTGCATGTCAATCTTTTTTGCGCGCGTGGGCGTGGTCACATTAAAAATAATGTGCAAGGGTTTGAGAATCTTGTTGGTTTCATACAAATTACTTAAACAGAAAATATTTGTTTTCATTTTGAATCCGATCATTTAAAAGCACACACTTAAATGTTTATAAAGATATATGGCTCATAAATGTGTGACAAGTATTCGCTGAGTTTTGTTTCAGTTTATAGACATGCT